>NC_054747.1:8136154-8450000 GCF_018143015.1 Lytechinus variegatus | reverse complement strand
AATACTTTCATGGCCTTTGGCAGCCATTTTGAATATCAAAATAAAACATTCATCACATACATGGCATATTAGCAATACATTTCGTTACCAATTATATTATGTTTTAGTCAGTGTTCTACTTATTTAATCTTAATAATATGCATTTTAGTGATAATTCTTGTGAATTTTTTGGCCCCCATTGCCATTGTACGCAATACTGTTTGGGCCAATGGCGGCCATTTTAGATATCAAAATACAGAAATGTTCCCACATATGACATAATAAATGATATATCTCGTTAGCAATGATGATTTGCATTTTACTTCATTCATACATCGCGATTTTTTGCAGTTATGTGCTCATTTTTGCGAAAATCAGTTTTCCCTATTCATATTGTACATAATAGAGTATACAAGGGCCTATGGCGGCCATTTTGAATATCAGGAAAATAAATATTTTGTCAAAAATTATTTTTTAAGAGAGTATTTCCTCCTGCTACACAATTTTATGAATTACATAGCCCATGTGTGGACAATTTTAGGATTTTCATTGGTAATTTGCATATTTTGGCGGCCATATTGGATTTTGCCAATTTGCGGAAAATGCTCAAGGTTACACGAGTGGCATCATCCAGATTCGTAATCAGCACCCTCGAATTGATAAGAAACCATCAAAGAAAATATATTGTATATATAAAGCTACAAGGTTTGGTCAAGTTTCTATGGGACGTATCCTGGACTATAACAATGGACAGAAGACAACATTAAAGCCAAAGAAAAGATTGAATAAATAAATAAATAAAGGCGTAAATGTTTCTGATCTGTAATTGGTTTCCATTGCCCCGTAATACAAAGGTTGGCGATAAATCGTCATTTTAAAATAATAGTTCTAATTGGTTCCTCTTCAGTCCACTGAACAAAATGCACATGCAATGATGATCTTGGCCGTTCCAGTTACCGATTAATCGCTAACCTTTGTGTTACGAAGCCCCGATATAACGTATATACGTATGTGGATTTTTTTTCTAGTTGTCAATACAATTGAGATGTAATGTGATTTTAACACTAGATTAGTGATAGTAAACATTTCGTGATCGAATATAACTCCCAAACTCCCGGGGGGGGGGGCACTCAGTATATAATGCATAGTGGGTATGTGCCGCGGAGGGGACCCTATTTTTACACTCAAATTTCCGTTCCCAGGCAAAGCATTTTTGTCTTATTGAGAAAAAGAACAAAAAACCGCTCCAAAGCATAGCATTTTCTTCCTATCGAGGAAAAAGAAGAACTGAATCCGCTCCAAAGCTTCGCATATTTTCCGTTACGCCGTTCCAGCCGTATTGATGTGCTACAATGAGCCGCAATTTTGGTGAAAAGCGCTGTCCGACCATCGTCTCTGCGCTAGCGCACCCGGCGCCCTCGCCGCCGGGCTAGCTGCATGCACGTTCCATAGGGATTAATACGCAGGCGACCCGTTCCAAGGACCCCCGTTTTCGCACACATTTGTCGTTTCGAAGCCCGTTCCGAGGACTCTGCTTTTTACAATAAGCCCGCTCCAAGGCCCCCGTTTTTCGTCTCGCCGGCGGCACATACCTTTTACTTTTTTGGTCGAGTGCCCCCCCCCCCCCGGGCCCAAACTACGGGTTGTTTTTGACGGATCGATAAAAGTGAAAAAAAGTACTACCAATATGGATGATACAATGATAAAATTTTAGATTCATCATCATTCAGTTTCAGGCTATTATAGGTACAAGCAAAGTCTTAAGGTTTCGTAGACAATGTTTCAAGTTGTGTGATAGTCAACAACAGTATCGGCATTTTAGGTTGAAAGACAAATAGATATGTGTGTCATCAGCATTAAGAATGGTAACCTGTGCCGCATTTATGAAATGTTTGCTGATTGGTTGCACATCAACTCCTCAAAAAAGTTTGGAAATCTGAGTTTGGCCATTAATTTTCCCAACTCCCAATTTACACTATGCATAGTTTATATCATTCAAAACTTCATTTAATTATCTTTAGAATGATACCCAAAATATGATCATGGTTCACATGGAGGTGCTTTGCCTTGAAATGTGGGGCAAGGTCAAAATTCAAAAGTTGCAAAATGATACAATATTGAAAATGACTGTTACTTTATTTTCGTGCTGATAAGTGAGCTTCTCAGCCGTTTGTTTTGTTTTCATGCACCTAATAAGAACATTAACATGGAATCAAACACACCTTTGCACAAGCAAACACGTAACAAACAAACATGCATGGGTAATTCAAACCACTATTATAAAGAAAAAAAATTAAAATCCATATTTTATTATTCGAAATATAGACATGAAATGAAATACTCCGAAAATTTGCTTTGCCCAATTAATCATCCGCTCGTCAGCCGCTATGCAGCGCAAGATCCACGAGGGTCTATCTCTTTAATTGTAGAACGCCAAACAGGGTAGCAGCAATTCAAATCTTTTGACGTCTTTCGGTCTGACACGGCCGGGGCTTGAACTCCCGACTTCCCGGTTGTGAGACTGACGCTCTACCAATTGAGCCAACACGCCGGTATCAAATGGCACTCAGTATATAATGCATAGTGGGTATGTGCCGCGGAGGGGACCCCCATGTTTACACTCAAATTTCCGTTCCAAGGCATAGCATTTTTGTCTTATTGACATAAAGAACAAAGAAAGCCGCTCCAAAGCATAGCATTTTCTTCTTATCGAGAAAAAAAAAGAAAGAAATCCGCTCAAAAGCTTCGCATATTTTTCGTTACGCCGTTTCGGTCGTATTGATCTGCTACAATGAGCTGCAATTTTGGTGAAAAGCGGTCGAAGAGCGCTGTCCGACTATCGCCTCTGCGCGAGCGCACCCGGCGGAGGCCGCGCTAGTGCATCATGCTTGCATGCTCGTTCCACAGGGATGCATATCCACTCACACACGCTGGCGATCCGTTCCAAGGACCCCCGTTTTTTACAAACATTTGTAGTTCCGAAGCCCGTTCCGAGGACTCTGCTTTTTACAATAAGCCCGCTCCAAGGCCCCCGTTTTTTTTTTGTCTCGGCCGCTGCACACCCCTACCACTTTTTTTGGTCGAGTGCCCCCCCCCCCCGGGTCATCTCACAGATCTCTATGAATAATGATGGTGTTTAGGAGCACGGTACAAAATAAACCGCTGAGAAACTCACTCATCACCCCGGAAAAAGTACAGTGTCTTTCAAAATTGTGCTATTTTGCAACTTTTGAATTTTAAGTTGCCCCACATTTTAAGGCACTACAGCTGCACGTCAGCACCTCCATGTGAATCATAATCTTATCATGTAGGGTATCATTTTAAAGAGAATTAAATGATCTATTCATTATTATCAATCATAAATTAATATTCACTAAAACCGAGAAGAGACTATCGATCAAAATCAGACTTCTAAACTTTTTTAGGAGTTTAGATGGTCAGGAGAAGTGGGCCTCCTACGGAACCGTGGGTATGCCAAACTTCACAGTAGAAAAACCAGAAATCCTTAGGCCTACATATTGTTATCGTTTAGATAGACATGAAATAAAGCAATTAAGGACGGTCTCCCCCTTGATACCTAATAACTTCAGCCTTTGAATTATGAAAGTGTGATCTGCACTTGATCTACCATTATATCAAACACTGAACCCCCTGGCGGATTTCACCGGGGGGAAAATGGGAAAAGAGAAAAGGGAGGGAGGAAAAAATGTCAAGGGGAATGAAAGGGAAAAAGGGAAGGGAAAGTGAAAAGAAAACGAGGAAAAATATATATTTTTTAGGAAAAGGGAATGAAAGCGGGGTTAGGAACGGAAGATGAACATTTGAGAAAGAACAAATTATTCTGATATAGGCCTATGTCATGCAATAGCATGGTGGGAAATGAATTAAAAGATGACAAAGTGGCACAAAATAGCGGGAAACGAAGGTAATATGGAATTAGTAAAAAGCTAACTTTTAAGCTAAATATAATAACACGACCGGGCTGCCGATGATCGAAAGTATAGAGTGGGAAGAAAGATGGACAGCATACAACATTGTGCTATGAGCTTGCTTAATTAATGCAAATAAGCTACCGGGGCTTTGCACCAGACCCCACGCAGTAGGGACTCTTCATCTATAACCTTCAAATGGCTCTATAACGCCCCTCTCCCTTGTAGGGAGGGGGGTCTTGGTTCCACACACAAGACGAAATAAAAGAAATTATATGATACAACGTATGATGAACTTAATGGAAACAATGAAACGGAAAATTGTATCACATAATTAAAATTCAATTTCAAACGGCAGTTTTTTTGCAGCTCGCTTTGCACGCTGGCGACTTGTTACAAATATTCCCACATTGCTGTTTGCCCCCTCAAAATATTTTGTTCATTACGCATCTGGGTTGAATAGATGTACTGTGTAAAAGCTATATTCTGTATATACCCGCGATGTGATTAAAAATAGCGGCAATCTGCGAGGTTTAAATGGCTTTGATATCAAGACGCCAACCGCGTTGCACTGCCGTATAAGTGTTGGGCACTATGGTTGGGCCATGGCCCCCGAAGTTCTACAACCAGTGCAAAAAAAAGGAGGAAAGAAAATCAAAGGAGAAGTGTAGGATATGATTCTATTTACTGAATACAATGTCCAAAAATATCTCAAAGTTAGATTCTCATGAAAAGGTGATTTTTTTCTCGCTCGCTTCGCTCGCTCGTGACTTATATTAAGCAGCTTTTAAACACATGCTCCATACTTTGCCCCTCGTTTCTTTGGTACTCTTCACGCTACTGCCGCAAAGAATCCTGTTCACAGAGGCGTACAGACCACAAAAAAAGGAATGGAAAGAGAGAAGAGCGAAATATATTATTCTCTGGATATCATGTCAAAATCTATCACAAAATTTGATTTTTGTATAAAAAATGTCCAAATTTTTGCTCGCTTGCTTCGCTCGCAACTTTTTTTTAAAACATAAATTCTGCCCGATACGCAATATTCGGCCCTCTTAAAATCGTCTCCTCAATCGGCCTCATTACACCATTACGCATGTTCATACCATGACATGACCGGGATTTTGTTTTTGCTCTTGCTCCCCCCCCCCCCTCTCCACCACCACCGACCCCTGTTACGCCGCTGCACTGAACTCATATAATAATAAATAATAATAATAGTACATTTCTTAAATACGCATAACACCTACAGGTCTCTATGCGCGAGTGACTAAATCAAACATTCTGAAAAAGGTGGGTTTTTAATTGAACTTTGAATTTCTCAAGCTGGGTAATATTTCTTAATGTCGATGGAAGAGAATTCCATTGTGCTGGTGCAGCTTTCTGGAAAGCCCGATCCCCATATGATTTGGTCTTGACAGTAATTTCAGAGAGATTTTGTGAGCCAGAACGGAGATTACGCTTAGGTTTATGAATCTGGACAAGTTCTTGAAGATAAGCAGGGGCAATACCATGAATACATTTGAATGTTAATATGAGAAGTTTATATTTGATCCTTGATCGAATGGGTAGCCAATGAAGGTCAGATAAGATAGGGGAGATGTGTTCAAATTTTCCTTTTCGAGTTGTAAGTCTTGCAGCAGAATTTTGGATATGTTGTACTTTATCGAGAAGCGATTCCGGTATTCCGAATAGTAAACTATTATTATTATCTAAGTGACTTAAGATGAAGGCATGTACTAATTTTTCTGTTGTTTTCCTATCAAGATATTTTTTCATTTTCCCAATTTTGTGTAACCCAATTGCAGCAGCCCTACAAATATTGTTAACATGGGACTTCATTCCTAATTCATTCTCGACAATTACCCCTAGATCCCGTGCCTTGGAGACTGGCTGAATAATAGAACCAGCAACATTTAGAGTTGAGATATTATCTGAGTTTCTGTGACGCGATGTTTTGTACAAGATTTCAGTTTTCTCAGAATTCAACTTCAAACCATTCATAATTGACCATTTCATAATTTCATCTAAACAGGAATCTATTCTAGGGATAATTGAACTATGGTCCTTATCTGAGAGCATCATATATAACTGGGTATCATCTGCATATACAATTCTGCTCATACCTTGTTCCTCAATAATGGATTCTAGAGAAGCAGTATACATTATATAACACAGCGGTCCCATTACAGAACCCTGAGGTACGCACTCTGACAACGAATTTGGTGCAGATGACACACAATCAATTACTACACTCTGAGAACGATTTCTAATATATGAGTTGAACCAGTTCAATGCTAGACCTGAAAAACCATATCCGGAGGACAGACAAGATAGCAAAACATCATGATTAATACAGTCAAAAGCAGAAGAGTAATCAAGCAACACAAGAAGTGCTTCCTTTCCCTTATCAGCCGTTAGCAGGAGGTCGTTGTATATACGAAGCATAGCTGTTTCAACACTATGGTCCTTTCTATTAGCTGATTGTGTTTTGCCATACAGATCATTGGATGAGAGATAAGCATGAACCTGCTTAGCACATGCCCGCTCAATTATCTTACCAATGAACTTCAGTTTAGCTATCGGCCTGTAGTTTTTCAGCACCTCAGGATCTAGTCCAGGTTTTTTTCAAAAGAGGATTGACATTTGCCCCTTCAAGCGAATCTGGAAAGTGACCATTTCTCAATGACAGGTTGATGATTCGAGCAATCACAGGAGACAATTCATCCACACATTTCTTGACAAGCCATGTCGGTAGAGGATCCAGCTCACAGGAGGTAGATGGGGAATCTATAATCAATTTCTTCACTGCTTCAACAGTAACACAGTCAAACTGTAACATACAATGATGCTCTCCTGGTGGCACATCAGTGGCTGGTTTAGGTGAACTTACAGGTGCTGACGCAAAAGAAGACGTGTCCCGGATCGTATCCAACTCACACTTGATGTTGTCAATTTTGTCAGAGAAGAACTGTGAGAAATGTTCTGCAAGTTGGCGCCTGTTCATACCCTCGTTTGAAGGAAGGGTTTTGCTTGAAGATGGTGAGGATAATCTACAAACTTTCTGGAACAGTTGACGTGCACTACAGCCTTCAAAAGAAAGTCTGTAATATTCTTTCTTTGCCTGTTCAAGCATGTTCTTATAAAGAATACGTTGCTTTCTGAAGATTTGTCGATATACCTCAAGTTTAGATGAATTCCACAAGCGTTCCCATCTACGCAGATCCTGTTTGGCTTTACGGAGGGAATTATTATACCACGGTGAAACTCCTGGTATCGTCTCAGGTGCATGGACATCCATAAGATCTGCTAGAACATTTTCATACTGATCGATGAGAACATTGAGATCAGAAGATGGAGTGACGCAGAGTGTTGACGAACGAATATCATATCGAAAGGCATCAATGTCCATGTCTCGAAATTTCCGAAATTTGACCTTCACCTTGTGTTGCTCTGGTTTACTCAAGTTCAACCAACATTCAACAACGGCATGGTCTGATGGCAAAGGATTTGATGTCTTAACTTCATTGACGAAGTTAACCAAAGCTCGTGTCAAGATAAGATCCAAAGTGTGTCCGGCCTCGTGCGTAGGACCTGCCACCAATTGACTGAAGCTAGCCGAGGAAATGATATCATTAAATACCACAGCATTTTGATTGAAAGCATCGTCCACATGAAAGTTAAAGTCTCCGCACAGCATGACAAAACCGGGATGTAAAGCAATGTCTTCCAGGAGAAGTAAAAATTCATTGTAGAATAGAGGAACAGTCAAGCGCTTATCTGAAGTCATTTGTGGCCTGTAGACTACTACAGAACGGACAGGTAAGCAGTTACTGGAACTAATAATCATGTCCATGTATTCAAATGACTCAAATACTTTGGTTTCGTACAATCGAACATCAAATGACTTCCGAAGGCAGATGCATATTCCCCCTCCTCTCCTGTTCAGTCGTGGCACATGGTGCAGCTGATAGTCTGGAAGTGTACTTTGTAAATCTGCCAAAATGTGATGACTTCGATAATCCGCTGTCAGCCAGTTCTCTGTTATAGCAAAGATGTCAATGCTTCTCTCAATTATTAGATCACAGTGCACATGAGTTTTCTCATTAAGCTAACGGGCATTCCATAAGGCAAAAGTACACTTATCATTGCCTAGTGAAGATCCAAACGATGATAACAATGAAGGCTCAGGCCGAAGGTCTGATATCAATGACGTTGAAGGCAAAGACGACTCCGATGATAGTGAAGAAGGCTCCAGCTCAAGAGAGAGGCTTTCAGAAGTGGTATAAACTGTTGAGCTATTACTAGCAAGGTTTTGGTCCCCAAGCTTTTTGAAATTCTGATCAACTGCTCTCGGAATGACAATATTGCGCCTCCGATTCCTTCCACCCTTGTGGCCACGTCTAGTTTTAGCTTTTTTATGAATCTTAAGATCTCTGATTCTTTCCCTCACACATGGTTCCAGATGGTACGCAACATGATGACGTAGGTTGCAAAGCTGTGCACTCGTGTATGCTCTTTGAACAGGCAAGGTGGGATCTAGACTGGTTGACGTAAATGAATTTTCAACACCAGTTGGTCCTGGGTTCATGTGAACAACTCCACACTGTGCAAGTTGAAGTTGAAGTTGGAATGCACATACAGCATTGCTGTAGTAGGCTATTCTCCTTCCACAGAAGCCCTTGTGTTGGTGTTCTTTATTCTTCAGGTCACGACTGTAAGAGTGAAGTTGATGTCCATTGTAAGAAGATCCAGCAATGAATTGAAATGAAATCACCAGGACAATAAGTTGATAGCCTTCATTGTGAAGGTAACTCCAACCAAAAGAGGAATTAACTTCAATTTCTTAGTTGAATGACCAGTTACTGGTTCTGTACTGCAATAATGGCTGCTTGCTACCTTGCTAAGAGAAGCAATGTCCAAACATTTCAACCCAAAAGAACAGCTACATCTTGTGAAGAACAGCAATAAAATGGTCTAGCCAAGCCCAGACCACTCAATGAAGGTCCTAGTACAGTTTGAACACTAAAACACAATCAAAATAAACAGTTAAACGGGAAAGAGTGCAGAGGAGGAAAGAGCCGCTGTTACGCGCTCAGTCTCATTCTTATTACTCTTATTAATAGATAGTAGTAAAAACCGAGTCGAAATGTTGCCATTATCCATTTCTCGAAATATACATGTTGGTCATGGTGGACGTGGTGACGGTACGTGTCCTGGAACATGTCCTGGATATACAGTGCCGGCCGCGGGAAACGTCACGCCCGAGCACGCAAACAGCCTAGGGGGCTTTCGCGTCTAACCGAGGGTATTCAAGGGGAGCAGTCTAGGGCGTTTAGACGGGCCCGCGGTTTCCCGCGTGCTATATAATATTGGCCGTGCCCGCACTTACCCTCGGAAATCCGAGGGTACGTACATTGCACTATGTTTACATGTACATGTACTTCGATTATCTTGTGATAGACCATTATGTTTTTAAACTAGCGTGATCGGGATCTATTGTAGGTTGAATTTTTGATTTAAGATGTTATTTGTTTTCTTTTCTTTTATTCTTTAATTTCTGTTTCCCTTTTAATTCTTTTCCCTTATTATTTCTTTCCCTTCTTTCCTTCCCTGTTTCCTTTCCGTTTTTCTTCTGTCTTTGTTTCTTTCAAATAATGAAGGAATTATTTTTCTTTCTTTTCACCTCGGCTGGAACGTCGAAGCTATTATCGCAATGAATCTAAACTTTTTGACAAATAGATACATGCATATACTCTCGGACGAAGGCCTTCTCCGAGTCTTGACATTTTTTCAGTGCTCATTTATCATTTCTTTTCGCTGGAATAGTCACAATGATCGTTGATTACGATACAACGTTACGACGTGTTTATGACATCGGTCATGCGCGAGGTCGACTCATGATATTTCACCGCCTCCTTTTTGTGCCACGATCTTTCTTTGATTTCTTTAAAGGGGGTTGTCGATTACGATCCGACGTTGGTGTGTTCTTTCGACATCACATCATGCACGGAAGGCAAGAGCCCCACTTATTGTCATTTTATCTCATTTCGGTATTGATATTTTATAAACCTTTATCATAATAAGCGGGGTATATAGGGGGCCGGGGGGAGCAAAAAAAACCCCTCTCATATCGGGGAAAATTGTTCTTTCTCACATCATAAAAAGTAGACGCGCAAAAAGCGAACCCCAGCAAAACTGGTTGTGCTCATCGATTTTTTTTATTTGGTTCTTTTGTAATTGTGCAGTCTGGGAGAGTCTTGCTCCCCGTCCACGCCGACCCCTCTCCTTTGATCACATCCGCTTCCCAATTTATGACAGGATGTTCTTAGAAATGGGGGGGGGGTATTAATTATCTGATGCGTCAACAACAATGAATAAGGATATTCTTTTCAATTCGGTTCAAATCGGGTCTTTAAAACCCCCACCCTGTAAAAAGTATAAATTTACCCCAATGTTGCAGATTTAACAAGTTTGTCTTTTTGCTAAAACATCTGATTACATTATCTGCTCTCGATTGCGGTGTTAGTTACATCGGTAGATATTCGGATTGGGAAGATAATAATAATTAACATAATCAAAGTAAAGATTACTTGTCCAACGCATTTATTACGCGCAATTTTATAAAAAGTTATAGATGGGTTTAAAACGAATATTAATATCCTTGATACACTTATATGATGATCGTCGAAGTAAAGATTAACCTATCATTTTTACGAACTGCAGTTTTATATTGATAGATTAGTTGGATATCATTTATGGTCTAGACATTGTTTCAATTATTTCATTTCAGTAAAACAATATTTTCCTTCGAATATATTTTGTTATATGAATTGGAAATGATAAAACGAAATCACAAAACCAAACCACAGCTTGGTACAATACATAATTCAGTGTTATATGGAAGATAAAAATAATAATACATGAGATTTGTAAATCGCACTTTCCATCTTGATTAGATGCTCAATGTGCTCCAGAGCAGAACAACAAAACTATTTGCATATATGTAACTATGAAAAACTTTCCTAACGCATTTAGCTTAAATGCTTAAACCCAAGCAAAAGTATGTTTTTGAAAGCTACTATGACGTGTTGTATGGAATGGGTACTTAGCGAGTTAATTATCACTTGCCGACAAAGCAAGAATGGAGCTATACAAACCCTTCTTTTCTTTTATTAAGAATTTTAGCGGGTGCTCACGCAAACGCTAACTATCAAACCTAACTTCTTTTCGGGGAACAAAGGAGTTAGTCGAGCCAAGTTGAAGAATAAAAGCCCGTCCGGGTTCACCTCTATACAATATAGTCGAAAATCCCTTTAATCATCACGCTCGATATCCCCCGCTATATTTTCTCTTTCTCTCCCTTTCCCCTCCTTTTACCCCCCCCCCCATTTATTCACTCTTTTCCTTCTTGCTCCCCTTCATATTTTTCTCTTTTCCCTCCTTCTGCTGTCCCTGTATATATTTTTTCCCTTTCCTTCTTTTTTCCCTTTCCTTTATCCCTTCTGTTCCCTCCCCCCCTTCCTTTTCTGTGCCCCCTTTCACTCCTTGATTTGTTTCTCCCCTTTATTTTCTACTGCTTTCCCTTCCCCTTCTTTTGTAATACCCCCTCCGTTATATTGCGAAACAACAGTTTCTTGTATTCTATAGAAATGTATAAGTAGCTTAATTTAACATAGCATTATATGTTGGGAAGAGAGAATGAGTAGTTTTATAACTAAACGGTAAATGAAAATAAATTTGATGATGAGAGGTGCATATGAAAATGATGTCCACAGATAAACATCGGGAAAAGATGAGAGCTAGTGGTTGAGATAGATAAAGGTAAATCAGGAAGGGGATAAAAAATTATGAAAATTAGAGAGGGGTTCCAGTATTTTGATAAGAATAGTCGTATCCTTTTCTTTCCCTTTCCTTGTTTCTTTTCTTAGTCCCTTTCCCTCTCTCTTTCTGGCCTTCAGTAACTTTTATCCCCTCTATTTCATCTTTCTCAATTTTCCCTTTCTTTTTATTCTCTTTATTCCTTCTCTTTATCCTTCTTTCTTTTATTTGCCTTCCACCTTCCCTCTTTTCTTTCTATCTCACCTTCGCTTTTTTTCATCACCTGTTTTCTTTCTCTCTAGGTTCTTCTTGTTTTAATTTCCCCCTTCCTTATCCCTTCTCCATTTTACCTTTTCCCTCTTTCTCTTCTTCACCCCCCCCCCCCCTCTATTCTCTTTCTCCCCTTTCCCCTTCTCTCAGTCCGGGCTCCCAGTTTTCTATTTCTTTTATCAGCCTCTTATTACCTTTTGCTTCCGATTTGAAAGATAGTTTTCGAAAAGTTTTAGTGTTACAGTGCCGGCCGCGGGAAACGTCACAGTGCCCCGGGGATAGACGCGGGCGGTTCCCTAGGGCAATAATTTTCTAGGGGAGAGGACGCGGGCGTCTTCCCGCGTCCGCTCCCCTCAAATGCCCGCTACGGGCTACCGCGTCCGCCCTAGGGGGCACTGTGACGTTTCCCGCGGCCGGCACTGTAATGTTTTCTTAGGAAATCTTGGAAAATCTAGTGTTTGTTTAGAGAGTATGTGCCCTTGGGAAGGCTAGTTGAATGACACCTCAACATTATGAAAGACTCAAGGAGGAGATTTTGAACTCTCATTTGGCTAATAAGCACTGTGAGAATACGGGACATACCTACGCATATATACTACGTACTACTATATACTTCGTAGGCCTATAGGCCTGTACGCCGCATCAGACCGGCATTGAACCTTTCAATGCTGCTATTCCGAATCACCGAAGCCGACCACGTTAACCCAGGTACGTGCAATACACGCTAATAAACAAGATGAATCCTGATGATGACGAAACTAATGATGGTCCGTTTCAGACTCCACCTGACACACAATCTGAATTACTGTCTCAAGATGGAGACAGAAATAGTCAGTATTACTGCAAAAAGTGTAAATCGCCAGGTGATACTAAAACTATGACCAGATGCAGTACCAAGAAGTGCAAAGCTTATTTCCACTTTGCTTGCACGGGGATGCCCGCTCACATTAGGTGTGTTAATGGGGCCAAATATATTTGTGATGAATGTGAAATTGCTGATGTAGATATTATCCGCGAATTATGTGAGCAAATGAACCTAAACGGAACAATGAGAAACATGTACAGGATGTAAACGATATCAATCAGCTAAAAGGGGCCATAGAAATTACGGAAAAGGAAGTAATCAAGTGTATTAGAGATATCGAATTCCAAACACTAAATGAAGGTAGATGTACCTGTATTGATGAAAATGAACTAAAAACAACGATGGGCAAACAGCGGGATGAAATAATCTCTCTGAAAGAATGTATTAATCAACTGAAATCAGAGATTAATATTCGTGTGAACGAATGTGATCTATTGCTCAAAGAACAAAGACTAGTCGTCAAAAGCAAAGAACAAGAACTGAATATGCATAAAAGATACAATGAAAATGAGGAAAAGGAATCAAACAAGCTCCATAGTGAGTCGGATCAAACAGTTGAGCAACTCAAGATGGCGAAGAAAGAAATCGACAAAGTAAATGAAGAAAAGATCAATATCAAACGACAATGGCAAGCCAGTGAAAGTGATGGTGAATGGAGGGAACAAAAAAGATACACTAGAGGAAGTAAAGAAGGAAGAGATGATAGAAAATGGAGTGAATATAGAGGAAATTATCACAGAGGAGAGGGACAATGGAGAGAACGTATTAAGAGATTCATTTGTGACAGACGAGAAGAAGGAAGAAGCCCTACCTACAAAGAAGGAGGAGGAGTAGAACAAAAAAGATACAGCCTATACAGCGACGTTGCTGCCCCATATCGTGACGTTGACCGACCGAGGAATGGTCAACCTCGACATGCTCGAGAGATATCACCACAGAGGAATGCACGAAATGAAGGAAATGGGCGAACGACTGAGGGGATGAACGCAATACATGAGAAAAGAAACAATCACGAGTGTGATATGAATAGAGATAAACATAACATGTATGATGAAGGGCAAATGAATGACAAAACCGAAAAGAAAAGAGAAAAGTTGTTATAGTTGGAAATTCACAGATAAGTGGGATTGATCCGGATAAGTTTTCCCAAAATGTTAAGTTCCATAAAGTATTAAATACACAATGGCTGATGTTGAGTCTTAGTTGAAATCTAGTGAGGCAAAGCAAACTCTAAGCGATGCAGAAACCGTGATAATCCACGAATTAACGAATGACGTTAAACGGTGTAGTGCACTAGATTGTGCTTGTAAAATGAACAATCTCATTGGTCTCATCAAAGTGTCCTTCAAATCAATTAAGATAGTTATATCTCTCGGCACGCCCCGAGATGATAACCAATTGTATCAGCAGCGTGTGGACATGGCCTATAGTATGCTGATGGCTGATGCATTATATGACAGAAGAGTTAAAACTGTTCATCACAGAAACCTGCTCTACCATGGAACAATTAACACTAATCTGTATAATGATGATCGTTATCACTTTAGCAAAAATGGAACTAGAGTATTAGCAGGAAATCTCCGGTGGGCAATTGAAAGGAGCTTTTCACGAAATAAACGATAGACTTCTTGTTTAAGGTCTATCTGAGCATGGACCTAGTGGGTCCATGATCTGAGGACCGAGAAACGTGAATACACCTTATGAATGAAAGAAAAAATATTCAAATTTGTTATTGAATGTAAATGGGATACATAAGAGATGGGACAGGGTTAAATCTTCCTCAAAATTGGAAGAAGAGGATTTGTCAACGTTCTTAATTCATATGATATTGTTTGTCTGGCAGAAATAAAAATAGGGCCGAAGGAAAATATGTCTTTACAAGGATATGTCAATAAAGAAATATGCAGGAACAAACATAAAAATGCTAAAGCTGACTCAGGGGGCTTGGCCTTGTACATCAAAGAATCTGTTAAGCACCAGGTTACAATTATCAATAATACCTCAAGCGAATTTTGTTAAATAAAGATAGGTAAGAGTATCCACGACTCATTTGAGGAGCAATAACCACCTTTTCGTCAAAAGTAGATTTAATCAATGCAATCATGAAAGATATCGCAACTCATAAGAACCGAGGTAAATGTATGATAATGGTTGATCTAAATGCTCATAATAATACCTTACCTGACGGCATTGAATACGATTCAGAACGTGATGGTAGGGTATTACCAGTGCCTTTCACGCTCAATTGTTCAGAGGCCTATACAAGGGTAAATCAAGACACAAGGCCCGTGAACAAAAGAGGCAAAGATGTGATTGAACTTTGTAAAGCATGTTATCTAAGAATAGTAAATTGACGTAAACTTGGAGATTTGACTGGGAAATTTACTTGCTATGAGGCGAATACCAGAATTCCCAGTGTATTAGATTATGCCCTTGTTGAAAATGGTGCTTTGGATGATATATCATACTTCTATGTTGATGATCTCAACATATTTTCTGATCATTGCCCAATTGTCTTATCTTTAATGTCATCCACACTTGAACGTCAAAGACCGTGTGAAGTAGAAAAACAAGCTTTGAACCCCCCATCCTAAAGCTTATGTATGGGAACCGCAAATAAGTGATGCAGCCTTTGCTAAAACACTACAAACACCTGAGATATTGACCATAATAAAAGAAATAAAGGAAAAGGTAAATTGTACAAATGACATTGGTATTGAAAACGCAGTCAGTGATGTAACAAACTGTATATTAACTATCGCAGATAAAGCGAAAATAAAAGTCAAAATACCTCGGGTAAAAAAAAAGAAAAGGATCAGATAGAAAATATTTAAAGCTGGTGAATGCTTTGCTCTTCGGCGTCGCGTAAAACTATTGCGTAGACAAGTGTGTAAAAATCCATTTGATAGAGGCCTCAGGCAGCAATATTACACCATGAAGAATATGTTGAAAAGAAGGTTAAAAGAAATTGTACGTAATAAGAGAAATCATATAATTGACAAACTAGACAATCTCCAAAGGGAGAACCCTAAACTTTATTGGGATCTGATTAACGACCTAGAAAAACTGCACACTGATAGAAAAAGTCCAGTTAATAACATACAACCAAAGCGATTGTTTGAGTATTTTAAAGAACTCATGAATCACAAACCCCTACTTTCGAAAGATCAAAATGAAATTAAGAATCATGTAAATAACCCGAAACTGCATGACACGTGTTCATCTCTTGATTTTAAGATCACTCCCAATTAAGTGTTAGCGTGTATTCAAACCTTGAAGAGAAAGAAAGCCCCAGGAAATGATGCTATTTTGAACGAAATGTTGAAAGCTGAAAAATTTGTGTTGTCACCAGTTTTGTCAAAGGTATTTAATTTAATCCTTATCAGTGGTCATTTTCCCGATAATTGGTCAGTAAGCCTCTTAAAGCCTCTTTACAAAAGTGGGTCAGTTTGCAATCCCTCAAATTATCGAGGAATATCCCTCTCAAGTTGTCTTGGAAAGGTTTTTTGCTCAGTTCTAAACCGTCGCTTGGTATCATTTCTAAAAGAATATAAATTCAATACAGGCAATCAAATTGCTTTTAGATCAGGTTATAGAACGTCAGACCACATGTTCGTTCTAAAAACTATTCTTGATAAATATATAAGATGTAAGATAAATGATAACTATAATAAATTATATCTATGCTTTGTAGACTTAAGAGAGGCTTTTGACAACGTTTGGAGGGTGGCCTCTGGTACAAACTACTAGAACATGGGATTGGTGGCAATTTCTTAAGAGTCATCCGTGACATGTATTCAAAATGTAAAGTATCGATCAAATTAGACGAAGGTGTTACCCCATATTTTTATACTATTGTTGGAGTAAAACAGGGTTGCGTAATTAGTCTAACTTTATTTAATTTATTTCTTAATGACAAATAATATATTTGATACATCAGTAAGCGATCCAGTAACACTTTTTGATAAAGAACTAAATTGTATAATGTATGCTGATGATCTCGTTATTGTGTCGAAATCCCCTAAAGGTATGCAACACTGTTTAGATAAATTCACCACATACTGTAAATCCTGGATGCTAAACATAAATGTATCTAAGAATAAGATTATGGTGTGCTCAAAATCAGGGAGCTCGAACGAAGTCGTTTCATTTGAAATTAATTGAGAAACACTATGCACTGTTAAGGAAATGAAATATCTTGGTATTGTTTTCGCAAATAATGGATCACTTAAAGTGGCCGCAAGGGATTTAGCTGATAAAGCGAGAAGAGCATTGTTCAAATTCTACAAATCTTTTGGTTCCTATACTCCTAGCACTAAAACCTTGTTGCCTCTTTTCGATGCAACGATACAGCCGATATTACTTTACGGATCTGAAATATGGGGTACAAATGTTATAGACATGGAAAAAATCTACAATTAATTGATGGGAAAACAGGGCTATATTTTAAACATGAATCTGAAAAGGTGCACATTCAATTTTGTAAACATATTCTTGGGGTAAACCGCAAATGCAGTAATTTAGCAGCGACAGCTGAAATCGGTAGATATCCAAAAGTCATCCAAATTGCAATAAATATACTTAAATATTGGATTCGAATAATATGGACGAAGATAGTTTGGTTTACAAAGCTTTTGTAGAAAATGTAAGTCTATTGAATAACGGAAACAATTGCTGGCTTAAGACAATTCAGGATATTTTTAACATATTAGATATTTGTCTGAAAACTGACACCCCCATACTCGATCCAGAAAGTATACCAATTTCCCAAAAAGAAAGTATTACAATATGCAAAACATCCTTGGAAAGGAGATTTGATGAACAGTCTAAATTGGATTTATTTAACGACAGGGACAGCAGGGAAGGAAATAAACTAAGAACTTTTAAGCAATTCAAACTCAAAATAAGGCAAGAAAATTATTTATATTCAATACACAATGTCAATTTGAGAAAAAATATAACCAAGCTCCGACTGAGCGCTCATAATCTACCAATAGTAACAGGGAGGTACAAAAGACCGGAGAAGATACCATCTATCCTGAGATTTTGTGAGGATTGTAATTTGAAATTGGTCGGGGATGACTTTCACATTATAATGAAATGTAACAAATATAATGATTTGCGCAAAGATTTTTTTGAAAAGATAAGTACCCTTAATATTAGGTTTACTGAAATGGAGTGCCAGGAAAAAATGATTTACATCATGAAATTGGAAACTGATGCTTTGATTAAATTATTTTGTTCTTTTGTCCAAAACATACTTAATATTAGGGGGGAATTCTGAGTACTAAAAATATCAACCGGCGAACACCTTGAAGTACATTGTAATACATTCGCAATATTCTTACACAATAAGTTTACATGTGATGCCATTCTTCTCACTCTTCCTCAATCCCGCCCTCTTTATTTTCGAACTTCTTTCCTCTTTATTTCCCTCTCCTCTCCCACTTTCCTTTTGTTTTCCTTGTCCTCTCTTGGACATCAGCTTTTTTTTACTCATTGTTAAAATGAGTACCCGAATAATGCCTATGTTTATAGTGTATATTTGTATATATAAGTTGTTTTGTTATGTTCTGTTTTGATTTTGTTTTTGTTTTGTTTGACACAAAATACTATTTTGTTTTTGTTTATCTGTTTATATATATATTTTCTTGATTTGAACAAAATGTTGGCAATTGCCGGTGACGTTATGTAATAAATTCAGTTCAATTCAGTTCAATTCATGTGGACTAGTAGTGTCTACAATATAAGCAGTTCTGTGCGCAGGTTGACATGGTATGGGTCGAACAGTTCATACTCAGATAATTACCTTGTAGAGGAACGTTCTCTTTTCTATGTTGAATTGGGAAATCCAACCAGAATGAACAATTGGCCTCCTGTTTCTTGCTTTGTCCGGCATTCATGGATATTAGAACACTATCTGGCTGATTTGGAACATCCACTTTGATGGGTTCACAAATGTTGGGTCCGTTTATTAGTCTACAGAAAGAAATGATCTGCATAAAAAACAATATCAATTATTCCTACCACTATAACCATTGCGGTTAAGATTATTTTAAATTTGTGTTTATGTAATCTATTTGAATATAAGAAAGGGGCAACAAGTTAAGTATTACAATCACGGGTGAAGAGATATAGATATTAAAAAAAAGTTTCTACATAAGGACTTGACTTTAATCACCATGAGCTTAATGGACTCTTCTAAAAATAAGTATTTGGTACCCCAAAGTCGTAAAATAGCCTTAAAAACGGACATACTGAAGGTTTTCGACATGCGCTCATCGGAGTAAAATCGCATAGTTGACTAGAACGCTAGACCGAAAGAATACACAATAGAACCGGAACAATACTGTTCTTCCTGGTTGAAGGTACTCACCCGAGGTGCTTAGTGACTTTTACTCAAAGACGTTATTATACATTTACTCGACATAAAAGCTGCGTGCGCGTTCAGCACAAAACAAATGAGATTAGGTTCCGCCTACCGCTATCGATTGAGGACAAAAATAAGCTCAATTTCAATTTCAATTCAATTTCAATTTATTTTCTCATAAAAATCCATACAAAAACACAACATATACAAAGCATCGTATTAACAAAATAGAAAAACAACAACAACAAATAGAAATAAACATTGGATTGAATATGAGAGGGACAGCAAGAAAGGAACGAGCCTTGTGATTAGCTGACCCTATAACATAATAATCGAAGACTTTAATAACAAAGAAAAAAAAAATCACTAAACTACAACATAAAAAGGGGGGGGGGTTGCCTAATATGCCTAAATTAAATTTATACAAGCAAACTTTATGAATAACTATTTAAAATAATTTGCCTTGATTTTGACTTAAAAACATTTAATGAAACTGATTGCCTGATATCTACAGAAACAGAATTCCATAGTTGTGGTCCTTGAAATAAAATTGAGTTTTTAAAAGATGAGAGTCTTGGCTTAGGTAGATGAAAATCCTTTGCATTTCTTGTGTTGTATCCATGGAAATCACTATTGAATTTAAAAAATGTTTTGATATAATCTGGCAAGAGGTTATTGTTACATAAATACATAAATATAAGAATTTGAAATGCATGAATATCACAAAATTTTAATACATTCAATTCGACAAATAGAGGATTCGTATGGGCAAGATAAGGAGCATGAGACATAATTCTTATTGCACGTTTTTGTAAAATATATAATCTATTAATGTAAATGCTACTTGCACTTTCCCAGGCTAGAATACCATAATTGAGGTATGGATATATAATAGCATAATACATCAGTTTTAATATCTCCTTGGGAAATGATCTTAATCTATACATAATCCCCATATTTTTGGCAAGCTTATTGCACAGATTATCAATATGATTTTTCCATGTAAATTTATTATCTATTGTTATTCCTAAAAATTTTACTGACGATACACACTTAATATCTGTATTGCACATTCTAATTGAAAGACTATCTGGTAAACATAAATTACTAAATATCATATAATTGGTTTTGGCAAGATTAATTATCATTCTGTTTGCATAAAACCACTCAGATATTAATTCAAGTTCAGAATTGAATAAATTGTGTAAAACATGATAGTTTGTGTGAGATAAAAACAGACTAGTGTCGTCAGCAAACATAATACAATGTAACAAGTTGGATACTTTACTAAGATCATTAATGAAGAGGAGAAACAACAAGAAATAATGTTTTTTAGCTTCTTTAATCATATTACTGACTTTATTTCTACATTTTCTGTACACTTCTTTTCGATATGGTGATGGATTTTTTAGATAAAGTCGATATAAACGACATTTTTTCTTTGACAACTTTCGAATATCAAAATTAATCCATGGTTTATTCTTTTTAGGTCTTTTCTTCAAATATTCCAAGGGGAAACATGAATTATATACATTTAAAAACTTACCTAAAAATTGCACGTAATTTGCATTTGGATTATTATTGTGGCAAGACCAATTGACCATTAGAAGAGATCTTAAAAAACACTTAATACTATTGTCATTGATTATTCGAAGCGGTTTATCCAAATTTTGCTGTGTGTTGATGTCGTTCCAGCTAATAGAGTATACAGGTAAATGATCACTGATGTCAGTTATTAGTATTCCCGATTCAACTTTGTCTGCATGTATATCATTGGTGATTATATTATCAAGTAAAGAGATTGTGTCATCCGTGATTCTGGTAGGATGGTCAATCAATGGATACATATGATGTGATAATAATAAATTAATGAAATTATCAACATATTGCACTTTACCCACATTTAATAAATTGATATTGTAATCACCTAATAAATAAACTATTTTATTTTCATTATTTACAATACTTAAAACATTTGAGCATCTCTCCAAAAAATCATCAATTGACTGATCTGGGGGCCTATAGATTGAACCAACAATAATACCAGAATTATTATTGACGATTTCCACAAATACACTTTCGATACAACTATCATTGTGTTCTAAGTCGGAGCGTCTTATGTATTGCACACTATTATTTACAAAAATTCCAACTCCTCCCCCTCTTCTTGATAAACGGCTAACACCTTCAAAACTATATCCATCTATATTACACAAAGTGTGTATAGTGTGCTCCCGAAACCAGGTTTCCGTGACACAAATTACTGTAGGTTTAAGTTTCACACTGTTTAAAAATAAAATTATATTATCAAAATTATTGAGTAGACTTCTTGAATTCAAGTGGATACATGAAAAGGGATTTGTAGATTTTGCTCTACTCTCAATATATGTGTTAAACTCATCAGGAGTGAAATATTTCTTACAAGGAGAAAATTCAAAATTATCAAGCGATAGAAATTCATGCAAGATGTTTAAGTCATGGTTGCAATTGTTTAGGCATTCTCTAAAAAAATTACACGTAGACATTTAACAACAACAAACAAAAAAAATAAATAAAAAAAACATCAATATTTATAAAAGTACATAAGAATGTGAAAAAAGGCAATATCATTAAAACATGCATGGAGTTCACCGGGGTAAAAGATATGTTCGGTGTGGTATTACCCACATAATAATTCATTTAAGAAGTGAAGACAAATGTTTATTACATGCATTTCTTTATGTATTGTTCTGTTCGTGTTCTGTTTGTTTCAACTTTATAGTTTATTCAAATCTTCTTCACAGGTAATCAGCTTAGTCATGGACTTCCCTCCTTGGGCTGGTAGCTCTCATTGATATTCATGAGCACCAAGGTATTCATAATCCGGCATTTTCATTGGCAAGAACGTCATTAATACGCGATGTCCCCGATTCTTTGGTCATCGATACTAGTGGCATCGTGTTACAACAAGTGGAATGCTTCTGGCCGTCTCACCTGCATCACGCGATTCAACATAGCAGCAGTGCTGACTTTGAAACTACTATAACTCACACAAGATGTTCAAGTGATACTTGGTTTCTCTTATTTCCACGTTTTATGAACTAGACCAATACACTTACGGAAATAGGATGGTAATTCAACAAATATCCCCAATGTGGCCAAAGTTCATTTACCTCACATGACCTTTGACATTGGTCATGTGACCTGAAACTTGCAAAGGATATTCAGTGATACTTGATTACTGTTATGTCCAAGTTTCAAAAGTCAGATCAATAAACTTGCAAAGTTATGATAGTAATTCAACAGATACCCCCATTATGTCCAAAGTTCATTGACCTTTGACCTTGGTCATGTGACCTAAAATGCGCACAGGATGTTCAGTGATACTTGATTACTCTTATGTTCAAGTTTTAATGAACTAGGTCCATATATTTTCTAAGTTATGATGACATTTCAAAAACTTAACCTAGGGTTAAGATTTTGATGTTGATACCCCCAACATGGTCTAAGTTCATTGACCCTAAATGACCTTTGACATTGATCATGTTACATGAAACCCTAATAGGATGTTCAGTATTACTTGATTAACCTTATGGCCAAGTTTCATGAACTAGGTCCATATACTTTCTAAGTTATGATGTCATTTCAAAAACTTAGCCTTAGGTTAAGATTTGATGTTGACACCGCCGCCACCGTCGCCGCCGCCGTCGGAAAAGCGGCGGCTATAGTCTCACTCTGCTATGCAGGTGAGACAAAAATAATAGCGAGTTTTTGCAGCCGCGGGGACGCATCATTAGGGTCCGGTAAAACAAAAGTTAATGATTAATCATACACTGGGTTTCTAAAACTGATTGTACATCATTGTCAATAGAATCAAATGTAGAAAACTGTTCGACAATCAATGCTAAGCTTTACGGTGTTCTGGGCCCTATAGATCTGCTTTTCGTGTGCAAAATTTTTTCATGCGACGCCATGCATGCCTTCATAAGATGCTAGAATAAATCCCGCATTCATGCATGTGCGACTGGTCATCAGCGAATGCCCGCCCGAGGCCTTCGGCAGGCCTATACTCTGGCAGCTAGCTCGAGATATTCTAAATGCTAGGCCTATACATGGTAGCTTATGACAGGGATAAGAAAGTGATTTTTCAAACAAATCGAGTACATATTGAGTGAGAAGAAAACACACTGAATTAAGGCTTAGAAAGTCCATCGATTCGATATTGCATCAAATGTGGATGTTTAGTGGATCACTGGCGATTGATTCCATGGGTCAGATCACCTCTCCAGCCGAAACCATTTCGCATGCGTTGATATGTACACAGCATATGAAATAGACCTGTCTGAAAACCATCCAAATTTGAGGGTTTTCTTTTTACTCTTTCCTACACAAACGACATTAATTTGGTTCACTCTTTCGTTGTTACCTTCGATATTTTGTATAGCCTCCTTTTAAACTGTTTTCCGTCTCTCCATTATACAGTACAGTTGTGTAATATAGTATTGAAACTAAGTTACGGGGGTTTGCCTCCCATGCAAGCTTTTCTTTCTTGGCAAACCCCTCCGTTCTGTTTTATTTAGTCAAAGTTACTTTAGTTTGCATTAGTTCTCATTGTTTATGCCTTATTCCGATTGATGTTGTACTTTAAATTTGACTATGCATTGTTTGATTTTGTTGTGCTTTGTGAACGGAAAATTAATAAATCTAAATCTAATCTATTCATTTGACCTCACTACGTCATCTAATCTGTTCATTCTGAAACTTTTCTTTCCACAAAAATGGACCTACGAACACTCCGGTGAGTACGTCTAAACTGATGTAACTACATGAATTCAGTTGAATATTTACACATTTTGCACTATTTTTTGCCCCCGCAGACCAAGTCTGGATGGGGCAATAAGCGTTACCCCTGTCCGTCCGTCCGCCCCCCTCCCACTTGGTTTCCGCGCAATAACTAAAACAAAAATGAATGGATTAATGGATGTAGGTAGATGATACCAAAATACAGGCTAAGTTCGAATTCGGAGTCCACAGGTCAAAGATCACAGCTCATTATGTATGCGAGTTGGTTTTCTGCATGATAACTTTGGAAAAATTCACCAGATATTAAACATGTTTGTATCTGGGTAGATGACAACAAAATACAGGCTAAGTTTGAAATCGGAGTCCACAGGTCAAAGATCACAGCTCATTATGTATGCGAGTTGGTTTTCTGCATGATAACTTTGAAAATATTCACCAGCTATAAAAAAAATGTTTGGTGTCTGGGTAAATGACATCAAAATACAGGCTAAGTTTGTAATCGGAGCCCACAGGTAGATTTCAATTTTTCAATTTATTGTTTAACCATCAAATACAAAAACAATACCAACAAATTAACAACAATGAATCGGAAATTACAATGATGGTAAGGTGACCCCGGAGAAGCAAGGCTTATAAAAGGGGCCACCAGATAACATATATCAATAAATATAAAAAAAACACAAACATAATAACACACTCATGCAGAAAAAAAAATTCATTGGTAATTTCAGAAGGTTAAGAGGTTAAAATTGCCCTGCACAACTTTTTAAATCTAGTAATAGTGGAGCTGTTTTTAATGTCATTGTGAAGTTTGTTCCATAATTTAGGGAAAGTCATTTTAAATGAATTAGAAACAACAGAAGTTCGAATTGGAGGGAGACGAATGAGATCACATTGACGGGTATTGTATGCATGAATTGATGAATTTGGAACAAAAATATCTCTCAAGGTAGGAGGTAAAATTTTAGTGTGGAACTTATACATGAAAACAAGAGAATTCAATGATATTAATCCATTCAATGGTAGAATGTTTAATTGGGTAAATAGCGGTGTGGGAAGACTATTAAATGCAGCATTACATATAATTCGGATTGCTTTCTTTTGTAGAATGCATAACTTATCTAAGTGGGTTTTAAATGTGTGACCCCAGACAATATTGCAGTAGTTTAAGTGTGGGAGAATAATACTGTTATATAAAGAAGTAAAAAAAGTGTGAGGCATAAAAAGTCTAAGTCTGCAGAGAACCCCTATAGATCTTGATATTTTAGTACAAACTGAGTTGAGATATGGTTTCCAAGGAAGATATTCATTTAAAAAGACACCTAAAAATTGGATACTGTCAACTTTAGAGATTATATTACCACCAATAATAAGATTAGTAATATTCAGAGGAACCGTCCTGCCTCTTCCTCGAAAAATTATATACTTGGTCTTCTCAGAATTCAAGAGTAGTTTATTACAAACGAACCATTTATGTAGTTTATCCAATTCATCATTTGCTGATGATATAAGATCAATCTTTTTGTGAGTAAGTGAGTAAGTGTAATAGTGGTATCATCAGCAAATAATGAAAATCGTAAAACTGAGGAGCAATTAATTGTATCATTAATATATACAAGAAAGAGGAGGGGGCCTAACACAGACCCCTGAGGAATTCCACAAGATATATAACTTAGATTAGATTTGACACCATCGACCACCACTTGTTGCCTTCTACGTATCAAATAACTGGTGAACCAATGTAGTGGAACCCCTCTAACACCATAGTTTTCTAATTTACTTATCAAAATGTGGTGATCGATGGTGTCGAATGCCTTTGAGAGGTCCATAAATACACTAAGTCAATAGTTGCTATCATCGATTGCTTGTGATATAATGTTTATTAAATTTAATACACCATGTTCTGTAGAAAAATCTTTTCTAAATCCAAATTGTTGTGATACTAATATGTCATTGGACGAGAGAAATTTGAAAAGCCGCGTATAAATAATTTTTTCTAGCATTTTTGAAAAGAAAGATAAAAGGGCAATAGGTCAATAATTAATGATGTCATGCCTATCACCCTTTTTGTAAATTGGTACTATCACAGCTGTCTTAAGTTTATTAGGAACGGTGCCTTGCGACATTGATTCATTGAATATAAAGCAAAGTGGGTTAATAATAGAATGGATACATGCCTTGATAACATGTGCTGCAATGCAGTCTGAACCTGGTGAGGCAGAGGATTTCATGCAAGAGAGAACATTAAGTATTTCGGTATGAGAAGTTGGGTTAAAGAATAGTGAAACTGATACACGATTGAATAAATAGTCATGAAAATGAGAAGAAGAAATGGGTATCTTTTCTTGTGTAGTCTTACCGATATAAACAAAATAATTATTGAATGCTTCAGCAATAGAAGCTTTACCCAATATTTTGGTCTGATTGTAGTACCTATGAGAAGGTATCGACTTTTTTCCCTTACCCAGGAGCTTGTTTATTACGGACCAAGTTTTTTCCATGTTACCTTTCACGTTTTTAAATAAGTTTTCATAATATAATTTTTTTACGTTGACGAATGATACCAGTTAAAATATTTTTGTACCTAACATATTTATCACGATTGAGATGTCAGCCTTCTTTAGATAACGACAGTAAAGTTTGTGTTTTTTCTTAATAGATTTGCTAATACCGTTAGTGATCCAAGGTTTCTCGTATTTTTTACGGACTTTCCTCTTTACAAGTGGAAAACATTCAAAATATAAATTACTAAAATTATGAATGAAAAGATCATAAGATATATTAACATCTGTTTGACAGTAACTGACTGACCAGTCAATCAAGTGTAGTTTACTTTTAAATAAGTTAATTTTCTCATTTGTAAAAACGCGTGACTTAGTACAAAAAGGTGGATTAATAGAAATGGATAATTCATCTTTCAAACAAAATATCGGGAAATGATCTGAGATATCGGAAAATATTATACCACAGTTTGTATGCATATGAATACAATTGGTAAAAATGTTATCAATTAAAGTTGCAGAATGTCTAGTTACCCGTGTTGGTTTAGTAATAGATGGAAATAAACCATTTGAAAACAGATTATCTAAAAAATGACTAGTTTTGTAATTGATATCAGAATTGAGTAAATTGATGTTAAAATCACCTAACAGATATATTTCTTTATTATGTAGATTAATATTGACAAAAATACTTGAGAGTGTTTCTTCAAACATGGCAATATCAGTATTAGGTACTCTGTAAACACATCCAATAATAATTGCTTTCTTTTTGGGTAGCTGAATTTCAATAAAGAGAGTGTCACAATGATCACGGCTAAAAGATATATCAGAACATAAATTATAATCAATATAGTCTCTAATATATAAAGCTACTCCTCCTCCGTGTTTATTAAGTCTATATATATGGACAAGTGAGTATCCATCGATGTCAAACATATGAACTAGAATATTGCTACGAAACCAAGTTTCAGAAATTCCAATAATTGTAAACCTATTATTTAATGAATTGAGTAGAAGTTGTAATTCATCATAGTTACGAACCAAGCTCCTTGAACTGACATGCAGTATTGAAAAAGTTTGAGGAGTAGATTTATATTTTTTGAAATCATCAGAAAACATATACGTACAAGGATCATTTATTACATCATCATTATCATCAAGTGAGAATTGTAATGAATTTAAGTCATTCCCAATGTCATTTAGACTTTAGAGGGTTAACAGATAAAGAGTTATATTTTTCTTCATTAATATTTTTTTCTAAATGAAAAAAAGTAAATACAGACAATATAAATTCATCATCATCTAGATAGTGATTGAAAGGAAATATTTCTGAACTGCAGGGAACACAGAATGTATTGACTCCTTTTGATTGTAGTTTACAACAGTTATGACAAAGATTACTATTACTTCTCATCAGAGGAGCAGAGTAGAGAATAAAAAAGAACAATATACCGATACAGTGATATGATATCAACGTACGAAAACTACGAAATACAAATCTTATACAAACTTACACGAAGGTTTAAAAAGCAGAAATCAATATCGAATAAGAAAATTTCTTCAGAATATATTACAATTGTCATGAAGGTATCCCTCCAAAACCACATTCAGCAAAAGTAAATGCATACATAAGATAAATATAATTCACATTCCTAAAAAGGGAATAAATCTATAAAAAGAATTCGTATGTAATATGTTTATCACACAATACAAATTTCATTCGTTTTGATGGAATATTTTTCATATAGTATTGTAATATTTTAAAAGTCTCCATATTGTGAATCAGTCGGAAAAAGGAGCAGACTTTAAAGTATTTTAAAATCACTATTAATCCAATAAATCTGTACATACAATAAACGAAAAAAAAAAGAAACTATCAATCCGCAGTCATCACATATTTGTGAAAATTACTTAGGCATGATGAATCAATCATAATAGAAATTTAGCAATCGTTTCGTTTTATAGCTCATTTATGTTTTATTCATAGGTTTAAAAAAGGAGTACAAATATAAAATATGTGAACTTGATTGAACAGTCAATAATAATTACATAGCCAAGGTATTTCTGGTCCTAAAAAACAAAATCGGGAACCAGGGGATATGTACATAGATGCACGAATGATCCCCATGGGAACGTAATCAGTATTTGTATACATTAGGCACATGCTTGAGGGGGATGAAGAGGATCAGGGAAGAAACATTTCATAGGAACATGTGGTTATTTCCCAGTAGGTCGCTGTATACAGGGATAACACTTCCCTGCTGTATACAACTATCGTGATGACATTCGATGTACCAACAAAGACACTTGCTGCTCTGGTGCATTTATAGTAGTTTATATTGTAAGGCACTGAATAGATCCGCGCAATTAAGACAAATTCTTATATACATTTATCCACGGTCACCCTTGAATATATGGAATACAAACACAGATCTATTGCTTTAGATCGTTTGCTTCTTTTAAAGCTCGTGGTGCAAATGCTGAAAGTAAGAGTAGCTGTGTTAAATCTTGATCGTTTAAGCGAATCTTGGAATGCACTTAAACAGTAACGCGGTCGAGGGGGTCTTGCCACTCCTAAATAGAGATTAACATAATCACCCGTGGGAAAGTCGTCGCTTGTTTACAAACATCATGCACGTGGTTGACGAATTTCCACATGATACACGATCTTAGCCAAAAGGCCTCCTGAAGCGATAAAACAAGAAGACAGGAACTTCAACTGAAAGATTTCAATTTTAATCGCTATATATACATGATTTATTGAAACATCGATCCTGATTACACCTGATATAGCAACCAGGACGCTTGTCGCTGTGCTTTTGGTCTGTATTCAAGAATTAGCTTTGTGCCGATGAGACGAATTCGTGTAGACATTTCCTTGGTCTTCCTCAAATCGTATGCTGCCTTTTCCAGCTCGTACCTCACCTGCTTAAGTTTTTGTGGTAGGTCTATGCGAATCGTGATAGCTGACTTGGATCTCGATCATTTCAGCGAATCGTGGTATGCACTAAGAACAGCATCGCGATCAAAAATCGTCACGAATCGTGCGGGTCTGGGTTGGAAGGGGTCGCCGATGACGACGTCGAAGATTTCCTCGGCAAACGATAAGTGTTAACAGATTGAATATTCCGAACTTGGTCTTCGGATAAACCAAGCTCTACCATAACCTTCCGAAGGGTGTCAGTAGTATTTTCTCGTGGTCTCTGGGGAACTCCATAAAACAGAAGATTTTGTTTACGGTCATGGATCTCCATCGCAATTAATGAGTCACGCATCATTTGGCTGGATTCTTTCTGCATTCTTGACATTCCGGGGAGGGTCTCGCGTTCTAAGGTATCGATTCTCGCCGCCGAATTAGCCGATAATTCCTCAACTTCATGAAGGGAGGATTTGATATTTTTCATTTCATCTCGAACTGATAATAATGTTGACGTTACATTATCAACTTCGTCTACAACTTCTGAAGAGAATTTGTCAAATTGGTCTCTAAATTCCGATACCGCTTCCTCCGTAGCGTACGTAATAGAAATGGGCGTGTCACTGAGTTTGCCGGTGTACGCAGCAGATTTAGATCTTGTATTCGACAGTATCGACACTTAAGAACAACAAAAATCAATAAATGATGCAAATCCAGTCAATCAGATATGATATTACCTTATGATGCTGAGAAGTAATTCGAAGAAGGTCCGTTATTGTGGATTTGGAGAGATTTTGTCGGAGCGAAGAAATCCTTCTACATTATCTTCAAAGCGCCCTCAACAAGTTGATGGCAGCAAAATACAGGCTAAGTTCGATTGCAAAGTCGGCAAGTCAAAGTTCACAGCTCATTATATATGCAAGTTGGTTTCTGAATAATAACTTAGGGAAAAATCAACAGATTAAAATAATTATTGGTGTGTGCAGGTTTGTGAACGAGATTAAGTTCATTCATATGAATAAATTTCCGATTGCGCTAAGCGGGGCATCTGTGTCCTTTGCACAGGTCAAATTTCTAGATTGTGATCTTGGGTTATTTCTTCAACTAGTTAGAGTGTTTGCTATCATTCAACTGTTTAAGATCTTTGAAATTGAAGATAGATTGTCATCGTCGCCCAGTGCAGCCTGCAATATGTTGCTTGCAGTGTTGTGGTTATGTCGCTGTGTTAACTACATCATGAATTTGGAACGGGCTCTTAGCCGGTTGGGTATCGAGATAAAATCGGCCCTGGTTTGGTTAAGCCCCAAGAAGGTCTACGATCCCAACCAATGTCACAACTTACCTAATCGATTAAAACATAAAGAATAAGGCTTCTTAATTTCTGTAGATCTACACTGTAGATCTAGACTAGAGGGAGATCTGCATCAAGCTTAAATAGATCGAGACTCAGTCAGGACTAATCTAGGATGAAGCGGAGTGTGGAAAAAGATCTATTCCAACGTTCCCCCTGTTGATCAATCCTCATTTTCATACAAATGTCAAATTTTATTTTGCATAACTTCAGGTTTCCACTGCATTTGGTCCCCCCTGTTTATTAACATTGTTATTTTGAATCTATAACGTTAGAACTAACAGTTATCCTCGGTCCTAGGAAATAACATGCTGCTTTGCATGATGATCTAAACTGTTTATCTAATCTCACTTGGTTGACATAGTCTTGCTTCTTGGTAAGATCTAGACCTAATTCAAATATAATATAGTCATCTAACTTTCTTTTCCAACCCTCGACCCCCCCCCCCCTCAGGGCCTAGGATCTAGGTCTATGATTTAGGCCTAAATCTACTCCATTTACATGTACTACGAGTATGACTGTCGGTGGATCAAGAGCTAGATCTACTCGGCCAATGGTATGGTTTAGCCAGGAATGAAAGTCAGACATCAAAAATTTCTAAATCAAGATCTAGGTCTAGAAACGAAGCTTCACTTTTTAGGTTTAGAGTCTATCGTAAGTCTAGATCTATAGAGATCCAGACCTTGATAAATGAATGCTGTCGCACAGCACTTGAGTCTGGTAGGACTCTAGGGACAACTTTTTACAAAAAGACCTAGATCTGCATGAAATTATGTAAGAATACGCTTCAAGTTCTTAAAATCAAATAAAATAAGATTCAGAAATTAAAAAATTGTCGTCTATGCATTTTTTTTTCTTGGGGGGGGGGGAGACACATAAAAAAGATTAACGAGAAACCTGAATTTCTGAAAGCGAGGGCGAGAAGTGACCAATATTATCTAGGGCCGGTTTTGCATTTTGTAAAGTAAAATTGAAGTTGATTTTTTTATGTAGGTTTTCACATTTCAGCTCGCACCCCACCCCCCCCCCCTACATACGACCATAAAAAAGATCACTTCTTATCATTGTTCTCTCTTTTCTTTCACAGACATGTTGAGTTTAAAGTACAAGAAACAGTATCTATGATGAAAGATGATCATCATGTGCATGCATCATACTTTTCAGATTCTCATCCAGGTACAAAAATTAAACTAACCTATACAAAATTACAGATACGTGCATTAAATGTAAACCATGTTTACATTAAATAAAAAGAACCTGAGCCACTAGGAGAGAGGATCTATACTGAATGTACACTTCTTATATTAAATATATTATACAAGCTCTCGAGTCTGAAATAGAAGCAATGCCAAAATGTCCTTGATATACTAGAATACAAATGACATTTTTATTTCCTCTTTGTTTGTCAGTAAAGAAATGTTTATTTTTCATATTTTTATATATTTCATAACATTCATTTTATTCATCCTTTTGCGTGATATTTCATTTGTGTAGATTTCTGATTTTTTAAATCATGTTACTATGTTACATTTTGTCCTATAGTATGATGCAGTTTTACAATTTTCATGGAGGTGATGATGATGATAAATACTTGTTGAGGCAATAGGACAGTGACTGGACCCCAAAGGGAAATATAACCTATAACAGTTATATGACTGAATCAATTAATGATTATTATTTTTTTTCACTTTTTTTAGGTGAGAAAAAGACCTACATTTGAAAAACCCATTTCAATTTCTGGTTTCACTCACTTGCGCATGCTCGAGACAGCGCATATCCAGCTAAAAGACCAGATTCTTTGCCAAGGAAGGAGTTTGTAAGAATCGTTGCGTTATTTTATTTGCTTCGCTTCAATTTACGGCTGGTGCTAAGCATGAATTGTTCACCTTGACAGCCAATTACAGCTCGCCGTTTAGCGTCCATTGTCTCCTTCGGTTCTATATATTGTTGCGCTCTCGCGTTTTAGTCATTCATGCGATTTTACTCCGATGAGCGCATGTCGAAACGCTTCAGTGTGTTCGTTTTTAGGACTCTAAAAACATTCCCTTCTTCTTATTGATTTTTAGTGTTTCGAAGCCTCATATTACGTAACGTACCTAAACTTCTGGTCCCACCGCGGTCTAGCGTCTTTTGGCAAGGCGTTAATCCACTCTTTGCCACTCTCGACTCAGGTGCTAAATGGGTACCCGGTAGGATGCGAAAGTTATTGTATGTTTGAATTTGCCAGCGCCATTATGAAGCAGCGATGAATACAGAGAATGCTCCCCATTGAGTGTGAATTGCGCAACCGGGCAATAATATGCTGTAAAGCGCTACATGTATGTGCCGTTTTGGGAAAAGCGTTATATGAAACAGGCTATCACGGATAGAGCACCCCCGAAATTTTGCTCGTCCGTTCGTCCCTTACTCCTTTATGCATACGGTTTGAGTCCATCGGCCAGTGGGACCGGCCATTTAACAACCATGTTTCGAAGTAGAAAACTGCATTTTTTTTGTCTATTTTTCCCAAAAGTTGAAAATTTTGGAAATACATGATTTTACATAATTCTAAGAAAAATAAAAAAAGTTCCAGAAAACTTTTTGAATATACTATTATCATGTAGATGAAATTCCAATTCTAAATCATTCTTTTCAGCAAATGTATAAGTTATCAAACTTGAGTACTCAAATTTCAGAAATGACGCTTTTTGTATGCATTTCGTAGATTACTATATATAATAAGTAAAATGAATAACTAAAAATTCACTGAAATTATCTACCATTGGTAATCACTTGGAGAGTTAAGAGTAGGATTTTCTCTATCAGCTGGGTCAATCCATGTCAAATCAACCAATGCTTGTCACCCGACCCTCTTCGATTTTCTTTAAACTCGCACCAAATGTTGCCCCAAGTGTCTGACGGAAAAATCTGAAATATTTTGCCCCAAGGTCAAATGGTTGCTAAGATACGGCCTCCCATAGCAACCAATGCGCACACAACAAAATTATTTTAAATAAAATTGCCTATTTTTGATTGACTACTGCAGCAAAGTTTGATTGATTACAGTCTTCATTTTAAGTAAATTGGAAGAACTTTTTGGTCTAAACATGCAGAGTATACTTTAGCGCGGACCTGTCAACCGGATTTCGCACACGAGGTCACCGAAAATGGCGTTAAGCATCCGTGTCAATGATTTCAGAAGCATGTTTGGAGGCTCATAAATCCAAAACTAAATTAGCTTAGAACCAAATATTATGCACACTTATGGACTTTCAGATACTCAACAGAATTACAAAAAATTGATCCAAGAGTATGTGTCGTTTTCCTGTAGGGCGCCCTCAAAGTTGGATTTTTTTCAAAAGATGCCAAGTTCAAGGTCACGGATCACCTCCCGTCCCATCGAGGAGGGGGACCAATATCTGTGTTTTGATAGACATTTACCCATATTTTCAAGTGTTACTTGAGAAATTTTGCTACCGGAATGTTAAGGGACTGATTTGCGCATTCCAAAATGGTCGTAAATACCCTAAAATTGATGTTAATGACACATACATGCTTTTCAACACTTTTCAAATTGTGATAACTCAAAGATGAAGAGCCCAAAGACATTGATCTCTTCTGTGATGATAGTCTGTAATTAGTATTAAAAGGATATATCTTCAAAAATAGTTTGTATTGTTGGTAATGACCTTGAAAACACACCTAAAATTCAATAAAAACAGTAAATTGGCTAATTTTCCAGAATCAAAAGGCATTCAAATGGTGTTTACATTGACTTTCAAATGGGTGTCATTTCAAGACAAAGAGTGAGCTAAAGCTAAAACTTGAAAGACATGTTCAACTTTTGGTCTACTTTGAGCAACATCAAATATTTGAACTCAAAACCATATCATTTGACCTTGAAATTATTCCAAACATAGCTATTTGTTGCTTCATAAGTAGCATATTCAAATCACGCGTGTACATTGTACTTTGCAACACATTTCAAAATGGATTTTCTCATAGAGAGAATACCTGATCAGGCTGATATTTGCAGTATAAGTAGTCTGTAATGGGTTCTTGGAGGATCTACAGATTAAGTACCTATTATCTCATGACAATGACCTTGAAAATACAGCTGAAAATCATAAAAATCAATATATCATACAATTCTCATTAATAATCAAGTGTTTTTATCCACTTTTAATTGTGTGTTATTCCATCTTAGATAGTGAGTTCATGCTGATAATTGCAAATCATGTTCCACTTTTGGTCTACTTTAAGCTACATGAAATATTTGAGATCAAAACCATATCATTTGACCTTGAAATTATTCCAAATATAGCTATTTGTTGCTTTATAAGTAGCATATTCAAATCGCACGTGTACATTGTACTTTGCAACACATTTCAAAATGGATTTTCTCATAGAGAGAATACATGATCAGGCTGATATATGCAGTATTAGTACTCTGTAATGAGTACTTGGAAAATCTACAGTTTAGGTAACTATTCTATCAAGACATGAGTGGGTTAAAAACACTTGATTACTAATGAAAATTGTATGATATATTGATTTTCATGATTTTCAGCTGTAATTTCAAGGTCATTGTCATGAGATAATAGGTACTTAATCTGTAGATCCTCCAAGAACCCATTACAGACTACTTATACTGCAAATATCAGCCTGATCAGGTATTCTCTCTATGAGAAAATCCATTTTGAAATGTGTTGCAAAGTACAATGTACACGCGCGATTTGAATATGCTACTTATGAAGCAACAAATAGCTATATTTGGAATAATTTCAAGGTCAAATGATATGGTTTTGAGTTCAAATATTTCATTTAGCTTAAAGTAGACCAAAAGTGGAACATGATTTGCAATTATCAGCATGGACTCACAATCTAAAATGGAATAACACACAATTAAAAGTGGATAAAAACACTTAATTATTATTTAATTAATGAAAATTGTATGATTTATTGATTTTCATGATTTTCACCTGTATTTTCAAGGTCATTATCATGAGAGAATAGGTACTTAATCTGTAGATCCTCCAAGAATCCATTACAGACTACTTATACTGCAAATAACAGCCTGATCAGGTATTCTCTCTATAAGAAAATCCATTTTGAAATGTGTTGCAAAGTACAATGTACACGCGCGATATGAACATGATGAATATGCTACTTATGAAGCAACAAATAGCTATATTTGGAATAATTTCAAGGTCAAATGATATGGTTTTGAGTTCAAATATTATATGTTGCTTAAAGGAGACCAAAAGTTGAACATGTCCTCCAAGTTTTGGCTTAAGCTCACCCTTTGTATTGAAATGACACTCATTTGAAAGTCAATGTAAACACCATTTGAATGCCATTTGATTCTGGAAAATTAGCCAATTTACTGTTTTTATTGAATTTTAGGTGTGTTTTCAAGGTCATTACCAACAATACAAACTATTTTTGAAGATATATCCTTTTTATACTAATTACAGACTATCATCACAGAAGAGATCAATGTCTTTGGGCTCTTCATCTCTGAGCTATCACAATTTGAAAAGTGTTAAAAAGCATGTATGTGTCATTAGCATCAATTTTAGGGTGTTTACGACCACTTTGGAATGCGCAAATCAGCCCCTTAACATTCCGGTAGCAAAATTTCTCAAGTAACACTTGAAAATATGGGTAAATGTCTATCAAAACACAGAAATTGGTCCCCGTCCTCGATGGGACGGGAGGTGATCCGTGACCTTGAACTTGGCATCTTTTGAAAAAAATCCAACTTTGAGGGCGCCCTACAGGAAAACGACACATACTCTTGGGTCAATTTTTTGTAATTCTGTTGAGCATCTGAAAGTCCATAAATGTGCATAATATTTGGTTCTAAGCTAATTTAGTTTTGGATTTATGAGCCTCCAAACATGCTTCTGAAATCATTGACACGGATGCTTAACGCCATTTTCGGTGACCTCGTGTGCGAAATCCGGTTGACAGGTACGCACTACAGTATACTCTGCATGTTTAGACCAAAAAGTTCTTCCAATTTACTTAGAATGAAGACTGTAATCAATCAAACTTTGCAGTAGTCAATCAAACATAGCCAATTTCATTTAAAATAATTTTGTTGTGTGCGCATTGGTTGCTATGGGAGGCCGTATCTTAGCAACCATTTGACCTTGGGGCAAAATATTTCAGACTTTTCCGTCAGACACTTGGGGCAACATTTGGTGCGAGTTTAAAGAAAATCGAAGAGGGTCGGGTGACAAATTGTCTGAAAATTGGTTGATTTGACGTGGATTGACCCAGCTACTTAAAAGAAAATACTGGCACATCGAGGCCTACCCCTCTCGGGGGGGGGGGCTGTCGAAGTTACACACTGAGGGTGGTTTCAAAGCATTTTTTATAAAACGCTTTAGCTTCCGCGATTCGCGCGGGGAGAGGAATTATTGCGATTTCCTCAATCTTTTCCCATTTTGGGGGCGCTCATAATTTATTTCGAAAGCATTTTCTTTTAATTACTGCAAGTCAATTGATTTCGAGTTAATAAGGGTATTGCAGACGCAGGTAACGTCGACTTCTTTGATTTGAATTTGATGAAACATCAAAATCGTCGCGCTTTGCGGTAATAAATATTTCCTCCGTGCATAATATATACCCGTCTTTTACTCAATTCATTTCCATTCATTTATTCTTTTCCATTAAAAAAATATGTACATTTGAAATACACATGTATATACAAAAAATAGATCAAATGCATTTGCATAGTAAATTAATATTGTAAGTGATAGAAATAAATGGAAGATGGAACACCTGTAGAAAACTTTTTTTAAAAAGCTTGTAAATGGCAGGAGTCAAAAAGTTAACAGAATGCAAATACAAATATAATGATAATATTAGATGGCACATGTATTTGAACTCAACGTCTTGCCCCCTATCCCCACCTGCCCCCCACCCCATCTTTCTCTTAGGTAGAATTCAAAATTAATATAGGCTGAAATTTTAAATTTAAATTAAATTAATTTGACTACAAATAAACTTCTTTTTTTAAGTATTCAAAAAGACATCCATAATAGAAATTGGTAATGAGTTCCAAACTGTGGGCCCTGTATATCTATCTGTTTTTTGCATATACTGCTTATCAATATTCCAGATATGTAATTTTTTACTGTTTCGAGTGTTATATTTGTGAATCATAGAATTAGTTTCAAACATATTGGCAAGAGGAGGCAAAATGGTTCCTTTGATACACTTGAATACAAAAATAGCAATTTGATAAGTGTTCAATTTATAAATATCTAATGTGTTTAACTGTTTGAATAGATGTTTAGAATGAGCTAAATAATGCGAGTTTGTACAAATACGCAGACGACACTTTTGCAATAAAACAATGGTTTCAACTTTGAAGGGGTTGAATTTGCCCAAACGATATTACCATAGGACAAATAAGATAAAATTAGTGAATTGTAAAAAGTAAATAATTCATTCAATGGTAAATAGTGTTTATGTTTTGAAAGTAATCCTGTAGTTTTGCTGATTTTTGAAGAGATCATTGTAATAATGAGGCTTCCATGAGAGATTCTCATCTAATAGTATACTTGGAATTGTATGTTAGATACTCTTTCAATAAGAGTTTCATCTATATATAATGGGGGTACTTCATATATTACTTGCTTGCTATTACTCTGTATTGTTTTTGAAAAGAATTCATTTTGTTTTTGCTAAATTTAAGCCACAACGATACCTTTTTAATTTGTTCATTAAACTGATTATTTACTAAATGTATATTATTATTACTCATAAATAATGAAGTATCAGTATCAAACTGTATAAATTTTAAGGAAGGGGCATAGTTACAAATATCATTTATGTATAAGAGAAATAAAAGTGGAACCAAATTTGATCCTTGTGGAATTCCGCATTCAATCAGCAATTGTGAAGAAGTACATCCATTATATTCTGTAAACTGGTATCTATTAGAAAAATAATTTTTGATCCGTTTCAATGCTATCCCTCTTACACCATAATTAGCCACTTTCTCAAAAAGTATCGAAAATTTTATAGTATCAAAGGCCTTACTTTGGTCCATAAAAACACCGAAAATAAACTGGTTTGAATAAAGAAGCATTAACAATTATATAATGAACAGATATCAAAGCAGAATCTGTAGAAATATTTCTTCTAAATCCAAACTGATCATAAGGTAATACATTATGTTTTGCTAAAAATCATATAACCTATTGCAAAATATTTTCTCAACAATCTTTGAAAAGCAAGAAAGGAGTGATAGAGGGCGATAATTACCAATTATTTTTTTTTCCCACTTTTAAATATTGAAATAAGTTTTGATATTTTTCATTGCGAAGTTACTATGCCTGCGCTAAAGGAAAGGTTAACTATATGAGTTAGGGGTTTTGCTATTGCATATCTAACCTACTTAACAATGTCGGGACTAATGTCATCCCATCCACAAGACTTATCATTCTTAAATTAACCAATTATTTTGATAATTTAATCATCATTAGTAGGCTTCAAGAATAAACAGTCTTTAAGAGGAGGACTCAAAAAATAAGAAAAATAGTTTTTTTTTTTTGATTGAAGATGCTAGTTTTGGTCCAATGTTATTGAAATATTTATCAAAAGTGTTAGACTATTATCTCAGAATCGCTTAAAGTGTTTCCTTCATCTTAAAAATGTTGCGGTGAAATAGACTTTTGTTTATCAATTGCCACGTTCGCTTAAGATTAGTTCTACAATCATTAAATTTTTGATTAAAAATACACCTTCTTCGCTTTTCTAAGTTCTGATGAAATATTGTTTTGAATTGCCTTATATTTCTTTTCACTTTCTTTTACAGGGTAGCAATGAAACTTTTTATACAGTTTACTTTTCAGTTTGTGATTTTTTTTTAGCAAGTCAGATGTTACCCATGGTTTCTTTATTTTATTTTTCTTATTTTTATTAATAAGTAAAAACTGATAATCTACGGAATACATCAATTGTTCTACATTAGATGAGTTCTTATTTAGGCTTCGACAATTTATATGCAACAAACCAAAGTCAAATTTATAATTTTTCCTCTATATTTACAAAAAAAAATTCTGGAAGAAATATATTGACAATCTTGAAACAACGGAGTAAAATTTCTGTCCGGATCCAGACCAATGACATCATCATCCTCATCATTAGCTATGTCATTAAGAGTCTGTGTAAATTGTGTAATCAATTCTGTGTCATTATGTGTCATCATGTTCAACTCCGACTTAAGTTAACTTAAATTAACCAAACTGATGTGACCAAGGTATACATTTTATACCACTTCTGTTCTCAATTTTCATAAAACGTTTTGGGTAGAGGAATTGCTTTAAATTCTTCAATCTTACTTCAAATCATCAAGCTCATAATTTCTTTTGAAAACAATTTTTTTTTATCACGCAATTCAATTGAATTAGAGTTGATTAGAGTACTAGAGATGCAAGAGACATCTCCTTTTGATTTGACTTTGATGATATATAAAAAATTTCGCGCACCGCGCGGGAGTGGAAACCTCCTCGTCCCTAAATCCTCCCCCTATGTAGGGAACGCGCTTTGCGCGCTCTGTAAGCGTTGGCGCCTTGGCGCCCTTTGCGTGCACTTACCGTTCCCTCTAAAATTAATTCCTTGCTACGCGGTTACTTCGAAAGCCCCCCCCCCCCCCCCCCGAGAAAGGCTTCGATGTGTCATTTGTTTTCAAAGTATCTGGTAGAACAACAAAGCCTACCCTTTTCTCTTCAATTGGTTTCAAAGCAATTAGAGTGCTCTACTGTATGCAGAATGCCATTTGCCTCTATGGGTGCTCCAGGCAAGATACAACATGATATATAACCAAGGGGGTGTGGCTTCGACAGTCCTCCCGCCCTCCCAGAGGGGTAGGCCTCACTGAGCCAGCATATTTTTTATGTAGCTGATAGAAAAGCCTACTCTTAAAACTCCAAGTGGTTTTAAAATGAGTAGATAATTGCATTGAATTTTTAACTAGGCAACAATATACATATTAGTCAACGGAAATGCATTCAAAAAGCGCCATTTCTTACATTTGAACTTTCAATTCTGATACCTTTTAAATTTGCTTGAAAAATGATACAGAGAGTGACACCTTGCTTAATTATGAACCGGACTATCGACACAAATTACAGACCAAAATATTCAATTTCAAATGTAAATATCTTCAATCGAAATAATCCAATCCTGTGTTTAGTTTTCTTTAGTTTAGGATCAGTATTTGAAACAGAAGAAAAATCTTACCGCAGTTTTTTCTTCGTTGTCGTCCACGCAATATTTCACTTTAAGGTCAACTTCTGCCTTCTTAATCTTGACATTTTGTTCACGATATGCAGGTACGTATTGTAGTTCTTTTTCATCGCTTTCAACAGTCTGTTATAAAAAAAGAAGAATTTTTATACCGCGGGGTTAAGATCAAATATTCTTAATGATGATTTCAAAAGTTTTGCTTCGTCTTTCATTAATTATTAGGAAGTTTTTTTTGCTCCATGACGCACCAGTGATACAAGAGCATAAACAACATATTGCCATTAATAACAAAGAACAACCAATAAGTCATTATCGAAAATTGTTGAATCAAATTAGCATATTTGTCCTGGACCCTTGACAAACGATATATTCGGAATGGTTTGTCAGCGCCTAAGATTGTGACCAAACTACTACCCGGACACCTACCCCTTGGACATCCATCCCATAGAACAAGTACCCCTAGGACATCTACCCCCCCCCCTGGATATCAACTCTCTAGGACATCCACCCACTAGGACAAGTACCCCCTACGACATCTACCCCCGGACTTCTACCCCCCCCCCGGAAATCTACCCTCTAGGGCATCCACCCACTAGGACAAGTACCCCCTACGACATCTACCCCCTGAAATCCACCCCCGGACATCTACCCCTTGGACATCCATCCCATAGAACAAGTACCCCTAGGACATCTACCCCCCCCCCCGGATATCAACTCTCTAGGACATCCACGCACTAGGACAAGTACCCCCTACGACATCTACCCCCGGACTTCTACCCCCCCCCCCCCGGAAATCTACCCTCTAGGGCATCCACCCACTAGGACAAGTACCCCCTACGACATCTACCCCCTGAAATCCACCCCCGGACATCTACCCCTTGGACATCCATCCCATAGAACAAGTACCCCTAGGACATCTACCCCCCCCCGGATATCAACTCTCTAGGACATCCACCCACTAGGACAAGTACCCCCTACGACATCTACCCCCATGCGTCTACCCCCCCCCCCCGGAAATCTACCCTCTAGGGCATCCACCCACTAGGACAAGTACCCCCTACGACATCTACCCCTGAAATCCACCCCCGGACATCTACCCCTTGGACATCCACGCACTAGGACAAGTACCCCCTACGACAAGTACCCTCTACGACATCTACCCCCGGACTTCTACCCCCCGTACATCTACCCCCGGACATCCGCCCTCGGACATCTACCCCCGGACATCCAAACCCTAGGATATCCACCCCCTACGATAATTACCCCCTAGGACATCCACCCCTAGGATAAATACTCCCCCCCCCTAGGACATCCAACCACTAGGAAAAGTACTAAGACATTTACCCCCGGACATCTACTCCACGTACATCTATCCAAGGACTGTTTGTCGGATTTTGTGGAGAGGATGCGTATCTCAGCTAATTAAATCATGCGAGCGCGTAGCGCTGTATTAATTTTGATTTTTTTTCAGCACTTTTAGTGAACATGAACATGGTGCGTATCTCTCTAAAGCAAAATAATGAAGAAATCGAATCGCGGGCAGAGTTATTTGTGCATATTGACTTTAAAAAGGGATCTTTAATGCCAGATGCAGATCCATGGGGAGCCGTGGGGGCCTTGCCCCCCCCCCCTTTTTACCCCCCCCCCCAAAAAAAAGAGCGGGAAAGAATGAAAAAAAGGGGATAAAAGAAAAAATCAAATTAGCATATTTGTCCTGGACCCGTGGACAAACGATTTATTCGGAATGGTTTGTCAGCGCCTAAGATTGTAACCAAACTACTCCCCGGACATCTACCCCTTGGACATCCATCCCATAGGACAAGTACCCCCTACGACATCTACCCCCTGATATCTACCCCCGGATATCCACTCTCTAGGACATCCACCCACTAGGACAAGTACCCCCTACGACATCTACCCCGGACTTCTACCCCCCGGACATCCACCCCCCTAGGATAATTACCCCCTAGGATATCCACCCCTAGGATAATTACCCCTAGGACATCCACCCCGAGGATAAATACCCCCCCAGGACATCCAACCCCTAGGATAAGTACCCCCTAAGACATTTACCCCCCAGACATCTACTCCCTGTACATCTCCAAAAGGACTGATAGCCGCATTTCATGGAGAGGATGCGTATCTCAGCTAATAAAATCATTCGAGCGCGTAGCGCTGGATAAATGTTATTTTCAGCACTTTTTAGTGAACATAAACATGGCGCGTATCTCTCTAAAGCAAACTAATGAAGAAATCGAATCGCGGGCAGAGTAATTTGTGCATATTGACTTTAAAAACGGACCTTTAATGCCAGACGAAGATCCATGGGGAGCCGTGGGGGCCTTGCCCCCCCCCCCAAAAAAAAAAAGAGCGAGAAAGAATAAAAAAAGGGGATAAAAGAAAAGAAGAAAAAAGAGAGAGAGAATTGAGAATGGAGGAGAAAAAAGACAGAGGAAGAGGGTGATAAAAATAGAGGAAAAAAGAGAGGGTAGGGGGAAGAAGGGGAAAAATAGAAGGGGTGAATAAAGAGAGAATGAAACAAATATGTTGACCGGGGGCGACGAATAGGAGGGCCCTAATTGATGTTAACTTAGGGGGCGCCCAATTGATGTTCCAACAAGGGGGGGGGGTCAAATTTTATGTTCAAACAAGGGGGCGCTGCATTGATGTTCAAACTAGGGGGCGCTGCATTGATGTTCGAACTAGGGAGGCGCAAAATGGAACTTCAACCAAGCTGGGGGCGCCGAATTGATGTTCGACATAGGGGGCGCCGAATAGATGTTCATCCTAGGGGGGGCACCGAATCGATGTTCAAAACAAGGGGCACAGAATTGATGTTCGACCTGCGGGCGGAGAATCAATGTTCGATATAGGGGCGCCAATTTGATATTTGTTCGGGGGCGGAAAATTAATTTTAAACTAAGGGAGAGGGTGTATAATGGTACATGATCTATAAAATACAATTATTTTCATTAACTTTTTTAATATTATTAACTAAAGTTAATGAAATACAAATGCATTACTTGGTTCGACCCTAATGTGGATGCAAGAAAGAAAACCGGTCACGAAAAAAAAATTGTATACATGAATTACTGCCGAATTTGCATATATCATGCAAATTATTACCAAAATGATACATTTCATGATATTGAATTATTTATATGCATAAAATTAGGATATTATAAAAAATAAGTAGGGCTAGATGAATGCTATTACATTTGTTCAGATTTATTTTTTTGTTACATATCTATTTATAAAAAATATTTCAACAGGATGCCCAATCAACATAAAAATTGCTCTCCCTTGGGGTAATGCATAGTTAAAAAACACTCAAAATATATCTTATAATACACAGTAAAATTAACATGAAAAAAATATACATTTCTTTCTGCTAACGTTATTGGCTGCTTCATGTTCTTTCCATGATAATTTACTTTAAATAATTATACCAAAACATCCAAATTTCCTATCTCGTGACCACTGCAAATTATTTTTAACTGAGATTCATTGGAATGAATAGAGTCTGCAAGTCTAACTCGTGTACGAATAATAATACATTTTGCTTTTCATAATTCATCATCATACGGTTTTCTTCTAACCAACAGGCTAAACTTTCTCAATCCAATCATAATTTAATATGCGTTTCAGCAAAACTATCACCCTCGGCATAAGTAGACGTATCGTCTGCGTACATAACTGTTTTAGAGTACATTACGCATATCATTTATAAATATACAAATGTGCAAAATTTTTTGTCCCAATATGGATCTCTGCGGTACTCTTTTCTGCGTCTCTTTAGTTTGGGAAAGTACCCCGTTTATGTTAACACGTTGTGATCTATTAAATGAATAAGAATTAAACCATTTATTGAGTTTGATGAGAAACCGTATTTTTCATTGTAATAACAACAACTCCAAATCTACCAAATTGAAGGCCTTTTTCAAATCAATGAAAATTAAACCCACCATTTTCCCATTATTAATACTTGAATAAAAAATCATTGGTTACAATGCGTAATTCTGAAGATTCGTTATTCCAAAGGTTAGTAATTCCGAAACACGTAAATTGCCTATACTTCTATGTTCGTAAATCCGAAAACGAAAAAGGGTTCGCTAATCCACAAATGTGTGGCGTTATTCCGAAGGTTCGTCAGTCCGAAAACGAAAAAGGTTCGTTATTCCGAAGGTTAGCCGTGAAATCAGAAGGGTAAGAGTGTGGAGGGGGGGGGGGGACACCGTTGCTTTTCAATTGTTATGATGACGAAAAGGTATTTCATTTCGAAAAACGGCACATTTCATTTTGGAGAAAAAAAGGGAATTCCCCATTTTGGTAAAATGGTATTTCGTGTCTGCGGGGATTTTCTTTTTTTGGAGGGGGGGGGGGAGATGCAAGTGCTCCCCTCGTCTTTTACTGCCCCTGTGGGAAGGTTCTGATCTATCGTTACCATGGGCGTTTACGTACGCATAATTCTCTCAGAGGGAGGATCATATATGGTCATGAGGCTCGTTCATGATATTATTCATTATATTTATCCGGTTTAAACATAAATGTACATGATGAAAAATGACCTTTTCTACAATCTTGGAAACAATGCTTAATACTGAAATCGGTCTATAATTACTCATTTCTTCGATACTACCCTTTTACTGACATGACTGAAGGGGAACATTTTAGCTTCCTTCCATTCCCTTGGAAGAGAGCAAGATGAAAAAGGAGTTGTTTATCAAAGATACTATCGAAGGAATCAAAACATACCCACTTAATTTAAGTTAACTTAAGTTGGTAAGGGGATGATCCAGGATTTTAAAATAGGGGGGCGCCAGAGGCGAGGGAGCGAAGCGACCGAGCGGGGGAGGGTGTGGCAGGGGGAATACCCCCCTCCCAAGGCAAGGACTTTTTCAAAAAAATCATGTCAAAAAGTCGTATTTTGAGAGCACCTTTAGAAGAAAAATGCACACTCAAATCACTGTAACTTCATGAATAAAAGACACAGAGGCATCCTTTCCAGTATACCGACGTCAGAATTGAGTTGTACAAAAAAGTATGAGCACGTGCACGCGTATAGCTTGTCTCAAGTCACGTCAGTCGGACGGGTGCGCGGAGGAACACATCAAGGAGGGGGAAATCTGTCTTCCACCAACCTCCTTGGTCAGATGGATTTGGGTTTACGCGCATATCATCGGCAGCGATCGGGGGGGGGGACGGGGGACGTGTTCTCCCTCAAATATTTCGGGGGAAGTCGTTCCCCCCTAGATTTTTAAAACTATTTTTTTTTTCGATTTTGCTGGCACTTTTTTTTAAGATATATTGTAATCAGCAAACCTATAGATTATCAAACATTACAAATTGGGTAAGGGGGGGGGGGTTAATGTCACAATTTCTACTTTTTAACAATACACAATGTGTCCTCGGGACGTTTTTCCCTAGCACGTAAGTATCTTTATTCTCCCCCCCCCCCCCCCCGTCACATAAAATCTTCGCTCCTTACGCTGACATATAGCTGCCTATACACAGCAAACGCGGAGTGGGGTCGACTGGTGATTGAGAATATACAATTTCGCTCCTTGATAATTCGTTGGAATGATTGCTTCGGCGAAACTTAGTTGGGGCGCCCTGGATAATATGCCTCTGAATCTACCAGAAAGTGTAAAAGTTAGTTTACATTAAATACAAATATGTCTGACCTATACATTTCAGTGAAAACGTACATGACCAAGGCAGAATGATAATACTGCGCACGTGGCGCCCGATATAGGGCTTCATGTTTGAGTGAAGAATAATCTCGGGGATAGACATTATCATTCGCATCGTTGACACTTTCTCTCGCGATCTGTTACTTACAATTTACATGTATTTGCCATAAAGACGGACAAACGCATGTTACAAAAAACACAAAATTTGGGGGAAAAAATTATATCCAATCCAACATCTTCACACTGGTCACCGCACTGCAACTCCCGATTACAAGTGGTGCAACTTTCCAACCAATCGACTTGCACGCCCTGGAATTCCGGAATTTACATATTGCAATACAGTACGACAGAGGTGCATTTGTGCGAACACAAAGGCCATGAGCGTAAGTTAATATAGTTTTGACTAGATCTAGCCCTTGAAATTGACTACATTGTACCAATCCAGTAAATATAACCATCAAAAAAAAAAAAATCCGGCAAAAATAGGGGGGCGCGCCCGGGGCGCCCCCCTCTGGATCCGCCACTGTTGGTAGAGCGTCCGTCTCACAACCGGGAGGTCGGGGGTTCAAACCCCGGCCGCGTCAGACCAAAAGACGTTAAAAGATAGAAGTTCCTGCTACCCTGTTTGGCGTTCAACAATAAAGGGATAGAGCCTCGTCGATCTGGCGCTACACAGCGGCTGCCGGGCCCACGATCAATTGGGTAAAGCAAATTTTCGGATTATTTCATTTCATGTCTATTTTGAACAATAAATTATGGCTTTTCATTTTTCATTTTCATTATTCCATCGAGACCACAAGACGAATTTGTATTTAAGTGTTACTACCCTTTGTGTCTTGATCAGAATTCATCATCGGTAAGTTAAAAAGAAACTTTATTTGGGATGAGTTTGGATGATCAGTTTAATGTGGTTAAGAATTAATATCAGTGACATCACTAAAATCTCCAATCAAGTCTTTGGTAACTGACACGAAATAATCATTTAAATGGTTAGCAATATTCAGTGGATCATCATATTCATTTCCATCGAAAACAATCTTATTCAAGGAGGTTTCATGTTTTTATGGTAATGATTCTTTGATACGTATCCATAATTCACAACCGTTATTTTTACAATAATTTTTCTTTTGAAAATATATTTTTTTATTAGATTATTCACGACAACACGAATTTCGTCGCCAATTTCGTCGTAAAATTGTTTTGCTTCTTTGGGCGGTTCGATTCCCCTGCTCAACAACTGACTTTATTTTGTGATCATATCTCTTCAAATTACCACTTTTGCCGGAGAAGATGGACTTTCTTGTATTCCTCAATTTCTTCATATACAGAGTAAGATTTGGTGTACATGCACAATTTTGTTCAATTTTTTCATCCCTCTAAAGATCGTAAGTAGCGAACAACAGAATGATGAATAGTTCGGTGCTTTTCAGCCAGAATATCACCAATGGAACCCGGGGGATGGGCATGTTGCACCCACAAATCTAATAACGCCCACAAATGTAATAACACTTTACCCACAAATGTAATAAATTTGAAGGGATATTTGGCGAATCCGTTCTAAACTAAAATCCTATAGTAATGCCTTCATATAGCCATGGACCTAGGTCCATGATATATCATAAAAGTCTTTTTCCAGACCCAGTTGATTTAAAAAATCGTAATTTAAGCCCAAAGTCTTTTCTCCAGACCCGGTTGTTGAAAAAAATAACATAAGTTCAAAGTCTTTTTTCCAGACCCAGTTATTTCAAAAATTATAATATAAGTCCAAAGTCTTTTTCCAGACCCGGTTCTTTCAAAAATTATAATATAAGTCCAAAGTCTTTTTCCAGACCCGGTTCAAAACTAATAGTCCAAACTAATATACGATAATGATATTCCAGTGGAATAAAAATGAGAATCGAGCTTAGTATTTTCTCCAGACCCAGTTAACTAAAACTTGTGGAATTAATGTCTTGTTTTTGTTTTAACTTATACGGCGCGTATTGTAAATATTTGCACTAAGAGTAAATTTAGAACCAAACGTACTCTTTTCTCCAGACCCTGTTACTTAAAACTGAAAACTAAAACCCTATAGTAATGCGATCATATAGCACAAAACTGCAGTCTTTTTTTCCAGACCCGTTTGTTTAAAAAATTATAATATAATTCTAAAGCCTTTTTTCCAGAACTAGTTGTTTTAAAAATTGTAATATAAGTCCAAGGTCTTTTTTCCAGACCCGGTTATCTAAAATATTAAAATAAAAGTCCAAACTAAGATACCATAATGATATTCCAGTGGAATAAAAATGAAAATCTAGCTTAGTCTTTTTTCCAAACCCTGTTATTCCAAAATTATAAATAACAATACAACAACAAAAACATTATAAAGACCCCATAATCCTATTAATGCTGGATAACATGGACATATAGCGTTGTCTTTCAGCCAGACCCATTATTTTTTTTAATATCGCAAATACTAATAATAAAAAATACAAATCTAAGACCAAGCAATCCTTCAACCTAAGAACCTGTTTTAAAAAGAGATTAAGAGCGTTGTCTTTATTCCAGGCCTGATCATTAATAAAAATTCCTATCATATTAGTCTAATTGTGGAATAACACGAAGATCGATTAAAGACTTTCCTCCAGACACAGTTATTTCAAGAATAAAAAAGCGATAAAGCCCAACCCCCAACAACGAATCTAATACCAGTTTCATAAACCCATCCTCCAATTAGCCGCCTAAGAGTAATGCGGATAATTCAATAAAAAATGTGTTCACAAACTCCGAAAACAATCCGCACTATTTTTACGAGCGCCCGTCCTGAAAAAAGGCGGATAATCGTCATGGCAAACGCACACACCCCGTCCGATGCGGTTGCGTTGAAAAAGGGTGCATTGTGACCGCACTATGGCAATTATCCACATTAATTTCGAAATGCGTTCATAAAGTCAAAATATGTTCCCGATGCTGCTATTATGCGGATAATTGCAGCGTCAAAATAATACGGATAACTCTGGTCCTCCTCCGATATTACGACCAAATTATCCTGCTATTAGCCGCATAATTGGGTTTATGAAAGGGGTATAAGAACAAACAATCCTCCAAATTAAGACCATGTGGAAAAGCACGTGTTTAGAGCGTTGTCTTCATTCCAGACCCAGCCATTTAAAAAATAATTTAAACAATCTTAAAAACATAAGACTTTGTCATATTCCTATTCCTGTGGAATAACACGAGTATTATGCTTAGTCTTTCGTCTAGATCCGGTTATTTTAAAGATAAACAAATATTGAAAAACAAATCAAGGCTAAGAATAATCTTCAAAATTAAACCCAGTTAGAAATCTTGGGTTTAGAGTGTTGTCTCTACCCCACACCCAGCTCTCTTAAAAATACAAAATAAGCGAAACATTAATCTTCAAACTTAGACCCCAGCATCTTCCAAACTATAAAAACCATGCGATAACTTAAACCACAAAGACGACAAACTAATCATAGGCGTAATTATTCATATGATACGCGCCTTAAAATCCAAGATAACAACAACAACGGTATCTACATCAGTGATATTGGGTCATTGCTGATATTGTTTTTTTTTTTTCTTATAATTTCCTGTTTTGAAATAACTGGGTTTGGAGCAAAGACTACACCATATTTCCATGCTATTCATTTTTTCATAAGATTACAGGGTCATTGTTTTGTTGCTGGTGTGTTTTTAATGACTTTTATAACTGGGTCTGGAGAAAAGACCACGCTATATTTACATTTTGTTCAACATTGATAAGATCGTGGGGTCTTTTTTATTATGATTTATTATTTTTTATTTGCTATTTGAAATATTTGGGTCTGGAGATAAGACTACGCTAAACTTCTATGTTATTTAACATTAAGAAGAATTAATTTTGGGATCTTTATTTGGAAGATTGTAAAGGGAATAGAGCAAAAATATTATAGCGTGAAGCCTGCAGGGGGCATGGGTGAACGCTAGAGGCATGGGGTAATCAGAATTAATCCCCCATGCCGGATGCAGCCAGCATGAACGGTTGTTACTAATTAATTGCCCCGTTCAGCACGCAGGCAGCATGGGGTCAAAGCCATGCGATATTCAATTTTAATCCCCCATGCCGGATGCAGCCAGCATGGGCCTCTCTACAACCCCATTCAGCATGCAGGCGGCATGGGGTCAGATCATGGCGCATTTTCAAGATAATCCCCTATGCCGGACGCAGCAAGCTTGGACGCCCACTAATAGGTAATTACCCCGTTCAGTGCGCCGTCGGCATGGTGTCAAAGTAAAATGCATTCAAAGCTAATCCCCAATCCCGGACGCATTTCTTCCACAAAAAGACGCATGTTATTTCGGGCCTCCTTAAGAGAGAGAGAGAGAGGGGGATGAAGTGACTCAATTTTCCCCCCATTATATTCTCGCATCTGGCAATCATGTGATGTTGTATATAATTGCTCATAAGTGCTAAGGTATTTTCGCTTATTTTGTTTTGTTATATGTTAATTGTTTGGGGGGGTAGGAGTGGGGGACTTTAATTGACGACTGGATACCATGCGCAAAAGGGATGTCTTTTTTCAAGATCGAGAGTGTCAGAAAACACTGAATTAATAAAAGGAGTATATGTTTCTCTATTTCTACACTGTATAATAATCAATAAATAATATCATGAACATACTACAGAAACGTAATAATATTCTCGTCCACTCCAAGCTCTAATTGGTTCTGGAATAAATTACCACTCACGCTATACCATTCCCGTATGCTTGGCACCATATGAACTCTAGTGAGCGGCATCTTCATTCGACAAATTTAAATAATGAATAAATCATTAAAACAACAATCAAAATAGTTAGAATGCATTTTTGTCTCTACCGTTTAATCTAAAAGTACAGAGACGGCGGAGTTGGTAGGAAGTTTCAGTCCTCACCCCCTTCAGCAAACACGTACAAGAAAAAGCCGAATAAATCTGATGAATTCCAAGATTACGTCCTCGAGCATAATTTTGATGTAGTGTTCATCTGCGAGACATGGTTGAAATCAACTGATGACGCAGTTATAGCCAATCTCCCTTCCTCAAGGTTACACCTTTAGGCATAGGTGTAGAGCAAACAGAAGAGGAGGTGGTCTTGCGATCCTATACCGTGATGGAATGACGGCAGCTATAAGGCCTTCATTACAGATGAATAGCGTCGAGATGATGTCTGTTACCTTATCATCCACTAACAATATCAGCATTGATGTTGTTATGGTATATCGCCCTCCTGGGACCCGTGTTGCATTCTCTACTTTCATCGAAGAGTTTACTGTTATCTTGGAGGAGACCTTTTTTTCGACCCGCTCCCCTTGTTATTACAGGTGACTTTAACATTCATTTGGATAACTTGACTTTGCCCAACACGAAGAAGTTCAATGAACTGCTTTCCAGTTATGGCCTTGGTCAGATGGTATTAAGGGGCTTTAGATTGTCTGCAACTGCAACGTAATCCTAGTTCACCGGAAGTGGTGACACCGCTCGTTCAGTATCACGTTCGTACATTGATGAAAACAGTTTCGATTTAAGTCGACGTACCCGTTCCACGCCACAGCATATACCAGCGTGATAGCGAGCGGGCCGTGGGCCGATGCTTGGCCGGAGAATCAGGCGTAGCATCACGTTACGAACCAGTGGGGCGACTGTGGGTGCAACATTTGCACTCTTGCGCAAAAAGCCGAAAACAACACGGTTGTTTGGAAATAAAACATCAATTACCTATCGGATATGTAGTGTCTGAAAACAGGACACACTAAAGGTAATGGAAAAGCTGGTAACAAGCAGTAATTTGCAGTTTACCAGCCCTGCGGAATCAACGAAACTCGAGTGTTGATGCGGCTTCATTCATTTTTGCCAAGCTGGGATGACGTCATCATGTACGAACTAGCGCTCGTACCTCGTTCGAGCACTATGACACCGAACGTCAAAACCCTCAAATACGAGTCACAGATTTGGTCAGTGAACGAGAAGGCTCGTCACAGATTACTTCGCGCATGCGCAGTGCTCCCAAAATTCCTTAATCTCGTACGTCCACATGGCACGTCACAGAAAACTAAAGCCCCGTAATATCACCTCCGCACGAACGTGGTCATATTCTTGATGCTTTCATCATACGATCATCTGATAGTGAAATTTTTCTCTGGTCTTCGTGTTTTCCCTGGCATTTCGGACCATTCGACAGTAGCATGCTTTCTTAATGAGGCCAAGCCACGTCCTGAGGTGAGACAGTCGGCTGTACGTAACATCAAAGCTATTGCCAGAGTATCGTTCGCTGATGAACTGAAGCAGAGCAACATTGCTGGTGGCTCCTCTCTGGATGTTCACGCTGCAGTTGCTCAGTACAACACAAGCCTGGTCAAAATTCGCCCTCAGGCTCCTTGGTATACCCAAGAGTGTACCGTTTGTTTGTGTACCGTTGAGAAACAAAGACGGAGGCTTCTTGAAAAGAAATGGCAGTCCTCGCGATTAGAGATTGATCAGTTGTATCAAGAGCAAAAAAGGCACGTTAATTATCTTATTCGTCAATCTAAGCAATCTTACTACAGAAAAGTCATTGAAGACTGTGGCGTTGATTCTAGACGTCTGTTCCAGGTTGCTAAACAACTTCTTAACCGGAAGCAGTCATCCCCTCTTCTTTCACTTGCCTGTGATAAGTCGCTGGCAGATATCCTCAATAATTTCTTTGTTGACAAGGGTAATTCAACCCAACGTAGCCTTTCTCCAGATGTTTCTCCAGGACCTTGCCTGACGGATGGAATTTTGGAAGTCGTCGAACCAACCACAGCAGATGAAATCAAATCCCTTATTTGTACGACTCCTGTGAAGTCAAGTGGACTCAACCCTGCTCCGACAAAGTTGCTTAAAGAATGTGCTTCAACAGTCGCACCAGTGATTGCAGCAATAGTTAACATGAGTCTCTCTTGTGGTCAGGTTCCAAAAGCACTGAAGCTGGCCCACATCCACCCTCTACTTAAGAAACCATCTTTGGACTGTGAGTCACTCCTTAGCTATCGGCCAATCTCAAATTTGCCATACCTATCTAAAGTATTGGAACGTCTCGCTTTATCTAGACTGTCAGACTATCTCATTGAATATAATCTTATTGATGGTAGGCAGTCTGCATACCATCCTAATCACAGCGTGGAGACTCTCTTGGTGGTTTGTGTCAACAGTGAAAGGTCAGATCAAGTTCCCCTGACAAGCGGAGTTCCCCAAGGATCAGTGGAAGGTCCCCTCCTTTTTTCTGTATACCTCAGTGGTCTTAAGCATATTTTAGATAAGCACTCTTTTATTAAGTACCACTGTTACGCCGACGATGTTCAGCTGTATACTTCTTTCGCCGCTGGTCAAGATAACACTGAACTAGCTATCAAAAAGCTTGAAGAATGTATTAATGATGTACTAGATTGGATGTGCTCACATTCTCTTAAAGTAAATAATGCTAAGTTTGAATTCATGTTGCTTGGTTCTAAGGCTCAGTTATCTAAGTCTAATGTTTGCTCCATAAAAATAGGATGTTCTGTAATCAGAGTTTCAGATAAGTATTATACATGCACTTATTAAATCCCGTCTTGATTTTTGCAATGCTTTAGTATATAATGTTTCACAATCTCAGTTAGATCGCCTTAGGAAACTCCAACATTATGCTGCCCGTATCGTCACCATGTCCCCCAAGAGGAATCACATAACCCCCATTCTCAAATCTCTTCACTGGTTACCTGTTGTACAGCGCATTAAATTTAAAATCCTCCTACTTGTTTCCACTCTATTCACAGAACTGTACCTCAATACAACTCTTCCTTGATTACTCCATACAATCCCTATCGCAACCTTAGGTCTTCTAGTTCATTCTTACTCGCTGTACCACAATCTCATAATTCATGGGGGATCGATCATTTCAACATGCTGGGCCTTTCCTATGGAATAAACTGCCAATAGAAATCCGCAATCAGTGGCGTAACTACATTGTAAGAGGGAGAAAGGAATAGAAACGTAGGTGGAAAGAAGACACTATTGTTCATTTTAATGTTATGTTATATCATAATTATGTAAAGTTATATTACAGAAGAAACCCCTTTTTTAAAACTTTATGAAACACAATTTGCTCAGGGCCTGTCTTCATTGTTCATTGTGCTCGCATTGTCTGTTTACCGAGATATATAATCCTGTTATACTAAAACCTTTCGGTTACAAGTCAATATACACCAAACTGCATAGATATATTTCCTCGCACATCGAGTTATTATTGCTTTATGTACAATAGTATGCTTCTCTTTCATGATTACTTAAAGAGATTGCCACATTTTGAGGTCTTAATATACAACATTTCCTGTCCGTGCTTACGTTCGCAGTAGTGGATTGGTGAAATATGTCTGCTCTCCATGAATTTCTAGAAACAGTCCTTAAAATGTCCCTCTTTGTAACCTGAATATCAAAACTTTTTAGCTCGCGCTTCGCGTTCGCATCACTTGGTTAGTGAATTACGTATGGTCTTCGTGAATTTCTACAAACAAGCCTCAAAATGCCCCTCTTCAGGTCTGAATTTCCTAAATTTTCAGCTCGCGATTCGCGCTCGCAAGATTTGATTAGTGATATGAGTATGTAAGTTATGATTACAAGTGCTTCATGTGCATGTTTAGATGTTATTCTAACAAAATTAGCAAGCGTTTATTGGCACTCGCATTACATAACTATGGTGAGATGTTTATACCATTAGTGGATTCCTATTATATAGACCTTAAAATCTTCCTGTTTGGGGGTCAATATTTACAAAAAAATTAGCTCGCGCTTCGCACTCGCATTATTTAGCGAGACAGGTACGTATCATGATTAAAAAAAGATTGATTATGATGTCCCTTTTAGGTCTGAATATCAAAAAATTTAAGCTCGCGCTTCGCGCTCGCATTATTTGATCAGTGAGAGACTTATCCGTTTAATGGCACTGTCCTTAAAATGTACGTCTTTATTAGGTCAGTATACCTGCCAACTGGGCGCACTTTGCTCGCTCACTTAGTGATTCAAAACTTTTGCTGGTGCCCCCCAATGCCGTGACCCACGGTACGCCACAGTCCGCAATATTTCTTGTCTCAACACTTTCAAAAGTTCTCTTCAAACCTGGTTATTCACGCAAGTTTTTAGGTAATTGTTATTCTACCCTCTTTTTAGTAGGTTTTCTTCCTTCCTTTTTTTCTTTTTCCTTTTCATTTTCCTTTTCTTTTCTTTTCTTTTCCTTATTGCGCCATGAGCATCTTTTTATGATGGATATCGGTGCATTACAAATGTTCATATCATTATTATTAAAATAAGTAATTTGAAGAGATATCACAAAAATTAAGTCATTTGTTGAGTGGGCGACTCGAACCGCCCAAGCAAGCAAAACAAATTCACGACGAAATTGGCGAAGAAATTCGCGACGTCCTGAATTTCGTCTAGATCAATTCGCTACGAATTTCGTCGTCAATAGTCGCGATTGGATCTTTTTGCGATGTCCCTTCAGGACCACAATACTGGTCTTAAGTTGTCGTTGGGATATACTGCACTTTTGCTTTCAACCAGGCTTAAATGAAAAAAATGTAATGCAATAGGTACAGCATATTAACATTTATTAGAGATGACTTTAACTTGATAATGACGAACATACGAGTAAGTCTGATCAATATGGAATCCGCGGTTTTGCTCTTTCTTGGTTATAAAGTTATTTAGCCGATAGACAACAATATGTGGTGTATAATAACGTTTCCTCAAACTTTGTTACCAATCTGATGCGGCGTTCCACAATCAATGACTTCTTCAATACAACTTCTCGCTTATCGTTGATATTATTTGCAGACGACACAAACGTCTATTCCTCACATGAAAACATAAATTCCTTGGTAATTGCACTCAATTATGAGTTACCAAAATTGTCTTTATGGTTCAGATGCAATAAATTGTCCTAAATATCCAATCTAATCGTAACGTTGAGCGCATAACAAGAAGAGAGAAGGTCCCAATTTTGCAAGTCTTTGGTCTGACTCGACCGGGGTCGATCCCACTCCCGATCGTTTATGAGGTGGCCTCTCTAACACTGACCCATCATGCCAAGGTAGATCATCAAAACAGTATTTTCGTTAAAATTTGTAAAATTGTGAAACTTACCTCTTTCTGCCCTTTCACATCATCATAAAAGTTGGCATGTAAGATGAGAGGTGTCTTTGCCAGAGACAAGTTCTTCTCTTTAAACGGCACGAAACAGATCCTCTTTCCCTGGAAGAAGATGTTGTTGATCCTGATCTTAATCTTCGCCCACGAAAAATGATCCATCTTGAGTTTGAGTACGTCCTTCATGATCTTGCAGCTGGGTATTTCAGAGCTTGACAGTACTTTCCGTTCCTTAATAACTGCATCTGCAATTACATATTGGAAAATAATAAAATGGTTATGGAATCTTTGATGGAAGGGCCTGATATTTGCGAAAGAGAATCAATGACTCGATATCGTTTAAAGGGATAGTGAATTCGTTTTGATAACAATAAAACAAAAATGTTGGTGAGGGTTTGATGAAGATCCTTCAAAGGCCAACATAATAACAATGTTAAATGTTGAAGTTATTATTTTGTGACGGAACAAACAGGGAGCTCCTCCAGATAATGTCGTGTGATAAATACTAAACAAAGACAAAGTCCCCCTAAATCAAAATGCTGTAACTTTTGAACAAAACAATTTGGAGATATTACATTCTTGGCTGCTTCTTTTACACACATTAGGTAGCTCGTGGGGAAAAATAAGATTGATGGGTTGCGTCATGCATGATTAATCAAACTTTGAATTAAAAGTGACCATTTTTGAAAGCCACAAGAGTCTTTTTTTCAAGTTGTGTAACTACAAATCTGGGCGAAGGTTGTTGGTTGTTGGACAAAATGATGGATGATAAAAAACAGCAAATTTTAAATTAGGTCATATTTGAAACTAAATTTGTTCCCATTATTCCTTTATAATCCCTCAAAGTGAGTCTGTGCCATAAGAAATGCCCCCCTCCCCCCCCCCTCCTTGATGTGTGCTCACTAATCCATAACTAACCAAATCAATTTCATGTTTGCACAAAATTTTTGCCCATAGGTTGATAAACATTACTGCTAAATGACATAGCTAAAGAGAGTTTTGAAAGAAAAAAAGTTCCACCATATTGAATAAAGGTTCACTTATTCTTAAACTTATGCACTCCCAATGTACACAATGTCATTATGAGAGTAAATCAAAATTTTAACAAAAGTGAAGTAAGGGTTTGTTTCATGGACGATATTGGTTACTTCTGCCAACAGATTTTTTTAATGAAACTTTGCACATGGCTTTACAGTGACACTGTCCATAAGAAGGATGCGCACACACACAAACACACACACAAAATCATTCGATAAGGCAAAGAATGGGTCTGTGTCCCTGAACCTTCTTCTCATTTGCATAACTTTTGAATAATGTGTAGATAGTGAATCATTAGACATTGCGATTTTTATGAAAATAAAATCAAATGAATTATGCAAAAAGGTTTGTGGCAAATATTAATAGGAAACAATTGCCTTTTCCCAATAACGTTAAAAAAGAGGTATTTACATTCCACATGTTCATTCAAGCGTGAATGTTTAATTGAACGCCTTTGAATCATTGAAACATAATAATTGGTAATGAACATAACAAAAAAGTTGATAAGACAATTTCAGTTCCTAAAACGAAACAATATTTGCTTATGATACTTGAAAATCGCTACTTTATTTTCATTAAAATGTTCATTGAACCGTGAAATTAAAAATATTGTTCAATGTACTCATGCCAAAAGTAGATGTCATTTTATTTCATCATTTTGTGTCGATAAAAATGTGTAAATGAAATCTGTTAATAGCGAATTTTGGTCTCTGCTTATTCAACCAAGAAATTTAGCAAAAAAGTTGTATCGTCTTTAGAAAGTACCTTTTACATGCCTTCTATCAAAGCATTAAGTTTTTTTCATGATGGGCAAGTGGAATTCATTCCGATATCAAAGTCATGATATTAGGCTTGTGATTTTCAAAAAATGACATTTTACCTTCTGTCGCTGCTAACTGTATCATGACATAAAATTTCTCTGCAACATTCACTCAGAGGTAGGTCATAAAATTACCTACACGCTCATGTAAAAATATTCTTAAAATTGGAGGTACGTTTAAAGAGGGACTTACTTGTTGTCATGGTCGTTGAGAATACACTCCCCAAAATGCAAGTTTCTATTTTTTTTTATCTGGGCTGTGTTTTTTTATATATATATCATCATACACATTATTTCGTACCATTTCGACAAGATCAACATGTGCATTCATCTTATATCAAGAAAAAATGGAGTTATGAAACTCGATCATTTTAAACGATTTATGGTGTTTACAATAAGTGAAATAGGGGTCTGCATGCATACGACACGTGACGTAACAACTGTTTAACTTATTGTTTGATGGATTTTCATCATCTCTTTACCAATACTATTCTTTATTTGTTATTATATGAAGACTAATCGTTACTGATGTTTTGTTCTTTTGTTCTTTTCAAACAAAGTATTGAAATTGTTTCATTTGATTAATACGGAAGCTTGCAAATTTCAACCAAAATATTCACATCATATAAACTCATCCCCCGCCCCAATGACATTATTTCAGATCAATTTATGTCTACACCCTCTATTTTGAAGAGATGATCAGATACTTTGCTCTTGAAACTCGTCATATCTATGCACAATTGACAGAAATGATCAAATGACGCGACCTCGAATCTCGTCGTATGCATATCCTGTGGAGAAGAAATGATGCGATGACAAGATCTTTGATCCTTTATCAAGGGGTCTGATCATCTCTTCTAAAAGATCTAAACATGACGAGATCCGAAATCCTGCCATTTCATTATTTCTTTCCAAGGAAGTACACATTACCAGATCTAAGATCATAGCATTTTATCATTTTTTCACACAGGATGTCGACATGACGGGATCTCAAATTACTTCATCGCATCGTCCCTTTTACAGTATGCAGATAAGACGAGATCTCGTTATCATCGTCATTTTTTCTGAGGGTTACAGACATAACGAAGTTAACATCTGGATGACACCTATAAGCCTCCATGATAGACAAAATAATAAAATATGCCTTGCACGTTCAAGTTCTTACGTGGCGAGTATTCCCCCTCTCCTGAGTATAGGACTGCCTGTAAACTAGAGTACCGTGTTGCAACAGCGCAGTGAGGTATTGTGTAAGTCACCGGTGACCTCAGGACTAAGTCATCAGGAGCTAAGCACTGTACGCCGAAGCAGACTGACATCTCTTCTTTGGTGTCACCAAGATTAGGAGTATCGGTCAGAACACGAAGAGAGATTTCCTGTGGCTCTTTGCTGTCGATTGCACCAGGAGGTATCTCAAGTTCAATCCCAAAGGACTCTAGCTCCAATCTCCCACCATCAGCTCCAACTCTCTTGCAGCACTCCTCCTTGGTTGTTTCGACATCTCCTTCATCAGGTACTGGAAATTTTAAAAAATAATTATATCGCACTTCTTTATTGCAATAAATCATCGTCTCTTAACACTGCCATGACTGGGGGACATTCTGAAATATCAATTGGAAATGATAAGAGGAATATAGTACTTGAACAACAATTCTATTTCTAATTATTGCAATTTTTAAACATGTATTTCCACATTTGTGCAATGTATTTTTTTAATCAAATAGTAAAAAAAAAACGCTTTAGTGGAGTAACATGCTAATATTAAAAGGAAAAAAATCAGTGATCTACAATTTTTTCTCTTTATCTTTCGTGCTGTAAACATTACACAATTGTGTACGTCCAGAAATCCTCAATGACATGCAAACTAGAAAACATGTTTCAATACCAAACGAATCCTCGTTGTGTACCACAAGAAAATTATTTCCTGATTACTAATCCTACAGAACCTGATTCATGGGACATGCTTCCTTGGTTGACGTCAAATTCCTCTTCTTTTTCTTGCCATGAGGTTTCTTCTTCTCCACCTTCAGGGTTTTGTGAGCCTGTATCTTTATTAAATTCAACCTTTTCCTCAGCACGCTCATCTGTATATTAAAAACGGTTAGTTTAAATGAACACCTTACAACTAGTTACATATATTGATAATAAAATTCGTTTATTTCCACCAATCGTTAAGTAGAAGTGATATACACTGTATTATAAATCAACATATATACATGTCATTCAACAGTTAATTATATATTCACACATGGGATGATATTAACGAAACAATGGAATCATGGTACTTAATCAGGACATATCAGAAAATGCACGGGAGATAGTTTAACCTATATCATTAAATATGCATGAGTAAATTTTTCCAAAATGTCCATGTCTTCAGAAGTAAGTTCCTATTAACCCCATATCACCTATAGTAAGATTTAACTTTTTTTTGTACATCATATAAAGCCTTGTAAATATAAATAATTTCCATAAAGGTAAATTTTAATAAATCACTATTTGTCTGGTAATCATGATGAAGAACAAGCAATATCAACCCACCCATGGCAGATGTCTTCAGTGATTGAGAGGAGGCTTTGTCCAACTTGGAAGGTATCCCTGCACCCTCCTGAGATTCTTCTGATGATTCTTGATTCTCCTGTTTTTCTGTCGTAGTCACTTTGACATTAGGATACAACTCCGAAAGCTTGTTTCTATCAGATTTAGAAAGTGGGTTTTCTGAACCAACGAACCTGATTTCCCGCAGTGTACCAAGTTTCTTTGGGCTTTGCAGGGACTTACTATCAGACTGACCGAAATCAATCTTGCAACCGACAAGTGTAAGGACAGTAACCTCTTTAAATTCACTAGTTGTAATATCGATTAACTCGGTTATGGGTACATTCGACTCAGTCATTGGTACAGCCGCTGACTTTCGCAATGCGTATCTAAGTGGCCATTCAAAAGCCAACTCTTCTGGGAGTAGTGATACACCTTGAATCTGCAACCCACAATCTGATGATGTTCGGGACCATTCGACACTCGTCATTACTACATCTCTTAGTTGTACACTTTCTACTTTGACAAATCTCAAACTAGGACTCATCACACGACCTACATGTAGTAAGTCTGCTAACAATTGAAATGTATAGTGCTCTCCAGACCAAGAAGATTGAAGATGGATATCAGTCAGATTAGGTAATTTACATTCTCTAATGGCTGTGCTTGACTTCTCGTATTTGAGAGTTATATCGCTTGTGACGGTGAGGGATTCAATGTTTTGACAGGAAGAAAGCAACAGAAAGAGGTTGTCAGGAGTATCGAGGTTACGTGCGATACGTAATTCCAATCTTCTCAATGAAGACAGCGAGATGCCAAAGTGGTGTCTGAAATTCAATCGAAATGATATTGCCATTTCACATTCCTGCACAAGACTCTTTGCATTTGGAAAACACATACTGACGGTCTGTAATGAGACATGGAGTCGTACAATCATTGAGTAAAGGTAAACGGAGAGGACAGATCTCATTGGAATGACAGGTGATCTACCCAGAAGAAAAAACCGATCGTCGCGAGAGCCAATGACAATATGTTCCACTTTTTGACACAATGGAGCCAGTGCAGAGATCATTTCTATTAGATGTAGTGGTGATAGATCTTTAAATACTATCCAAGCTCCATCGTCATCGATATTCCAAGATATAGGCCAATGATATTCTTGTCCACGTGTAATAACAGAGACCTCGGCTGAAAAAGGAATTCATAAAATAGGATTTATCAGGAGTATCTCATTTGAGCTAGGACGAAATGATTTAAGTGATGAATTAAGATATATGCTAATGCGTTAGTTTCTGGTATTGATATCATCACATAGACGGGTAAGCAGGGTACTATAACATAGACTGAAACATGTTTCAATGTAATATAAAAGCTCTGCTCAACAACTAACTTTCACTTCCTTTCGGTAGCAGAATGTTTCATTAGAGTTCGGAAGTTGTTTATTTATTTTTTGTTCTTGTGTGCTAAGTCAGCTGCAAAGGGTTACATAATTCAACAAACGATCAAAATTTCATTTAGCCTGAAAGTATCTCTTAATATGCTGTTTGTACTATATTTTCGATATGCATGATCAAAATACAAAGTCACTTTCGAATGTTCCACTTAATAGTGGAATGGTATTTTCATTTTCCACCGGATTCAATTTCCAGGGCTTGACTGAAAATAGAAACCCATGGGAGGATTTTCATAATGAAGCTCATGTATACTTATAACTATATGACCTTGTGTGCTGATCCGTACAAAAAATAATAAATGCCATTAGAGAACAACGCAAAATCCATAATCATTTTCCGTGTACAATTATCAATTTGCACAATAAAGTACTTTCATAAAAAAACATACATGGTTGGGCGGTATAATTTTGATACTTTATATGAACTTCTGTTTTGTACCTTGAGTCCAGTCCGATAGTAATCCACTATTTGTAAGCGTGAGGTAGCCAGCGATGTTTCTATGTCGAGTCTTGTACTCATACCATCCATAATGATCAAAAACATGTAGTCTCCGTGTGTCGGAAAGGGCGTCATTCAACTCGCTTGGCTGTTGAAATAGATAATATAAAGTTTAAATCACTCACACAAAATCTTACTCTTTAAATAATATCCTACCCAAACTTTATGAAATATAGGCCCTACAGGATTAATAAACAATGAACAATATCCTCACTCCATGTTTCTATCTAAAACAGAAGGCAATATTGATCAGAACGCTCTTGATAGGCAAAGCTCACAGACAAGCAGCCCATACACCAAGTTATCTGACTTCGGAAATTAATTTTAACTTAATAAGGACATTAGGTTTTACATTGGTAGCCCCCTAATTTACAAAACTGTTCTACCAATGAACTTTGCGTGATATATTGTTATGATCACCCTGCTGCACTTTAAATTCTTAGCACCAAGCCTAAAAGGTGAAGGTATCATCCCTTTGGTATCATTCGATCAGTTAAAGGTCAAGTCCACCTCAGACAAATGTTAATTTGAATCAATAGAGAAAATCAGACAAGCACAATGCTAAAAATTTCATCAAAATCGGATGTAAAATAAGAAAGTTATGAAATTTCAAAGTTTCCCTTATTTTCAACAAAATAGTTACATGAACGAGCAAGGTACATCCAAATGAGAGAGTTGATGATGTCACTCACTCACTATTTCTTTTGTTTTTTATTGTTTGAATTATACAATATTTCAATTTTTACGAATTTGACGATTAGGACCTCCTTGCCTGAAGCACAAAATGTTAAAATAATGGAATTCCACGTGTTCAGGGAGGAATGAAATTTCATTTCACATGACAATTGTTGAAGATAGTCCTCCCCAAAATAACTGTCATCATATTCTAGCATTTTTATTGATAGAAATGTGTAAAAATCCAATTATAGCAAATTTGGACTTGAGTTTATTCAACCGTGAAATTTAGCTTTAAAAAGTTGTATCCTCTTTTAGAAAGTACCTTTTACAAGCCTCCTGACTATTTTTCATTATAAGAATGTGCAATTAGTTCCAATAAAAAGGATCAAAGTCATGATTTTTGCTTGTGACTTTTGAAAGTGACATTTTTGCCTTCTGACGGTGCTCACTGAAGCGTGACGTAAGATACGTCCACAACATTTACTCAGAGGGTAGCTTATACAATTACCTACACGCTCATGTAAAAATATCACAAAAACTTGCGTTGGTTCGGAAATTATTGATGCTTGTTTAGGGGGGTACTTACTTTTTTGTTGTGTATAGATCGATTGTAATTGAAGAGGTAATGATGTAATGGGATAAAAAATAAACCAATCATAGAATACACAGAAAACGGGGAGATATGCTTACGGTGTATCCCATGGAATATACTGATCATATTCGTAAATTTGTTCATTCAAGTCAATTCCAAGTTCAAATACATTTCATTTCTCCATAGTAGTAAAATCAACGTGAATACGTATGATTAATTATGAAAAAAAAACTATTACAGTAAAGACAAAAGTACGGAAATGGATGGCAATTGTTACTGTGTGAAAGCATAAGTAAGTCGGTCAGCAACCATGATGGCATATAAAGGCTAGAAAAGTCATAAGAAAATGAGACTGGTTTTAAAGGAATCTCATTCATTATTACTATGGATAAAACAAACAAAACAGTGTGGATGTTGTTAGAATCTCAGACATAAACCATAACACATTGTTGATTGCATGTCTTAAACTTTTTAAAAAAATAGATTCATGAATTTTATTACATTTCATTTATGCACAAGGGATGGTATCTGAAAGAAAGTACTGTATACCTCATTGCGAAAATTTATTCTGTTTCTGGTAGAACGTGTAAGGTTTCTTTATATTTGATATTTCAATATCAATTAATCAAATATTGTGCTCATACTGTGATCATATATTCTTCCTATTAATGGTACTATGCACTGTAAAAAAATGAAGTGCTAATTTAGCACTTACAGTGCTTTTATAGTGACTGCACTACTACGAGTGCTGATTTTCTAGTTCAAATTCAAACTACAAAAGAAATAGTGAGTGTGTGATGTCATCAGTCTCCTCATTTGCATGATTTGATTGATTTCCGTTTCACAACATAAGTATGATAAATATAACATGACAAGGTCGAAAATACTGCAAAACATAATGAAATATATATATATAACATAATCTTAGACTTAAGGAACACAATTCAACAAATAAAAAACCTAATATGACATTTGTATTTTAAAGTAAAACGGAGGGTCTTGCCGAATAAAGCAAAGCTTGTACAAAAGGCAAGACCCTTAATAAACTTAGTTTCATTACACACAAAAGAACACTGGGTCGTAATGATATATAGAGCTTTGTTTACAAATAAATACAAACGATTTTGGTGCACTTTACGAAAAAGGAACAGGTGGATCATGGAGGAAATATTTTGTTTTATAGCATTAGGGAGGGAGGGGGAGGTTAGGGGAAGAAGAGGGGAGGGACAGAGAAGTGCAGTGTACATGACCTAGAAAGAAAGCGGGCAGCAGGAGCAGGTACTTTGGCTAATTGCAATTTAAAAAAGAAAAAAGTAATAAAAAATTATACATGTATACATGTGTGTGTGTGTGTGTGTTTGAGTTTTGTCAGACGTGTATCAATCAGATATGATTATTTACGTCTGGGACCGACCTTTAACGTCACCATCCGAAAGACGTGACCGGGGCTCGAACCTCTGCATCAATTTGTAACTTCCCCACAGCTTGGATTACAGGCGCACGCCACAACGCCCAGTTATATGTATATAATATGAGCGCATATAATACACATATACATAAACGCCGAGAATAAAAAGAAAAAAAACAGTTATTCGGCATGACCTGCTTGCAACGAGTATTGCAAAATTAACATTTTTTTCAGTTTGCGTTTAAAAATATGTATATTAGGGAATTCTTTAAAATCTTGAGGCAGAGAGTTCCAGTAGGCAGGCCCGGAGAAGTCAAATAAATTCTTTGCAAATAAAGTTCTTGTTAAAGGAAGGTGATAAAATTGTCTTTGCCGTGTTGGGTAGCAGTGTACTGATGCATTTTTATGGAACATATTTTGAGAAAATAGTGGGGAGATCGTCCTTGCTTAATTTAAACATGAATTGACTAAGTTCAAAGAGATATATGTCACTTACTTTGAGAATGTTATTTTCAAAAAATAAGATATCAGTATGTGATCTATAGTGTGTTTGAAAAATTATTCTGAGAGCTTTTTTTCTGGAGAAGTAGTATTATATTTAGTTGTGTTTGTATTGCACATCCCCAGGCAATTATTCCGTAATTGATATATGATAGAATAAGGGTGTAGTATAATGTTAACAAAGTTCGAGAAGGAATGTTTCTAGAAATTGTTTTACATATACTATCAATATGAGGCTTCCAAGATAATTTGTTGTCAATAAGGACACTCAAGAATCTGGTAGTGGAAACATTATTAAGAACAAAATTATCGCAGAAAATACTGTCTGATAGATTATTGATTTTATTACTAAAGAGCGTGTAGTTTGTCTTCTGGTGATTAAGTGAAAGCTTGTTGGCCTTGATCCAATCTGTAACATTTGTTAGTTCGGAATTTACGATTCTAACGAGTTGGTTAATATCATCATGGGAAAAGAAAATATTGGAGTCATCAGCAAAGGTATAAATGAAAGCAAATCTGATGTATTTTAATATCATTGATATAAGTAATTAAAAGAAGTGGGCCTGGTAGGCTACCCTGGGGGAAACCGCACGTAATTGGAAGAGTAGATGAAATGTTATTATTTACTGATACAAATTGGGTCCTGTCGGTGAGGTAGCTCCTTAACCACTCCAAGGCCTTCCCTCTAACTCCATAATGACGCAGTTTGTGAAGAAGAATTTCATGGTTTATAGTGTCGAAGGCCTTGGAGAAGTCCATGAAAATACCGACAGTATGACAACTATTATCGATGGAAGTGGTGACTTTATTAATAAATGACAAAATTGCATGGGAAGTACTATGGTTTCACATATCGGACGATAGTTGGAAACGAGTTGGCTATCACCCTTTTTGAACAGTGGGATGACTTTGGAGATTTTAATTTTATTGGGGATCCGTCCAGTGCTAAGAAAGGTGTTAAAGATACTGTATGTACCAATGGGTCAACGATGGCTGCAAACAAAATTTTAATAGAAAGATAGGTATGACATCGTACCCCGGGCTTTTCTTATTCTGTAGATTGCTAACTATATTTATTATTTCCATCGAATTAGTAGGATTAAAAAACATAGAATCTGGGTTAGGGTCATCGAGGAAATCGGAAAATGATTTGTTAGCTCGAGGTATATTTTTTACCAAGTTGTTGCCAACATTTGAAAAATACAAATTTAACTCTCCCGTGATTATGATAGTGTCGTCTGTGATAGTATTGTTTGATTTTATTTTTGTGATTAAAGAGCTTTTTTCTTTTTGTTCAGTACATTATTGATAATCTTCCATGTATTTTTCATATCATTCTTGTAGATGCTTAATTGAGAAGTGTTGTATTCCCTTTTGGCAATACGTAATAATGTGGTAAGGGTGTTTTTGTTTTGTCGACCAGGATGTGAAATTAAGCGAAACTCATGTCATAACTTTATTTTAGATCCGATTTGGATGAAATTTCCAGTGTTATGTTTGTTCGATTTTTCTCTTTCCATTCAAATCAGCTATTTGTTGGGGTGGATTTGCCGTTGAAGCCAAATCTATACAACCCCCAATTTCGATTACTCCATATGGTTCATAATTAATATCATTTTGACGCTTTGTATCCTTGACTCAAAATTTGCTTTCTTTGAACTAAAGCAAATGAGTGATTACACGTCATTGTTTTATTATTATTATTATATCTATCTTACCTTTTTCAGCAACGTAGGATCAACTAGATCATCGACCATCTCTGTAAATGGTGATCTGCATGAAAGAGGGAAATATAATTGCAGTGTATATGATTATTTTTTTAATTTTATAATATAAAATAGAAAAAAAATAATTTCAAATAATCCTGGACCAGGGGGAGATCAAGGAATTTTCGAAAGGAGGGCACATTTTCCCTGAGTAAAATTTTGACAAAAAAAAATTAAAAAAAAAAAGGTTTTAACCAAAAATTAAGGGAATTTCGTCCACGAAAACATTTGACAAGCAAAAAAAAGGAAAAAAGGTACAGACTTTTGTTAGAACAGTATTTTTACATTACTAAGTTCAATATTCCTCTCAAATGGATAGCACGGGCCTGCTCTGTGCCCCCCCCCCCCCCGGATCCGCCAGTGTCCTGGACATCCTTTCGAAATTTGTTGAAAAAGCTCAGCAATTCTTCACTATATTTAATCAATTTGAAGACGGTCTCCTATTTCAAGTACAAAACTGTGCGAATATGAATTTAATCATATTCATTCATTTGACATGAACATTTTTGTTTTATGATGCATACAATGGTAGCATCATATCATTACAGTCTAAAAAAGTTTACCCTGTATTGGGTAAAATGGGAAATTGCATGTTGGTTGGGTAAAATATATTTTGTACATTTTACGTAATGTTGCGTTAAAATAGCACAATATGGGGTAGAAAAATACCAAACATGCATGTTCCCTTTCTACATGATATTGGGTATTTTTTGCCCAGTGTTTTTAGAGTTTATAACAATGCATAATATATAGATATATATATATATATATATATATATATATATATATATATATATATATATATATATATATATACAACAACAATATATCGATTAAACTTTAATAATAATAATAGTGTATATTTGTAGAGCGCACACACCGTCAGTAGACGCTCATTGTGCTAGCCGATTTCCCTTCTACAATGTAAATAATAGATTTTATAGAAATTTATTTAAGTACTAAACAAGAACCATGGACAAGAACAATGTAAGAATAATAATTTCACATCTGCTTCATTCACCCCAACCCATCCATCAGCCCATCATCATGCGGAACCCAGTGCCCTCTAGCTGCCACGTTCACTGACAATTTAAGGGGTAAACCCAGTCAGTACATAACTCACAGGAGCTCTAGCAATCTGAGGACACCGGGTCCCACATGAGCAGCCAGTGAACGGGAAGGGATGAATCATCTTTCTTTTAATCATAAATGAAATACAACAAAATACATTTAAAATCAGTTACAATTTGAATAGGTATGTCTTAAGGTGATCTTTGAAAGTAGTATATGTCTTTAACAATTAATACTGTTTTCATAGACTTACAATTAATTGAAAGAAAATGTAATTACGTAAATGTATATAAAAACAAGGATACCACTAAGGCTTATGCACAATATAACTCTTAAAGAGAACTCTGTGAGCTATAATAACTTTTTTTCAAGTTTTATATATAAGGTTCTAATGCTATACCTTACCCCAAAAAAAATTCTATAAGAAAATGGTCGTAAGCTCATACACTGTTAAAAAACCCGTGATTTTACAGAAAATCTGATTTAAGTTTTCAATCCATGATACATTTCAAGTTTAGTTCAGAAGAGTGGGGAAAGGCATTGAGCTGGAAACAATGCTTGCCTGTAAAAAGCACCGAAGATCATGATGATATAGGTGTCCATAAATAAAGGATGTTTGCTATGATTTAAGAGAATCTATGTTTATGAAAATAAACAGAAGACTTTGCAGAAAGCAATAACAGAATCATTCTGTAAATTCATATAACACGAATTTTTCTGCAAATTAACATTACAGGTCTGTTTAAAAAGGGGGGAAAGGGTTTTTTATTTAAGGAAATTCGTAAGATTCCATACACCAAATACCAAATTCCTGCAAGATTACGCAATTCGGTAAGATTACAGATGATCTCGAGACTCTGCTGCAGGAACTTTTTTTATTTTAAGGATAAATTTTCTAACAGTGTAGGCAGAGTTGTAACATACATGTACATATGCCCACTTTTCTAGCAGGAACGTGATCAATGATCGTGGAAAAAATTATACTTCGAACTAAATCTGTCGGATTTATGTGGTGTTGAGTTGTTCCATGTCCGTAAATGTAGGTTGAGCACAAAATCAAGGCTAAATGAACGCCTGCTTTATACTTATCTTCAATAATGAATCATTTAATCATACAGTTTTCATAAACATAGATTCTCTTAAATCATAGCAAACATCCCTTATTTATGGACACCTATATCAACATGATCTTCGGTGCTTTTTACAGGCAAGCATTGTTTCCAGCTCAATGCCTTTCCCCACTCTTCTGAACTAAACTTGAAATGTATCATGGATTGAAAACTTAAATCAGAACAGACAACTTTGAGAGATTTGCATTTTATTCATTTCCGTGTTATAAATCTGTTAAAGTCAGCGCAATATAGCGAATGCCGTCAGCTTACCCAAGTTAATCGGCAGCAAAAGTATCAGAGTCTTAACTCGGAAATGTAACCATAGCAGAACAGTGGCAAGCAAGGCCGTAGCCAGAAGCATTTTGTTGGGGGGGTGTACCAGCTAAATTTGCCAACTAAATTTGGCGTGACAGCGCCAACGTGAGCACAGGGGGATATGGTGTGGGATGTGCCCCCCCCCCCTACAATAATCACATGCTAAAAGATTTTGAATTTTTAGAATTGAATTAGTGGCATTTGGTGAATATTTTAAGGTAAATTATACAAAGATATACAAAGATATTTGCACGGTAAAAATAAACATTTTGGATCAAAATAGAAAGGCTAGTGTGCCGTAGTTGCTAACTTGCAGTATAATGATATACCCTATGCATTAATAATGTCAAAGTCAAAGATTTGTTAATTTTTAACTGAACTTCTGTGCAAGATGTCTCAACTAGAATTTCAAGAGTGCTACTGCTTACAGTGGCGTACCGTGGGTCACGGCATTGAGGGGGGCACCAGCAAAAAGTGTGAGTCATTAAGTGGGCGCGCAAAGCGCACTCAATTGCCAGGTATACTGACCTGATAGAGACATTCTAAGGACTGTGCCATTAAACCGATATGTATCTAATTCTAAGTGATCAAATAATGCGAGCGCGAAGCGCGGGCTGAAAATGTTTGATATTCAGTCCTAAAAAGGGACATTATAAGTAAAAAAATTTATTCATGATATTTACCTGTCTCACAAAACAAACAATGCGAGTGCGAAGCGCGAGCTGAAATTCTTTTATAACTTAACCCTTAAAAAAGAGGCATTTTCAGGAATATCTTTTGGAATTCATGAAGTGCGTACGTATCTCATCATAGTCATCTAAGCGCCAAGCGCTTGCTGATTTTGTTAAAATTTTACTGGCACATGAAGCACTTTTTGTGGTCATTGTAATCATGAACTTGATAAGTATTTCACTAATGAAAAATTGCGGGCGAGAAGCGCGAGGTGACAATTTTTGAAATTCAGACCTGAAGAGGGGCATTCTATGGCTTGTTTGTAGGAATTTACTTTTTCACTAATTAAGTGATGCGAGTTCGCTCGAGCTGAACATTGGTTATAATTAGATTAGAAAAAGGGAAATTTTAGGACTGTCTTTAGGAATTCGTGCACTGCAAAAATGCCGGTGTTGATTTAACACCTTTCTTTCTTTCTCTCTTTCTCTCTCTTTTTCTTTCTTTCTTTTTCTTTCTCTCACCCTCTCTCCTTCTTTCTTTTTTCTCTTCCTTTCTTTCCCTCTTTCTTTTTCTCCCCTATCCTCCATTTTGCCAACTGGTACATGATTTTGCCGACTGCCATAAATGTTGGGGTGTCACCCCCCCCCCCCTCTAGCTACGGCCTTGCATTTACGGTCAAGTGTTAAATAATGCTTGATCGAGAGCTCAATAACTCTATAAACTATTGTGGTGGCAGCATACTATTATTTGAATAAAAAGAAAAGAATGCATAATTTAGAAAATGATTTAGAAAAGGAAATTGTAGCCTTAAAAATTGGTATGTTGAATGGACATGATACAAATAAATATATTGAGATGTTGGAAAACAAGAAAGTTCAGTTATATTTGATAAGAAAAGAAAAGATAGAGGGTCTAAAGATGAGATCAAAAGTTAAATGGATGGAATTCGGTGAAAAACCTTCAAAATACTTCTTAAATTTAGAAAAAAAGAATGCAGTGAACAAACAAATAAATAGACTGATTGATAACGAAAATAAAACTATTTGTCTTCAGGAAAATCTTCAATCCGAGATTTTACGTTTTTATTCAGAATTGTATCGAAAGAACGAGGTCATTGATATTGATTTGAACACCTCTTTAGATTATGCTGATATACCCAAGTTAACAGACTGTTTATCTCAATCTTTGGAAGGCGAGCTTACTATAGAGGAGATATATCAATCATTGTCAAATATGAAGAATTGTAAATCTCCCGGACTAGATGGGTATACAGTCGAGTTTTTTAAACATTTCTGGATAGATATAAATTTTTTCTTGCTTAGATACTTAAATTTTGCCTTTAAGTCAGGAAGCATGTCACAAAGTCAGAAACTTGGTGTGATATCTCTTATTCCCAAAAATAAAAAAGAAAGACTTTATCTTCGAAATTGGAGACCAATATCTTTATTGAATGTTACATACAAAATAGCTTCGGCATGTATCGCAAATAGACTCAAAAAGGTGCTTCCTCTTTTAATACATGAGAACCAAAAAGGTTTCATGGAAGGCCGGTTTATTGGTGAAAATATTCGACTGCTTTATGATTTGCTTTTATATACAGATGTGAACGATATCCCAGGTTTATTGCTTTTAATCGATTTCGAAAAGGCTTTCGATTCCATTTCTCACAGCTTCATTATAAAAGTTTTAAAATACTTTAATTTTGGCCCATCGATTATACATTGGTTTAATGTCTTCTATGAAAATATTCAGTCTTGTATTGTGGTAAATGGTCACCTCACTCAGAGATTTAGAATCGAAAGAGTTTGTCGCCAGGGGGACCCATTATCTCCCTATATTTTCCTCTTGTGTGCAGAGATTCTTGGAATTTTATTTAGAAATACAAGGTGTATTAATGGAATAAGGATATCTGGACAAAATTTGAAATTGATTCAGTATGCGGATGATACTTTACTCACGTTAAACGGTACTGCTTCGGAATTGAATATCGCATTAAATATTTTAGATGAATACGCTGCGATATCTGGATTAAAAATAAATATTCATAAGACACGAGCAATTTGGATAGGGCTAAACAAAAACACAAGAGATAAGATACTTATTGATCGTAATTTAACATGGGTATTTGATGAATTCTTTAGATATCTAGGTGTTGATTTTTGTACGGATTTGCAGAAGATGGTACAGTATAATTACAACGAAAAAATTATAGAAATAAAGAGTCAAATGACTTCATGGTTAAAAAGATATCTAACTGTTTTAGGAAGAGTAACTGTGGTCAAATCCTTGTTGGTTTCTAAGCTTAATTACCTCATTATGTCTCTTCCGAATCCAAGTGACGAAGTTTTAAAAGATTTAAATTCATTATTTTACCAATTCATATGGGAGGAAAAACCGGACAAAGTTTGTAGGATTCAAATGTCCCAAACATACATAAGCGGCGGGGTTAAAATGATAGACATATATTCACACTGTCAATCATTAAAGATTTCTTGGATAAGGAGAATTTTAAATGGATCAATTGATAATTTCATTCTATGCTTTCTTATGTCATCCTTGCCAAGACAACAAGATGTTCTTTTGTATATGACGTATATGGGTAGTCACTACTTTCGAGAATTATCAAAACAGACCTATAACACTTTCTGGAGTGAAATGTTTTTTGCTTATAGTAATTTTTTAACTATCTATTATAATAGTCATGTCAATGTATCTTCACATCCTCTATGGAATAATAAAATCAGAATAGGCAATTTTCCAATATATATGAAGAAATGGAATGAAAGGGGTATTCGTTTCATTAATGATATTTTGGATGAAGGAGGGCATTTTTTATCTTTCAAAGATTTTCAGGATCTTTATGATGTCAAATCAAATTTCCTTCTTTATCATTCACTATGTGTTGCTATCAAGGAAACCTACAAAAGATCTACATTCAATAGAATCCCCCAACCATTAATTCCAGATGTGCTAGCATTTATTACTAAACTTAAAAAAAGGATGCTCGCATATTTATTCCATTTTATTGAAACGACGAAAAACAGAAAATAAAAGCTTTCTTAAATGGAAGTGCATATTTGATCTGAACGATAAAAGGTGGGAATCTTATTGCTCATTGGGTTTTCAGTGTACCATTGATGTAACATTGCGTTGGTTTCAATATAAGGTTGTGCAACGTATATTATTTACAAATGATTTGCTTTTCAAATTGAAATTAGTTTCAGTAAACAAATGCACTTTCTGTCGAAAAGAAATTGAAACGGTTTTGCATCTATACTCGGAGTGCAGGCATGTTAATCACATTTGGAAAGAGTTAGAGGACTGGATTAGGACCAAAACCAATGAGACTCTATACTTTTCAGATGAAAATAAAATATTCGGATTTATTGGAAAAAACAATTGTGCACTCAATTGTATTTTTATTATAGTAAGAAAGACTGTGTATGATTGTAAAATAAACAAAACAATTCCTCTTTTCAGTATCATCAAATCCTCAATAATCAATTATTACCAAAATGAAAAATACATTGCCCAACTTAATTTCAACCAACACAGATTTGACAAAAGATGGTTTCGATTGAAAAATCTCTTTATTGTTTGACTTACACATGTAAAATTATTTTGTCAGTTCATTGTTTATATCAGTGATTGTATTATTCATTGTACTCTGTATATATTGATTTTTCATTGCCAATAAAATCCCTGTGGAGGGAAAAAAGATTGAAAAAAAAAAAAATACTATTATTTGAGGGGGTCTCGCGTTACAATACCATACACGGTCTCCGAACACACTCAATCATCTCAACCCATTACCCACTTGCAAAACTAAAAAAAAAAACATTTGCTGATGGAGAGTGTGGGGTGTGTGATGATGACTGTGCTTGGTTTCGATTGTCTGCGACTGCAACGTATTCCTAGTTCACCGGAAGTGGTGACACCGCTCGTTCAGTATCACGTTCGTACATTGATGAAAACAGTTTCGACTTAATCGACGTACCTGTACCAGACCACAGCATATACCAGCGTAATAGCAAGCGGGCCGTTGGCGGATGCTCGGCCGGAGAGTCAGGCGCAGCATCACCCTACGAACCAGTGGGGCTACTGAGGGTGCAACACTTGCACTCTTGCGCAAAAAGCAGCAAAAACACAGTTGTTTGGAAATAGAACATCAATCACCTATCGGATATGTAGTGTCTGAAAACAGGACACACTCAATGTAATGGAAAAGCTGGTTAGTCGATTTGGCATGTTCAGAACCTAGAAATGTTCTTTCCAATGAAGTATTTTTCTTGATTCGTGTTCCTATGGACTCCTAGAACAAATTTAGCTTGGTTGCCCAAAGTTGCCTTTTGGGCAATTTGCTAATTTGCATAAATCCAAAATGGCCGCCACATATATCTTAAAAAAACAACTTTTGAACCCCTTGCCCTTTTATGATGAAGAAGAACTCCTTTTATGGGTTTAGGTGTGTGTAGATTCCATTTTTAATATTATTTTTGCAATATAAGGTCTTCTTCAGGTCAAATCCAAGATGGTCGCCAGATGCCATTTTGAAAAATTGAATTTTAACCCCTTGCCCCAGAATGATGAGCAATACCTTTGCTTAGGGGTTTTGGGGTGTGTAAAATCTGTTTCTGCTATTTGCAATGTAAGGTCATCTTCAGGTCAAATCCAAGATGGCCGCCAGGCGACGCCATCTTGAAATATTAACTTTTGAACCAATTGCCCCCGCAGAATCATGAATAATAACTTTATTCGTAAGTCATTTGGTATGTTGATTCAATTTCTGATGTAATTTTGCAATAAAGGATAATCTTCGGATCAAATTTAAGATGGCCGCCAAATGCCATCTTGAAAAATTACTTTACTAGGCTTATAGTGTAAGAGCTTATGTAAGGGGATTTCAGTAAGAATACCCATTTCTTTTTATTATTTCTCAATATTTAGTTCAAGGAGAAGTCAGATCTGAGATGTTGTCAGATGTTCGACATTAACTGCTCACCTTAGAATGAATACTCGTTAGGTTTGGGCATATTTTTCCGAAATCAAAGTGTCCAATGATTATGTAGGCATCAGTTCGTCTACGGTCGCTAGGGTTTACATTTTCGAGAGTGGCTGTAGAGCTCCGCTCTAAAGTGGCAGTCTCTAAAGCAAATTTGTACGGATAAAAAGAGAATGGCGACAAGACAGGTTCAGATAGAGATGCTGCCCTAGCCTTCCTCCTTGGTCTTTGGCCTGACATTGTAGCATTCTGATTATTCTCTGACGTATTGACCCCTGTACTTAGCTCTCCATAGATGGCGACTATCATCTACAGCTTCAAAAGTGTTACTGTTTGTGCCGGCCAAGATTTATGTCACGTTTGCAGGTGTGTTTATAACGGAGGTGTGATCTATCTGGGGCCAATCACATAGCTCACTTTACATTGTCTAATCCATTCTAGGATTTGCTAAAGTTTCATAAGGCGAACATGCTCTAAACCACCTGAGGCACCTCAGTAAGGAGCGAGAATAAGCTAGTGATGCCAGCATGCACGTACGCTGAATCTTAGGCCTTTTTCACTCTGTCCTGCCATTTCACGGGCAGGATACTTCCGAGGAAACTGACATGGAAGGTGTTTACCCGCTTTTCTTGATCGGTGTACGTTTTTTAGGACTTATTTCCGTTCAGTAGCTTGGCCATGGCTGTGACAGATATTCCCATCATGGTGCTTATCTCCTTGTCCAGTGAAAGGGAGCTAGAGACAGATAGTCAATCCAAGGTAGGTGAAGCGAGTCCACCACAACCAGACTAGTGCGCGCTGTTGATAGAGATAGAGATATCTGGAGAACAGTCAGTGTCTTGAGTCTATCAAGATTTCTGTCTTACAGGCTGATGGGTGATCCAAACTCCTTACATGCACAGGACAGGTGGCTGTATTATAGGCCTACTCCCGCTTCTTTATGAAAGGCAGGGGCGACGTCGTTGCCGTACAACATCTCACGAATGAGAATCATCGTGACCATTGTTTTGGCACGAAGCCGGTTGATCATGCAGAGTTTCCCATCTGATCTAGTACGGATATACAAGTGGATGCCTTCTGTGCATCCGCCAAATGTATACTGGGGAAGCATGGAGAGGCCAGGAGCAGCTTAATTGCTTCACGCTACTGCTCTCAGGAACTGAGGGAAGCTACCAGATGTTCAAGCATTGTATCAAACTGTGCTCATGGATCAGTCTTGGGGACCCTATTTTCTACAGGAGGCATCGATACAGAGTGCATCGATCATGCTGACCAAGTCAAAGACTTTTGTCAGGACGAAAAGTCATTTTTTTTATTAAAAATTAAAACTTTGAAGTCCTTTCAAGAGAAAAATATGGCTGGACATAAAAAAAAAACAATGAGAACTCCCGAAATAGGTCATAGCCCAAACGTTGGATGGTATTATTCTAAGGTGAGTGCTTAATGCCGAAATATATCAACCATCTGAGACCGGACTTGACCACTAAAATGGGGAAATTAAAATAAATGAATTATTCTTATTGATATACCCTTTACATGAGCTCCAACACATAATAGGAACAATCTTTATGCATGTTAGGAGAGCGTGTACTTTTGGGGGAGGGAGTACTTTTTCAAGGTTCAAGGTTTAGTAGTCTCGAGAAGTAGTTTTTTTAATATTGCATTTAGCGGCCTTCTTATTTATCTGAATGATCCTATATTGCAAAATTGTTACCAGAAATGGAATCAACAAATCAAATAATTCTGGAAAACAGGTATTATTCATGATTCTTGGACAAAGGGATTAGAAGTTTTTTTTTTTCAAAATGGCGTCATATGGCGGCCATCTTGGATTTGACCTGAAGATGACATTATATTGAAAAATATATAGCAGAAAGAGATTCTTTACACTCCAAAACCCCTAAACAGAGGTATTACTCGTTACTCTAGGGCAAGGGGATCAAAAGTCAATTTTTCAAGATGGCATCTGGCGGCCATCTTGGATTTGACCTGAAGATGACCTTATATTGCAAAAATGATAAAAGAAATCGATTCTATATCCCACTAATAGAGTCATTACTCATCATTTTTGGGCAAAGGGTTCAAAAGTTACGTCTTTAAGATGGCATGTGGCGGCCATTTTGGATTTATGCAAATTAGCAAAATTGCCCAAACGGCAACTTTGGGCAACCAAGATGAATTTGTTCTAGGACCCCATAGGAACACGAATCAAGAAAAAACTTCATCGGAAAGAACATTTCTAGGTTGGTGTATTGAGCCTATGGGACTGTCAAATCGACTAGGTAACAAGCAGTAATTTGTAGTTTACCAGCCCTGCTGAATCGACGAAATTCAAGTGTTGATGCAGCTTCATTTATTTTTTGTAAGCTTGGATGACGTCATAATGCACGAACAAGCACCCGTTCGAGCACACTGACAGCGAACGTCAAAAACTTCAAATACGAGTCACAGATTTGGGCAGTGAACGAGAAGGCTCGTCACAGAATACTTCGCGCATGCGCAGTGCTCCCAAAATCCCTTAATCTCGTACGTCCACATGGCTCGTCTCAGGAAACGAAAGGTGTCAATTGTCTCATTGTGTGTGTGTGGGGTGTGAGTTATTGTGAATGGGGTATAATACCAAATGAGCGTGTTTTGTTATGCAAAGCGAGCTTGTAAATTATCATTGTAAGTGGTTTCATTTCCTCTTGTTTGGGTTTATTTTATGTGAGGGTATATCGGTTACACTTCGTAATTCCGAAGGTTCTTTATTCCGAAGGTTCGTAATTCCGAAAAACGTAAATTGCCTATACCTCGATGTTCGTTAATCCGAAAACGAAAAAGGGTTCGTTAATCCGAACATTTGTGGCGTAATTCCGACGGTTCGTTATTCCGAAGGTTCGATAATCCGAAAACAAAATAAGGTTCGTTGTTCCGAAGGTTCGTTAATCCGAAAACGAAATAAGGTTCGTTGTTCCGAAGGTTCGTTAATCCGAAAACGAAATAAGGTTCGTTGTTCCGAAGATTCGTTGATCCGAAAACGAAATAAGGTTCGTTGTTCCGAAGGTTCGTTGATCCGAAAACGAAATAAGGTTCGTTTTTCCGAAGGTTCGTTAATCCGAAAACGAAATAAGGTTCGTTAATCCGAAAACAAAATAAGGTTCGTTAATCCGAAAACGAAATAAGGTTCGTTAATCCGAAAACAAAATAAGGTTCGTTAATCCGAAAACAAAATAAGGTTCGTTAATCCGAAAACAAAATAAGGTTCGTTAATCCGAAAAATGAAAACCGTGAAAGCAGAGGCAAGGGGAGGGGGCGGGGGCACTGTTGCCGTTCAATTATTATGAGGATGGGAAGGCAAGGGCGGCTGAACGAATTTTCGTTGGGGGGTAAAGCCAAAAATGAAACTCATACGTCAAAATGGGCAGTTTGGTGATATTTTCACCTTAAGATTATCATCTGCTTGAAGTCATTGTGTTTGATAGTGATTAAGTAGAGAATAACTTTTTTGAAGTGACTTCTTATTATGGCAAAATGTATAATTAGGCTTTATTTTTCGGGAGAGAGTATAATGAGCGAGCGGCTTGGTAAAACAAATTCAAAGGTGAAGTTGTAAAACGTTTTTTGTGGTCAATTATTCTTAAAATGGCATTATTGCGAAGTGTTGCGAGCGTGAATCACAAGCTAAAACTTTAGGGTATTTAAATAAAAAATGAAAATAAGTTTTTTTTAAATTCGAGCAGATTTCTGCTGTCATCAAAAAGATGTGCATCTAACAAAAGAATTGACACGAGCGCAAAACGCGAGCTTAAACATACTGACCAGAAAAGGAACCTGTTAAAGAAAGCATTTAGTGACCTCTTTAGGATGCATATTTCACCAATCAAATGAGAGTGCGAAGCGCAAGCTGAAAATGTGCAATATTCCAGCCTGAAAACTTAACTTAACTTGTATACTTTAAAAAGAGTATTTCATTTCGAAAAAAACATAAAAAACGGCATATTTATTTTTGAAAAAGGAATTTTCCCATTTTGGAAAATATTAATTTCCCTGTTTTTTATTTAATATTGGGGGTGCAAGTGCCCCCTGCCTCCCTCCCGGCGGATCCAACTTTCGTCAAATAGGGGAGAAGGCAATATTTTTTTCAGTCCTATTTTCCTCGATCGGCAGCTTAAAGTTGTTTTTTTTTTTTGTTTCTTTGAAAGGGTAGTCCTAACAGTCAATTAGCTTTATACTTATAAAATAAAGTAAATATGTAATAACATGATAAACCCTTTTTAAATAATGCGAGCGCGTGCTATATATTTTTTTGATGGGCAATATGTTTGTGATCTTCAAAACGAGATGCCTATGTAACTAAATTTAGATAATAACTGCGAGCAAGAAGCGCAAGCGCTAACAGAAATTTTAAATATATAAGCTCTGACCTGATCTAAAGGGGACATTTTAAGAACTTTTTGCAGTTAGCCATGAAGACGATGCGTTTTTCAAACAATGGCGGCGGAACGTATTTTCTTTTTTTTCGGGGGGGGGGGACGCAAAGCAAAAAAAGGGCCATTAGGGGCAATTTGGTGCAAGCGGATATTTTCACCATGAGATTATCATCTGTGTAAAGAGGTTGTGTGTTTTGTAGTAATTAAATTGAGCACAATTTTTTAAGTGATCACTAGAGTTATATATTTACGTTTCATTTCTGCGAGCGTAGCTAGCAAGCGGTTTGGGGGGAAAAATCCAATCTGAATATCTGAATATGTAAAATTCCCCTTTTTGGTCAAGTACTGTTAAAAGGGCATCCTTGTGAGATGTTGCGAGCGAATCACGTGCTCAAACTTTTCGAAATTTCATGCAGGTCTAGAATGATAAATGATATAGATATTATTTACCCAGGGAAGCCACTTCAGTTCTGAAAACTGTTCTCCCAGCTATTATTATTATTTTTTTACAAGAATGCTTAGAATGTCCAGTTTTCAGGTTTGGAAAATCGGAAAAGTTTGGCTCACGTTTCTCGCTCGCATCAAGTATTGTTTATTGAGGAACTCATTCTATTCCTGGTTACAAATAAAAAAAAAAGTATAAAATGTCCAGTTTTCAGGTTGGAATATCACAAATTTTAAGCTTGCGGTTCGCGCTCTCATTATTTAGTTCGTGAGATATATATTCTATTCATGAGTCACTAAATGCAGTCCTTAAAAGATTACTTTCTGAAGCCTGTTGCATAAACTTTTTACCTTAGAAAACTGGTAAAAACTGAAAACTAAGGTTAGTCTGATTTCCGCCATTGACTTTAGCACAGGGCAAAAACTCTTGTAAAAACAATTTATGCAACGGGCCCCAGGTCAGTATACAGCTCGCCCTCGCATTAATTCTTTAGAAAGATACACATCTTTCTTACGATTACAAAAAAATGCTCCGAATGCTCAATTCACGTCTTGAAATGTCTACTAGTTTGAGCTTGCGATTCGCACTTTCAACATCTCACAAGGATCATTATTAGTATTATTTTTATTACCAGCAGAAGCTGTTATTAAAAATGACTTCCCCTCCAATACAAATCCTATTATCTAGAGGTTACTCGCACGCGACCAACACACTTGATCCCTGCATCTTTAAACCATTTGCTTAGGCAGCAATTGCTCAGATAAAATCGAAGTCGGCCTATGCTTGATCAAGGCGCCTATATTTTTAATGATATACATGCTTTTGGCCACAACACACGCATGTATCATCGATCGTTATTACTATCATTGCATAATATCGTGTAATCTTGTAACGACAACATCGTTTTTGTTACAAAATGAATTATTCTCATTTTCGGAAATACGAACCTTATTTAATTTTCGGATTCACGAACCTTATTTCGTTTTCGGATTGATGAACCTTATTTCGTTTTCGGATTAACGAACCTTATTTCGTTTTCGGATTAACGAACCTTATTTCGTTTTCGGATTAACGAACCTTCGGAATTACGAACCTTATTTCGTTTTCTGATTGACGAACCTTCGGAATTACGAACCTCATTTCTTTTTCGGATTAACGAACCTTCGGAATTACGAACCTCATTTCTTTTTCGGATTAACGAACCTTCGGAATTACGAACCATATTTCGTTTCCGGATTAACGAACCTTCGGAATTACGAACCTTATTTCGTTTTCGGATTGACGAACCTTCGGAATTACGAACCTTCGGATTGACGAACCTTGGGAAATACGGTTCTTCGGAATAACCGAACCTTCGGAATTACGAAGCTTCGGAATTACGAATGTATGCGGGTATATCGATGCTTATTTCAAAAATGAAATCTAAGAACCTCATGAAAAAGGTGTAGTTATGATGGTATTGTCATATTGGAAATAAAAGATCACAACTTACTCTGGAGTTGCTTCTGTTTGTTGAAGTGGCGTTTGACCTGTGGCACCTTCTAGTTTTCCTACAAAAAAAGGGAGAAAAGCGGATTATCAATTAACATTTCAATGAAATTTTGGGTTTATTTCCCCTTTATATTGAAAAATGTGATATTGTACATACAAAAGTAGTCCTCCTTCGGATTCCTTCTCCACCCACTCTCTTCCTCTCTTTCTTCCCTTTGCTTTTTCTGTTCTTCTGAAACTACATTTCTAAGGTCTTCGCCAGTAAACCCAAACTTTTCACCAGCTGCAATTAAACTAGCATAATCCATTCTGAAAAAATCTATCCTACTGTAATTGAAAAATTCTACTTCGTCTGGATGAGGTCAGATAAACAATGTTTCAATGTTCCAAAAATTTAAAAATATTATAATATCCCAACGAACACATTACCTGTGTGACTGCGAACGGCACTGTTCGCTGTTATCATCAGAGTTTTTCTAATACCTCTTTCATATTGCGCTTTTCACCGGCGAACTTCATCGGTGAAGTTCGCCAGCGAAGGGGAAAGTTTCCAGTATGAAAGATACACAGAAGAACTTCACCAGTGAAGTTCGCCGGTGAAAAGGCCAGTATGAAAGCAAACCGGAGGAATTCGTCAGAGGTCAATTTTTCTATCCCGAAGTCCCCTGTACCCAGATTCCGCGTGCGATAGTTGCAAGCTCAGCTGAATGCTTTGGCCAAGTAAATACCCTCGAACATAATTTTTTTTTTTTTTACTAACAATATTTATCAAAAAGCAATACATGTGTAAAAAAAAATGCGCTAAAATATAAAAGCAAGGTGATATTGTTTGTTTTTCAGGTAATACTTCCAAAACATGTTGTAATTATTTTTTTTAAACCTTTTGTAATGGGTAAGAAGTAATGTTCACAATTTTCTTTCGTTTGTTCTGCAATCGCCTGTTGACTTTCGCCGGGGAAAAAATGTCAGTGCGAAAGGGTACATTTTTTTCTTCGCCGGTGAAGTGAGGAATGCGAGGCGGAGAAGTTCGCCGGTGAAAAATGAAGAGGGCAGCGTGAAGGGGTATTAAACTCTCGTATTTTCCTCTTAACCATCGTTTGCCTCATCGCAACACTTACATCAACTGTAAGGATCCTGTATTGATCACCCAGGAACACAATTATATCCAACATCAGTCAAGGGCTGAGATAAATAAAAAGAAACATATATCGAGAGTACAATTAGCCTGGAGGCGTCTGGGGAGTAAATTCATCTACCTACGTTGGTTACTCCCCTAACGCCTGGCCGCTGCATTATATGCCTCTCTGTAGAGGCGAGGGTTACCCGTGTTTTTTTTCTCTTTGAAACTATTTATTGATCAAACAATCAATGTACAACAATAATCATAATATCAATCACATTTACAATGGTATAGGATACACTCACAAAAAACGATACAAAAACATACATCACAGTTGTACATGAAAATTGAGTAAAAGAATTATCTTTATATCAATGGTATAATCAACAGATTTTTTCAACAGGGGTCCATTTTCTATAGTGCAATCCTTCAATATGCCTCTGTCTTGCAATGTTAACTTCAATCAGTTTAGTATTAGAAATAAAAGATTTTAGCCCTCTTATACTTGGTTGTGTGTTTTTACACTTTTCTACATTAACATATCTTTTGAACATTATAACCAAAAGGTTTAGTAGCATTTTGTGGGGGCCTTTCCAGTCCATAATAAATCCAAATATCATTCTTTTTTTAATAAAATCTTCAAACTTAATGTTAAAACTCTTGCCAATCTTATAGATGAATTCCCGTCGAAGATTATAAATAACATCACAGTCATAAAACAAATGAACGGGTATCTCTAAATTTGAGTGACAGAACGAGCTGAGTCGACTACTTTCATCTTAAACAATCTATGATCAGTATACAGTATATTATGAATTAATTTGAATTGAAAAACTCTCATTTTTGCTTTTATTGTGCACTTGAACGGAAGGGTGTAAATTTGAGACCAGTCATCATCTTGAATATCAAAGGTTGTAGAAAATAATTGTTCACTAACTGGTCTGTTTATCAACCCAGATATAAAAGGTTTTTGTATATTGCTTTGGATTTCACATTACATAATGCAGAAGTCAATTTTTCTTGTTGTAACTGATATTCATTATTTTTATCCCAAAACATTTGTAATATTAAGGGATGGAATTCACATTTTCATTCTTTCTTCACTGACTCGATTATTGCCATGTATTGTAGAAAATAATTATTTTAACATCTTTTCCATTCCAATACTCAAAATATAAAAAAGTTCCATCACTTTTAATTAATTGATAAATATTAGAAAGCCCTGCTTCATGAAGGGCACTGCAGTACATTGACTTGTTATTTATCAATATGCATTTGTTATTCCATACACCTTGTCTCAGTATGCTAACCTGGCTTGTATCATTAGTAACCAAGTCCAAATAGATATCCGTCTTTAACCACACTTTTCATAAAGCAATATAAAATGGAGGGATATCCTTAATTTTTGATAGTTTCTCAATTGCATAATTACTGACAAATATAAATTTTCCACCATATGACTTTACAAAATATTCACACAAGGTTATCCAACTATGATTTGATCTAAAGAAATATCGCTGGACCCATTTCACCAGCTAAGTGTTTATCATACATTGAATGTTTTGGAATTTTAGTCCCCCTTCTGCATAATCAGCAAACATAGTTGTACGTGCAATTTTATCTAGCCATTCCACAAAAATAAAAACACGAGCTTCTCAACTTCTTTAACAAAAGCAATGGGTAATGAGATGTTGGATAATAAATAAATTACTTTGGACATTATAAAAGTTTTCAATATCCGTGTTTTGCCAATCAAGGTAAGTCCTCTGTTTTTCCATTTATTTAGTACAATTCTCATCTCTTTCACTCTGGTTTCAAAATTCCTTTTCCTTGCTTCTACTGTATCATATGAAAAGAAGATGCCTAAAACTTTCATTCCTTTCTCTGCCCATAAGATAACACTCTCCTTTTCATCTAGATGACGATTCTTACCAGTCCACATGCCTTCAGTTTTTGATTTATTGATACATACACCAGATATTTTAGAAAATTCCTCAAACTCTAAAAATACATGTTGTAGGGAGTGACGGTCTTTACAGAAACATGTAATGTCATCTGCATAAGCAGTATATTTTACTACCTTTTCTTCCACTTCAAAACCCTTTATACTGTCACTATTTCTTACTCTATTCAAATAAACCTCTAATCCCAAAATAAATAATAAAGGCGCAAGAGGGTCCCCTTGTATTACTCCTCTACTTACTTTGAAAGAGCATGTAGTAAATCCATTTACGAGAACAGAGCTATTGATATCATTAGAGATAGTTTTTACCCATTGGATAATCGAAGGCCCAAAATTATGAGCTTCCAAACTTTGAAAAATAAATGAGTGGCTTAAAGAGTCAAATGCCTTGGTAAGATTTAACGCCATAATTATGCCTTGACAGTCTTCATTTTCTGCATAAAACATTAAGTCTGATATTAATCGAATTCCTTCACCAATGTTTCTACCTGTTATAAATGCCGTCTGTTGACAGTTAATCAGGTTTCCTATTACTTTAGAAATTCTTTTGGCTTAGCATTTGGAAAGGATTTTTGCATCAACATTTATCAAGGTAATTGGTCTCCAGTTACTCAATAAGCATCTTTCTTTATTGGGCTTTGGGATCAATTTTATCACCCCTTGCCTTTGTGAAACTGACATAGACTAGTCTTTGTAAGCTGCATTGAAAGAGTCTATCATATATTTTGAGACCAGGGGCCAGAATGTTTCAAAAAACTCCACTGTTAGGCCATCATTTCCCGGTGTTTTATTTCTAGCCATTTTAACCAGTTCTTCTTTTGCTTCATTACATGAGATTAAACCTTCACATGAAACCATTTCTGATTCTGTTATCATGGTTATGCTCTCCAGATTACTATGACAAATATAATTGTTAGAGATCTCTACATCTACTATATCTCTGTTTTTAAAAAAATCAGTGAAATATTCCTTGATAAATCTTTGAATGCCAGGTTGATTTCTAAAGGTCCCTTCATTCGTATCTATTACATCAATAGATGTATTTTCAGCATGGCTTTTCTCCAATGATAGAAAATATTTGTTGCTTCTATCCCCTTTCTAATACCAATTGCATCTCGATCTCAAAATCCCCCTTCTGCAAAATAATCATACAATTTATGTAATTCCGCTTCAATGTATTTCTTTCTATCTACAACTTCTTCATCTAAGCGATTTCCTTCCATTTCACTGCTTTCACATATATTTTTCAATTCCTCCTCTTCTTCTTGTCTTAGTTTTTCCTTTTCACCTTTTTTCTTCTGTGAGTATGGGATAGTAAATTCTCTCATTCTGTATTTGAGCTAATCCCACAACATTTTCTTATCAAGTTTTTGTTCAAATTCATCAACCCAAGAATGGAGGCTGTCACTGAAAGCTGTAACAAATTCCTCATTCCTTAGTAAGCTGTTGTTAAATTTCCAATATGAGGGTCCCACTTGGTGTTTTTCAATATGGAGGTGCAAGGTAACATAATCATGATCAGATAAGACACATGACTACACATCATTTTCTACGATAACAGACCGCAGAGCGTCTGTAACCAACCAGAAGTCCAGTCTTGACTGAATATATGGATTAAGTCTCCTCCATGTCAACCTCTTTGTTGTTTGGTTTCTTGTTCTCCAAATATCAATAAGACAAAAGCATTCTTTCAGTTTTTCTATTGTTGTACATGAACGTTTCCACACTGTTCTCATACTACCACCTTCTCTATCCATATCCAAGCCCTGTATAAAGTTAAAGTCTCCACCTATTATGCATTTGTGTCCTTCATCATTAAATTCATTATCGGGTGCATATACATTAACAATGATATATATTTCCTTACGTACTTCAACTTTGATGCATAAAAAGCGTCCTACTTTATCTTTAATCGAGTCGAGAAGTTTAATATCTGGTGTTCTCCTCAAAATCATACAAACTCCTCTGTTCATTGATGTACCATGGCTAAATATTATGTCTGATCTAATTTGATTCCTCCACCATATCTCATCCTTTTCTGTGGAATGAGTTTCTTGGAGCAAAATCATGTCCTTTTTTAATTTCGAAAAAAAAATGAGATATCGCTTTCTGGTCTTGAAATCTCCTAATCCATTTACATTATGCGTCATTAATTTTAAATCCATTGCTTGAAAAAATCAGACGATGGTCCCACTAAAAAACACAAACAATTACAATAAAAAGGCAAACAAAAACAGAATGATTGCGGCTTTCCCAACCACTTCCTTCATACTTGGAGTGACGCTTTGCATAGTGAACAAAATGATCTTATAAGCCTATATGCTTACCAGCATTTGTCTTTTAATAGGATTCACTGTATTAGAACTTTCTTTTTTTTCTTGCTTTTTTCCACCAATGTTGTGTAAATTTTTACTGTCAATGCCGAATCTGTCAATACATTCTCAGTCTTTCTTATACTCTTCTTCCTTCTGTGTTTGTTTGTCCTGATAAAACAGCCTAGCCGAATACTTGAAGTAGGCCTTTCCATGCTGTTTCTTCAGCTTCTGTCGGGTATGCGACATCTTCTTTCGCTAGTCTCTTATCTCATTCGGCAGCATTTCATCCAGTGGCGTAGCTACGGGGGGGGGGCTGAGATTTGGTGTGCCCCCCAGGTGCCCCCCTGTTATACCCACAAATGTAATTATCGCCCACAAATGTAATAACACTTTACCCACAAATGTAATAACGCCCACAAATGTAATAACACTTTACCCACAAATGTAATAATTTCCCCCACAAATGTAATAATGCACTTTACCCACAAATGTAATAATTTTTGATCGCCCACAAATGTAATAATGACTTTACCCACAAATGTAATAAATTTGAAGGGATTTTTGGCGAATCCGTTCTAAACTTATATCCTATAGTAGTACGTTCATATAGCACAAAAGTGCAAAGACTTTATTTCCAGACCCGGATAATAACAAAATCATAATATAAGTCTAAAGTCTTTTTTCCAGACCCGGTTGTTTCAAAAATTATATCATAAGTTGAAAGTCTTTTTTCCAGACCCGGTTGTTTTCAAAATTATAGTATAAGTTGAAAGTCTTTTTTCCAGACCCGGTTAATTAAAAAAGTCTAATATAAGTCCAATGTTTTTTTTTCCAGACACGGTTATTTAAAAAATTATACTATAAGTACAAAGTCTTGTTTCCAGACCCGGTTGTTTCAAAAATTATCTGTAAGTTCAAAGTCTTTTTTCCAGACCCAGTAGTTTCAAAAAGTCTTTCCTCAAGACTCATTAAATTTTAAGATAACAAATCATAAAAAAGATATATGTAAAAATAATACAACAAAGGCCCCGCAATCTTATTGATGTTGAATAATATGGAAATATACCGTAGTCTTCCCTTCACAACCACTTATTTCAAAATCACAAATCATTTCTTAAAGAGTCAAAAGTAGCAAAGATCCCCACTCTCTTATTAATGTTAAATAACATTGGAATATAACGTAGTTTTTCATCCAGTCCCAGATTATTCAAATAAAAAATGAATAATGATAATAATAAATTGGTAATAGCCTAATGATAAAAAAGACCAACGAACCTATTTATGTCGAATAACATGGACATACAGCGTAGTCTCTCCTCCAGACCCAGTTATAAAAATCGTCAAAAACACAACAACAACAACATCTTATGAACATTGAATAACATGGAAATAAGGTGTAGTCTTTGCTCCAGACCCAGTTATTTAGAAATAGGAAATAATGAGAAACAATAAAAACAAACAATATAAGCAAAGACCCCAAAATACAATAGATGTAGAATAAGGTTGTTGTTTTTATTTTTATCAAGGGTTTTAAGGCGCATTTCATTCAGATATGAACGTTTACGCCTATGATTAATTTGTAATTTTCGTAGTATGCGTTATCACATGGTTTTTATAGTTTGGAATTTGCTGGGAATTAAATTTTTAGATTAAAGTTTCGCTTATTTTGTATTTTTAAGAGAACTGGGAGTGGGATGAATAGAACATTCGAAACCCAAGTATTTTAACTGGGTTTAATTTTGAAGATAGGTCTTAGCTTTGATTTTTGTTTCAATATTTGTTTATCTTTTAAATGACTGGGTCTAGACGAAATTCTAAGCATAATACTAAGCTTGTTTAAATTATTATTTAAAGGACTGGGTGTGGAATAAAGACAAAGATCTAGACACTTGCTTTTCTACATGGTCTTAATTTGAGGGATTGTTGATTCTTAGATTGGTTGTTGGGGGTTGGGTTTTATTGTTTTTTTATTCTTGAAATAACTGTGTCTGGAGGAAAGTCTACAATCGATCTTCGTGTTATTCGACAGTAATTAGATTATTGGGTATTCGTTTTAGAATATTTGTAAAAAAATATTTTGTTTATGTTTTTTTTAAATAATAAGAAAGTCTGGAAAAGGGATGTTTGCTTTACTCATGCATTATTACAATGTTTTGTAGGGGTCTTAGTATTTTTTATAAAAGAAAATTGGGTGTGGGGTAAATACATATTTTACACCCAGTTACACCCATTAAGGGTGTAACTTTTGAAGATTGGTCTTAGATTTGGAACTTTAAATTCATTCTTTTTTAATAACCGGGTCTGGAGGAAAGAGTACGTTTTAAAACTCGTGTTATGTCACAAAAATAAGAATATGATAGGGTTTTACATATTTTTTTCAAATATTAGGCATATAATAAAGACAACGCTCTTAACCTCTTTTAAACCGGTTCATAGGTTTACGGATTATTTGGTCTTACATTTGGAGTTTCTCTTATAAGTACTATTAGCGTTATCAAAAAAAAATAACTGGGTCTGGCTGAAAGACTATGCTATATTTACAGGTTATCCAGCATTAATAACATTACGGGGTCTTTATACTGTTTTTGGTTGTTGTTGTATTGTTATTTATAATTTTGGAATAACAGGGTTTGGAGACAAGACTAAGCTTGATTTTCATTTTTATTCCACTGGAATATCATTATCGTATCTGAGTTTGGACTTATATTATACTTTTTGAAACAACTGGGTCTGGAAAAAAGACTTTCAACTTACATCATAATATTTTAAACAACTGGGTCAGGAAAAAGACTTTAAACTTATATTATAATTTTGGAAGCAACAGGGTCCGGAAAAAAGAGACTTTGGACTTATGTTATGAATATTTAATTAATCGGGTCTGAAAAAAGACTTTAAACTCATATTGTAATTTTTGAAACAACCGGGTCTGGAAAAAGACTTCGGACTTATATTATAATTTTTTAAATAACCGGGTCTGGAAAAAAAGACTTTGGACTTATATAAGAATTTTTTAATCAACCGGGTCTGGAAAAGAGGCTTTCAAATTATACTATAATTTTGAAAACAACTGGGTCTGGAAAAAAGACTTTCAACTTATACTATAATTTTTGACACAACCGGGTCTGGAAAAAAGACTTTGGACTTATATTATAAGTTTGTTATTATCCGGGTCTGGAAATACAGATTTTGGAGTTTTGACCTATATGAACGTATAACTATAGGATTTAATTTGAGAACGGATTCGCCAAAAATCCCTTCAAATTCATTACATTTGTGGGTAAAGTCATTCTTACATTTGTGGGCGATCAAAAATTATCACATTTGTGGGTAAAGTGCATTATTACATTTGTGGGTGAAATTATTACATTTGTGGGTAAAGTGTTATTACATTTGTGGGTAAAGTGTTATTACATTTGTGGGCGTTATTACATTTGTGGGCGTTATTATATTTGTGGGTGCAACACCCCCCCCCCCTCTGAAAAAAAATGGCAGAGCAAAAGAAGAAAAGAAAAAGGGAAAAGAAGAGGGAAATAAGAGGAGGAAGACGAGTGAATGAAATAATGTGAGGGGAAGATAAAAAAAATCTTTCATTTAACTATATAAAATTTTTGCTTGCTTTTCGCGCCAGAATTGCCTGTTCGATGAGATTCATATCTTGCTCAATAGGCTGATAATGAGCAAGATTTGAAGTCAATATACAAAACGTATTTTAGCTCGGAAATTGTGCTTTCATTATTTTTTTCATTTACAAATTTAAGTGCTCTGTATAATGTCTGTTTTATGGTCTACATATCTGCAATTTAAGCTCACGCTGCGTGGTCACATTGTTTAATTTGCTGAGTTCATAATTGTCTACGTGTATTCCATAATGTTCCATTAAACAAAGTGTATTCAGAATGCCCAGATTCTAGGTCTAAATCTAAAACATGCGCGATAGCCTGCATGTTCTTTATTTAAAATGTACTTTAATTATCCAGTTTCAGATCAGAATATCAATAACTGTCTGCTCACGCTTCACGATCTCATTATTAATGATACCCAATTACCTATATTCTAATACTAAATAGGTTCATTATTGCGGATTGAAATAATCGCTAGAGGGTATTCATTTGTCTCGCAATCTTCTATGGTCAACAAGGAAATTCGTGATCATTCTCGCAAAAAGTGTTCACTGGCTTTCTAGGAAAGAACACTTTCAAGAAAAAACAACCACCAAGGGATCAGAAGGTTTTCAAGACTTGTACAGTCTTGCCATACATAGATGGCCTTTCACAACTTAAACGCCGATTAGAAGGTCACGGTATCCGAACGGCTTTTCGCTCGGACACCACCTCACGCAAACAGCTTGTACGCCCCAAAGACCCTATCCCTGATCACAGACGTGATGGCGTAGTATACAACATTCCTTGCCAGGGATGTGACGGGTCTTACATCGGAGAGACAGCCCGACCGATAGTTGAACGCATTTCTGAACACAAGCGCGATGTTCGGTTACAGCGAACCGACACATCCGCGGCGGCAGAACATGCTTGGGAGAAGCAACACCACCCAGATTGGGAGGGTGTACATTGCATTGCCAAAGACAGACATTGTTATACACGCAGGATTAAGGAGGCTATTAGTATACGTCTTTGTCCTAACAACTTCAACAGAGACAGCGGGATCGACATCCCCGATTTCTGGATGCGAACCATCCGACAGCACAATACCCCCTTACCTGGCAGTGCACGCCGACCCGATCGTTCCCGGCCCCGATCGAGGGACCGCTCAGCTAGTCAACCCCCGCCCACGGGAAACTAGCGAGCCCGCCAATTTTGGTCTCATTTGCATATTGCCGACCTACGGCGTATTTGCATATACCCCCGGCTTATTTGCATAACTCCTGACCAATCACACAACGGATCAGTGCCCACCTATTGTTCTCGCGTTTGTGCGTACGGTCTTGGAGATTAGTATAAATAGAGTACGATATCGGACAATTTTCGTCACTTGATAAAGAGTTGCAGCGGCACTCGAAAGCTTGTGAACTTGTAAGCTAGTGAACACTTTTTGCGAGAGTGATCACGAATTTCCTTGTTGACCATAGTAGATTGCGAGACAAATGAATACCCTCTAGCGATTACCTATATCCTATTTATGATTTACAAAATATGAATAGAGTGTCCCGATTTTATGTCTAAAAACTCAATTTTCTTCCTCTCGCATCAATTGTTTCGTTACATACCTACCCCATTTATTAATACAAAACATGCTTAGAATGACAATTTCTTTTAGGTCGGAATGTCAAAAAATTTGCTCGCGCTGTGTGCTCGCATTATTGAAATGTATACCGTCTTCGTGGGTAACTGTAAGAAGTCCTTAACAGGTCCCTTTTTGATAATGCTAGAACAGTTAATAAAAATTTCTGCTCGCGCTTGGCTTTCGCGGTAACCATCTAGTTACATACGAATCTTGTTCAGGATCACACAAAACATTGCTCGGAATATTAAATTTTCAGGACAAAATGCATGAAATAAAAAAAAAATCGGGCGAGCTTCGCGCTCGCACTTTTTATAAGGCTTATGAGGCTTATTTCATGTTTATGCTGCTTTATAAGAATAAAACTAAGAAGTGACTTATTGGGGAAAATATAGGTGAAGATAATTTCGGGCCTCGTCCCCTATTGGCGAAAGTCGGGTCCACTCTTCTGAAACATACACACTACAGAAAAAATGGCCGGTGCCCCCCCCCCCTGAAAAAGCAAGGACCCCCTGTGCCCCCCCCCCCGGGAAAAAATCCTAGCTACGCCACTGATTTCATCAATGAATATGGGGTTCCCCTTCCCCTCGTAGATGAATGGCTTGTCTTTGAGTAGTTTTCGGGCACTTGCGAGTACAGAGCTTCTTGTGGTATACCTATTGAATGGCACCATAATCGGGCGGGGAGCCCCTCTTTCAGATGGCTGACCCGAACGGTGTGCCCTCTCCAAGCATAAGTCCTGCCCTCGTAGATCCAAATGAGACTCTCCAAAGGCCTGAATCAGCTTCTCACAATTGCCTTTGTCACAGCCTTCAGGAAAGCCAAAGAAAACAGCAGTGCATTTCATTTCTCTGGCTGCAAGATCAACAAATTGACCCTTCATTCTTGCATTCTCTTTCTCAAGCTCTCTAACTCTGTCCTTCATTTCCTTCAGCTCAAAATCAGTGTGTTGTTCCTTTTCTTTCAGTTTGTCAATGTCTTTTCTGTTTTCATTAATTTTCTGAAGGGCCAGATCTAAGTTCACATTCATCTTGTCAACTTTATTATTGGTACAATATACTTTAGTGATGATCGTAAGAAGCATTTCTTTCATATCATTCGGGTTAATACCTGCCTTGCTGTCATGCCCGTTCGTTCGACGTTTTTTCTCAACATGTCCATCCTCCGGCGGCGCGCCGGACTCTCTCCCCGGTCCGCGCCTCGGCTCCTCAGTGTCTAGTTCGTCAGCACGCGACCCGTCGGCATGGTCGACAACGGGCTCTGTTTCCATCTCCATATTTTTTTGTCCTTCTTTTGTTTTTTACTTCTCTTGTGCCTTCTGAGTCGTCTCCAATCTTTTCTAGATATTTATATATATTTTGATTTTTTAAGATCCTTTTCATTTCGTTAAAATTTCTCGGTCTTTTTTCACCAGTTGCAAATTACGTAATGTGCTTCACAGCGCCATCTTCCGTCCTCGAGGGTTACCCGTGTTGAACCTAGACCGAAATCACCAATTTTATTTTTTTGTTTTTCGCCCAAAGTTGTGTACATGGGCAAGTTTTATGTTTACCCCAATTTTTTGTTAATATTCATTAAATAAATAGTAGTAAAATTGAAAAAAAAAAGTTAAGAGCAAGAGCGTTCGCTTACCCCGTCTGTTTACGTCGCCATTTTTATTTCTTTTGTTATCGATACCTAGATACACACGTGTGCAGAGCTGCAACTTTGATTTTGGAAATACTTGCATTTGCCGATTAATATCACGATTCGTAAAATATTTGTTTCGGTTGATAAATATCATAAAGTAATTTATATGATATTTATTGATTAAAACAAATATTTTGCGATTCCTGATATCTATCGGCAGATGCATGTATTTTATTAATCCAAGTTGGCTGCTCTATACTGTAGAGCTGCCAACTTGGATTAGAAAAAGAGAAGAGGAAAATAAGAGGAAGACGAGTGAATGAAATAATGTGAGGGGAAGACTTGCAATTAAAAAAAACTTTTCATGTTATTATATTAAAATCTTTGCTGGCGCCTCGCGCCATAATTGCCTGTTCGATGGGATTCATATATTGCTCAATAGACTGATGTGGAGCAAGTTTTGAAGTCAATATGCAAAACATATTTTAGCTCGGACCTCGAGTTTTAATTATTTTTATTTCATTTACAAATTTAAGTGCTCTGTAAAATGTCCGTTTTATGGTCTACATATCTGCATTTTAAGCTCACGCTGCGTGGTCACAGTGTTTGATTTGCAAAGTTCATATTGTCTACTTGTATTCCAAATGTATTCAAAATGCCCAGATTTTAGGTCTAAATATAAAACATGTGCATGTTCTTTATTTAAAATGTACTTAAATTATCCAGTTTTACATCAGAATATCAATAATTGTCTGCTCACGCTTCACAATCGCATTATTAATGATACCAAATTGACTATATCCTATTTATGACTTACAAAATATGAATAGAGTGTCCCGCTTTTAGGTCTAAAATCTCTATTTTCCTCCTCTCGCGCTTCGCGCTCGCATCAATTGTTTAGTTACATACCTATCCCATTAATTAATACAAAAAGTGCTTAGAATGACCATTTTTTTTAGGTCGGAATGTCAAAAAATTTGCTCGCGCTTCGTGCTCGCATTATTGAAATATATACCCTCTGTGGGTAACTTTAAGCAGTCCTTAACAGGTCCCTTTTCGATAATGCTAGAACAGTTGATAAAAATTTCTGTTCGCGCTTGGGGTACATACGAATCTTGTTTTGGATCACACATAACATTGCCCAGAAAATTAAATCTCAGGCAAAAATACATCAAAGTAAAAAAAAATCGCTCGCGCTTTTTATAAGGCTTATGAGATTATTTTATGTTAATGTTGTCCCATCCCCTGGAAATCAGTTTAGTATGATATTCGACCAAAATCAACTTATCTTTAGAGAGATAATCTCTTTCTTTTGGCTTTTTTTTCAAAGCCAGCAACCCCTTTAAAAGATTTTTCCTCGGGTAATCCTCATGATTATCTCAAAAAATAGCGACGGATGGTATACCCGGTAATCATATTACTAGCAGTGGCGGTATTGCCACCCCCTCCCAGTTTTTTTTTCAAGTAGTTTAAAACAGGAAGGAGAATGACATTGATTTTTGTACCGCATTATTTCATCAATAATTTTATTGGTAGAAACACACACAAAATTTCATGTTTAGCCCCTTTTTCAAAACTATTCCGCGGATCCTGGAAGAATGGAGAAATGGATGAAAGGGGAGAAATAAATAGGATGAAGGGGTGGATCCAGCTTTCGTCAAATGGGGGGGGGGGCGAATTTTTTTCATCCATATTTTTTCCCCAATCGGCCGCGAGAAGATGATTTATATTTGTTTCTTTGAAAAAATGTCACTTCTTAGCTTTTGTCTTATAAATCAACATGAATGTATAATATTGTCACGAAATTGGTTTTATTTCGTGTGTAGTAATTATTTTTGGTTGATGTATAATGTTTTTGTCGTAGCTGGCGATATTACATGTATGTTTCTACACTAATAATGATGTAGATAAAAACATGAAAGTTATGCGTGTTTTGTACCGTTTTGTGGATTAACAATTTCCTGGAGATGTTAAAATGATTATTGTGGTTATCACTAGCTTGATCTAAATAAATGCTTTAATTTGATATGTCATTCATGCATATCCGGTTTTGGAAAGCGAAGTTATAGTTGTTCTAAGATTGTAAAAGAGGTTAACTATAACATATATTGTATAATTAAAGCAAGTTAATGTTGCTGTAGCTACCCCACAACTGGGCGTTGTGGCGTGCGCCTGTAATCCAAGCTGTGGGGAAGTTACAAATTGATGCAGAGGTTCGAGTTTCCAGCCCTGGTCACGTCTTTCGGATGGTGACGTTTAAGGTCGGTCCCAGACGTAAATAATCATATCTGATTGATACACGTCTGACAAAACTAAAATACACACACACATGTCGTGAAGCTTTGCCGATGATCTGTTATAATACGGCGCCCACGAGGAGCATTGCACGTTAAGTATGCAGATCGATTTGGATTCGCTATCCAATAAATAAAGTTGGTGGATGCGATCGAAATGATTTATATGATCGTTCGCATGTCTTTCCACGGGGAAACCTAGAATCCTAGACGACGACTGTGGTTAGATTTCCTTGTCTGTTGGGTCTTTTGCACGCCAGCAAGAGACTATACCAGGGCTTGCTCTTTTGGTAGTCTGGTTGGTCTGGAGGCGGGATGGTTCGGAGTCTGGAGCAGACGGCAGGTGGTCCGGAGGAGACGGGTCTGAAGCGGATGGTTGCTGGTCTGGAAGCAGACGGTCGGAGATCCGGAGCAGACAACGGTGGAAACTACAAGTAGAGCAGAGCCAATGGGTATAATCGTGAGAGCCTGACTGCAGAAGGACCCATACATATGGTCGCAGAACCAGACGTCGTTTCCGGTACTGAACAGAGGTCACTGGTTGCAGTACGGTAACAGACGTGGTTGCGGTACTGAACAGACGTGGTTGCAGTATGGAATCAGATGTGCATGGTTGCAGTACTATGGAAGCAGGAGACCGTCAAAAACACGGATATACGTTGTGTCGTAATTCAATTTACTACACGACGTAAATAATTACGTAGTGTAGTAATTCGAATTACTACACGACGCAATTCCGAATTACTGCCTAACGATTTAATGTCATGACGTTAAATAAATTAGTGTCGCTACATCAAATGATTAAGGTCGTGTTGTAATTCGAATTACTTAACGACGTAAATAATTACGTTACCTAAAGAATTACGTCATGGAGTAAATAATTACTACACGACGTAATTCCGAATTACTGCTCAACGATTTAACGTCATGACGTTAAATGAATTAGTGCAGTGACGTTAAATCAACCAATGAGACCGTTCGTTTAATGAGCGCAATGCGAAGAGCTTAGACTACAGAGTATTGAACAGGAACGTACCGGCAGGAAGTTAGTTGGATGTGCGATATTCGATATCCAAACTGTGAAGTTGGTTTGATATTCAGGTTCGATATTCAAACGCCTGTGACGCTGGACCAATATTTTTGGGGGGTCTGAAATCTAAATTTTGTTTCCGCTCGCACTTCGCGCTCGCAACAATTGTATAGTTATATACCTATCCTCTTCATGATTAGAAAAGTGTTTAGAATGTCTCTTTTTTTGTCTGAAATCTCCATTTTGTTTCCGCTCGCGCTTCGCGCTAGCATTAATTGTATAGGTGTATACCCATCCTGTTCATGATTACAAAAAGTGCTTAGAACGTCCAGTTATCACCCCGGATATAAAAGCTCTTCGGCTCGCGAGATATCATCTTCATGGACCAATTAATGCAAACTGCTAGTCCTTAACAGGTCCCTTTTCAAGTCATTAGAGACTACATTTGAAATAAAATTAGCTTGCGCCCCACGCTCTGTTTTTTAAAAAATTGTGTCACCCTCCCCCTGGCCCCAAAATGTTACTTTGTCTCCTCCTAGGTTAAAAACCCTGGTACCGTCATTGCCACGGACCCGATCCGCATAGCACTGCCCCCCCCCCCCAAAAAAAAAAAATGTTCTACAACCGAGAACAATAGGAAATGATAAAAGGGAAGAAAGGAAAGAAAAATGAAAGATACGTCATTTTATGCAGACCGTGTCAAAATCAATCTCAAAGTTAAAATTTTTTTTTCTCGCTGGCTCGAGACTTATTATTAAGCAAATTTTTGCTGCACGCGCCATTATGCGCCCCCCTCGTTTTATTATCATGCACTGAGCTCTGGGAATTAAAAAATATATAACATGTGGGTAATTTTTTTCACATATAATTTTGGGTTAGGGTCTCATCTATCCAATGAAAGTAAAAGTTTTGACAAAATGTTACACTTGAGTGAGCAATGTCCATTTTTGTAAAGCTCGCAGAAATCTGTTTGCGCAGAAATGCTAGTTTTCACGCAAAGTCAAGGGGAAAGGGCGAACTCAAACTTACCCTTCGATACATTTTTCCTACATTTCCCTTGCACTTTTTGTCAATTACGATAAAACAGATACATTCAAGCATTTTTAAACAAATTTTGCCACCCAAATTTAAATTTCAACACTTAGTAAGCACAACTTTTACCCTTTTTCTGCCAGCTGGATCTGAGGACATAACTAAGTCTGAACAAAAGTTTACATCAGACATCTCCAGCACTTTTTCACTAAGTTTGTACTATTTAAAGTGGGTTGACATTTAATTTTCCATATAATACTTGTTTCTCCACACTTTGCCCAAGCTTGACAATGATTAACAAAATAAAAATCAAGCCTTATTCATTTTATGTAAATCACAGCTCAGTGTAAATAAAATATCGTCTTGATGGCCTTGGTGTGTGGGGGAGTTGGGTGGGGTGCAATGCACTTTTCGAAGTGTATTGGGCAAGGAAACCAACTTAAAAGAGGTCAAAGATATCTAAAGTTTTACTTTTATTCGCATAGCTATTTCAAAGTTCTGCGCAAATCATTTTTCACTAACTTTTCAAAAATAAGTGGTGCTCACTCAAGCGGAAATATTTTTCAATAGTTATATCGTCATTTGGTTAAATGGATCTGTACCAATGATAATGTGGAAAAAATCTTCAGGATATTACAATTGTATATTTTTACAAGATTTCTTCAAAGTGTAAACTTTTTTTTGATACGCACTGTATTGCTCGGGGCACAATCATAAAACATCCTGTTCATACAATGATATGACCCCTCCGTTCTCCCTTCTCTTTCTCTCCCGTTCCCCCTCCTTTTCTTTCCAATCTACCCCTTTCGCTTCTCTCTCTCCTATTATGTATTCTCTCTTTCCTTGTTTTTTTTACTCTATCCATTGGCGGCACCAAGAGATTAGTCAGGACCGTGGTTCCCCATGCTTGAAATATTCCGTTTTGTTAATTTTAGCCCCCTATTAATGTGCATGCGCCGGATCAAACTATTGTTTATATGGTTGCCCGAGTCGAGTTCTACAAGTTAGGATACGTGTTACCCCGGCTAGGCCGTCGGGGTATCCCTGGGGGCCCCTCGAAAAAAAAATTGCCCTTTTATTCACCGACGTTTGTCCCCTAAATGTCCTCGTACTTAATTGGGCAAGCCAGTGTTGTTATGGTTGCCCGAGACGTGCTGCACCGTAAAACCCCTTAGCTTTCAAAACCCCTGAATATTTGAATATCGAATATTGGTCCAGCTTCACAGGCGTTTGAATATCGAACCTGAATATCAAACCAACTTCACAGTTTGAATATCGAATATCGAACATCCAACTAACCTCCTGCCGGTACATTCCTGTACAATACTCTGTAGTCTCAGCTCTTCGCATATTGCGCTCATATAACGAACGGTCTCATTGATTGATTTAACATCACTACACTAATTCATTTAACGTCATGACGTTAAATCGTTGAGCAGTAATTCGGAATTACGTCGTGTAGTAATTATTTACTACATGACGTAATTCTTTAGGTAGTGTAGTAATTGGAATTACTACACTACGTAATTATTTACGTCGTGTAGTAATTCGAATTACTGCACGACCTTAATTATTTGATGTAGTTACATTAATTCATTTAACGTCATGACATTACTTCGTTGGGCAGTAATTCGGAATTGCGTCGTGTAGTAATTCGAATTACTACACTACGTAATTATTTACGTCGTGTAGTAAATTGAATAACGACACGACGTATATCCGTGTTTTTGACGGTCTCCTGCTTCCATACAGTACTGAACAGATGTCAGTGGTTGCAGTACGGACTCAGACGTGGTCGTGGTACTGAACAGACGTGGTTGCATGCAGTGCTGAACAGACGTTGTTGCAGTACGGTATCAGACGTGGTCGCGTACTGAACAGACGTGGTTGCAGTACGGAATTCAGACGTGATTGCAGTCGGAGCATAAGTGGTTGCTGTATTGAACAGACGTAGCAGCTGGTCGTAAGCAGACGACGGAGGAAATTTACAGAGTCCATGGGTATGGTCGTAGCAGTTTAACTACAGAGAAACCCATACCTATCATGCCTATGGTCGAGAGAGCTTAACTACAGGATTCAGATGCATATGGTCGTAAGAGCTTAACTACACAAGCTAGATGCACATGGTCGGGTGAGCTGTTGGAGCTGACAACAAAGAGTGTAGCCGTCTGGAGGTTGCCTGGTGGTGGTACTGGCAGGATCGAGGCGTGTGCAAGTGTCAACTGCGGCAGTATATCTCTGCTAAACGGATCCACGACTAAAAGTTTGGAAATCGACGTGGCGTAACACCCGCCGGCGGCAGGCATCCTGACAAGAGCGAGCTGCCGGCGGACTGAACGACCCACGCCGCCGTCGATTCCGTCACAATATCATAACACTTTCTATTTAGTGCGAGCGCAAAGCGCGAGCTAATTCATTTTAAAAAAAATCCTCAAACTTTGAAATTTCTGGGCAATGTTTATCATGAAAAAGATGTTTATGCAAATAAAATAATTACTAAGAACGCAAAGTGCAAGCAAAATTGAAATCATAAGCAGTTTTTGTAACTTAAACAGGATAGGTATACAACTCAGCAATTGATGCGAGGCACGAGCACAAAATTGGAAGATTTAGACCTAAAAACGAGACATGTCTATTCGTGTCTTTTGGGGTTTTTTAAAAGAATTTTTGTATACGTTTTGAACTGATCAAAAAGGTACCTGTTAAGGACTATTTCACTTAACCATGGAGACGTTACTTCAACAATAAAATAATGCAAGCGCGAAGCGCGAGCCGATTTTTTGGACACTCATAAATAAAGAATGGAAAATTTGAATCAATAATTGTAACCATGAACAGGATCGTCGCTATAAAACAATTAATGCGAGCTCGAAGCGCGAGCGAAAAAATCGAGATTTAGACCTAAAAAATTGGACACTCTATTCATGTTTTGTATATCATGAAAAGGATGAGTAATAGGGGTTCCTCCTACATTAAAAATGCGAGCACAAAGCGCTAACATATTTTTTTTTTCTGAAACTGGATAATGATTGAAATACTATAACAAGTTGAGTATCTGGATAAACATGCGCGCGCGTGTTTCCGATTTAGCCTACAATCTATGCATTCTGAATATATATTTGAACATGAAAATCAAAGCGAGCAGGAAGCGCGACCTTAAATTATTTGACATTCCGATCTGAAAAAAGGGGTAGATTTCAGATCAAGTACTTTGTGAGGTGGATTTGGATCGCATTTAATAAATAGCTGATAGATTTGACAAAGGACCGGACATGAAAGTGATGAATATTTTCATATGCCTTTTGCTTAGCGCGAGATGAAACAAAATGGACAATTTAACCATTAAAATTAATATCTGATCAATTAATGCCTAACGACTCACCAATTAAAGCACGTGCGCTCAATCTAGCTGATAAGATTTTACAATCAGACCTTAAAAGTTATATTATATAACTGATATTTAACCCTAATCCCTTTTCTCTTTTTTTCTTGGTCATGAAATATTTGGGGCCAAGAGCCCCCCCCCCCCCCCCTATGTGTACGAAAGTGTTCTGCTGTGAATTAAATCCAGCATTTTTCCTATATACCGAAACACTATTTTGGCTCTCCTGCACTCATTGGATGTTTTGTGTTTAGGTATCTCTGAAGCTCTGACGGTTTAACTTCGAGAATAACTTCAGCACCGTCACACATTGCTTTTGCATCACTGCGCGGTTATGATAAATTCAAATTGTATTCAGGGTCATATTTTATTAGTTACCTTCTGAGATTTTTCAACAGTAGATTTGTTTCCTCCCTCACCCTAACGCTTTAAAACACGGTCCATTTTGATGAAAGTATGTTTCATGAAATTTGAACGTAAAGCTCCTAAGCATATTCGAAGCAATCACTTTGAGAAACCATCATACAATGTGCATGTATCACAACATATAGGCGTGCCTTTAGCTTTGTTTGACCTACGGAGACCGATCAAACATACCATTTTCGGGCATTGAATGGGACATGTTACATGTATCCCCCGATTTTTTTTCTTCTCTGGAGCTTCTAGCAGCCCACCGGAGAGAGCTTCGCGGCCAACCGGTTGAGAAGCGCTGTGACCTAGCTGACCGTAGAGTATATGTTTTTTTATTTTGACTGCAAAGCTTGAAATGTCAAGCTGATATGTATCAGCTATTGAGCAATATGTACTCATCGAAAATGAGCAATGCCAGTGCGAAGGGCGAGCGAAAATTTCAATTTTGCATGTGTTTTTTTAATCATCAAAGTCTCCCCTCCCTAATTTTATTCATTTTTCTCCCTCCCTTTCCCCTCTTCCCTTTCCCTTTTCTTTTCCTTCTGTTTCTTCTTCCTTTCTCCATTTTTTGGTCTTTTATCCGCCAACAGGAGGGGGGAGGTGACCGGACCCCTGGATCCTTCTTTGGTAGCGATGGTGAAAGCATTTGAATTATTCACCTCACATTGCATGTTAAACGGGGAAAATAGGAAATGGCTAAATTTTGAAAATCATTAATGTGGAACCCTATTCAAGTTTAGTTTCATCTATATACACCTTGACAGGGATTTTCCAAAGTGGGGGCATTCAATACAAAAACAAAGAAGACCTAGTATACTAGACCCCCCTTTTTAATAGGTGAAATTTTGCTAGGAAAAAAAACCGTTCCATACACAAAATTCCTGGGAAAAGCTGAAAAATAAGTCCTCACTTGAGAATGAACGACATAATCCACTAACAAATATTTGATATATTACTGGAGGGGGCACCTTTATTTTTCTCCCCATTCCTTATTCCTCATCCATTCCATAGGCAGATCCAGGTGCCGGACCCAATTATGGGCGGCGGTACCCCTCCTACTGGCGGTGCGAAAAATAAAAAGAAAGGTTAGACAATATTACATCGTGCTGTTTTGTTTTAAAAAAAAATCGGTTTTTAACGGCGCCGATCGGAGAAAAAAATTGTAGCCCTCCCCCATTAGCAAAATTTTGATCTACACTGGGTATTTGTCTGTCGTACCTCCCAGTAAATGAAACAAACAAAATCAACAAATCACCGTTGCACTACATAGTACTAAAATTTTTGCAAGTCTTTACTTTTGAAATATTTTTGTTTATGAATAGTGGAGGTTCGCATCCCAAGAATGTGAAATGAAAAATAAGAAAAAAATGCACTGAATAGGAAACACAAAACGTCCCTTTCAATTCCAATTAACTCAAAGTCATTCAATTAAAAAAGAAATAAGCATCATTTTTTATACCTTAAATTGTTCATCACGGATACAATGAAGCCGATAACTATTTGCTTTGTTTTGGATTAATCTTTATACATGTATTATTAATTCAGTTTAAATAAAATTCATACATAAACAGGAAAATATCACAGAAAATATCACAGAAAATAATATAAAAAATAATTGTAGTTGTATAAAACATCAGAGAAAATAACATGACAGATAAATTCTATCTCGACAGGCACACTGTTCATTCGATCATAAAACTATCGCGCTGTTTTACTCTTTATATACGCACAACTCTATCAGTATTGTTTCATCTTCATATGTCCTCAATGGCAAGAAAACCAGCATAATTCATGCACTTCAAATAAAATTCATACATACATATACAGGAAAATATCAAAGAAAATAATATAACAAATCAATTGCAGTTGCATAAAACATGAAAGAAAATAACATGGCAGATGAATTTTATCTCGACAGGCAGAAAATTTCATCCGATCATGAAACGATCGTGCTGCTTCACTCATTGTACACGCCCAACTCTATCTGAATTGTTTCATCTGTCCTCAGTGCGGCAAACACCAGCAGTGATGATAAGTGCACAAGTTGCAGTTGGACGTGCGCGGAGAACGAATTAAATTCGGCGGCTGAGTAAAGTCTAACGAGAAAGACAAGTCACCAACATAGCCTAATTAGTATACATCTCTATGGTCACCAACGAACTTCATGATAGACCACGCCTACTTGCCGAGGTAACCAACGTTGATTGACGGCCCATTTAGTTTTTTGAGTAGTATGAAAAAGTACAGGCATGTATAAACTTCATTTTAGTTTGAATTCATTAAAAAACACATTTTTCTTGTTATTTAGATGTTTCAAACATATTCCATGTGGAAAACATAATTTTTAAAACATTTATTGCTATATTTTTATTATGAAAAAAGGATTTCTTACGCAACAGTCAGTATGATATGTGTGGGCACGTAATCTGTCGCTTAATCCATAAACTATATTTTTTTATGATTTTATTGTGAGCCTACTCAAAGGATTTTTGCTTATTTTTTTATGAATTTCCAGACCAAGTTCTAGAGCGCCATCTCGAGCTTGCAATAATGCATGCGATCGCACGTATTTTTCTCAATAGCGAATACACGCGACGATACTCTGTTGGTTTCTCGTGGATTTAACCTCCAAACGTCACTTTCGATACCGCATGAAGGTAAGACACTTCATCCCACATTAGTCATTTTTAACATAGAAAACACAGGGCCTAAAATTTGTAACTAAGATGAACTAAGTTGCTGAGGAAAAGCATTTCAATGCTCATTTTTGCCGTCGAGAACAGACGATGGGTGGCAATGCGCGCGGTTTAAGCACTTGCAATTGGCTTTTCATTTGGCCATAGCAATTTGGCTCAGTGGATCGGCCGAACTTTTGGTAACCCTACTAGAATAAGCTTCAACTTCAAATGTATCTTTTGAAGAACATTAAAGTCTCTATAACCCAAGAAAATGTATATTGATTTCTACAAACTATCACAATAAATCACATCTTTATTCACATTATATTAGTTATGTTATTTTTCTTTTTGTATAACAAAATTTAAGGATGGAAAAGTCATTTACACTCACCGATGACTTTCATCAAAACAGGATCCAAAATGATTTAAATACTGCTTTCTGACCTCATGCAGGTAATAAAGATTAGCAGCTCACAAACTGGAAAATAAGGCTGCTCTAAAAGAAAAGCCTAGAGATATGCCTTCAGAATGGTTAGGAAAAATAGTAAATTTTCTACTGGCTTCAGAACTGCACATAAGCTGTGTGCTTACCAAAGTTGTCAAATTGTGTCTACAAAACCTAATGGAAAACTACTGCACACACACCCTTGCCCTAAACTATCCCAAGCAGCCGGTCAAAAGGAATGGATCCTGCATGGGACAAAAGGGACCTATTCAAGCACGGCATGGAAAAATCACTGCCCTGGACAAAAGTAACTATTGCAACTAGCTACGGTCATCGATGGCAACCTAAATTAAAGAAGCTCTGCTCACTGAAGAATAAAATCAAATTCCTGTCTCTTTGCCACCTGGCTAAGTTCAAGTTCAAGTTCAATGTCTTTATTTCCATATCAGTAAAAATCAAATTCATATTTACAACACATAACATTATAAATGCATTACTAGTCATTAAATATTTACATACATAAAGAGAGCAGAAAAAAAATGCATTTCATGTACAATAATATAGTAGAAGAGGAAAAAGGGGGGAACTAAAAAGCGAAGCTTGTGGGTTAAATGTTCCCCCCTGGAACAAAAATTTAGTACATTGTGTACACGAAGAAGATGATAAAAAAAAAGTTTAAACAGAGTAACTAAGCTAAAAAAAAAAAAAAAAAAAAACAAACACATCCACACCACACAGTCAATCACACAGGTATGGGGGGGAGGTAAGTGTGCCTAGACAATTGCGCCTGGAACAAGTCGCTCAAAAATTTGTAAATGAAAAAAAAAAAGTTTCAAGTGGACCAGCCACAAAGAGAGAGAAAGAAAAAATACATATATACATATTTAGTGACTATAAGTGGATAGCAAGCTTGATTTGCATTTTTGTTTAAAAGAGTTTAAATAGCTGCATGATGTAACATTCACATTCAGAGTATTCCATATCCGAGGACCTTGATGACGGATTAATCTCAGTGAGCGATTATTTTCTACTTTTGAATAGTGTAATTTTGAACTTTGTCGGGTATTGTAAGAGTGAATATGCTTATTTTGTTGAAAAAATGAAGAGATATTGCTAGGTAATATTGTTTTTTTTAGTTTGAACATTAGAATAGCAGTTTGGTAAGTATGAATATCAAATATATTCAAAGTTTTAAGTCTAAAGAATATTGGTTGAGAATGGGCAAGGAAATGAGAAGATGTACAATTTCGTAAAGCCTTTTTCTGAAGTTTGTGCAAGGGTTCAACTTTTGTTGAACCTGTCCCTCCCCATGCTATATTACAGTATTGTAAATAAGGAAGGATTAAAGAATTGTATAGCATTATCAGATGTTTTCAGGAAGAATAGATTGGAGTTTGAATAAAATGCCTATACTTTTTGATACCTTCCTACATATTTCCAATCTATGCTCACTGAAATTAATCTTATCATCAAGGGTGACTCCAAGAAATTTAACATTTCTGGTCATTGTAAGATTGACATTATTCATAATTAAGGAAATATTCAATTGATTATGAACAGTATTTTTGTTTGAGAAATATAAAAAATTGTTTTTTTCATAGTTGACAATTAGTTTGTTTGCATTAAACCAGTTAGTAATTTTAATCAGTTCACTATTTGTTTTGTTTATTAAATTAAGAAGATTATGATCTGATGCAATAATTGTGGTGTCATCAGCAAATAAGATAAACTCAAAAAAGTCTGATAATTTACTTAAATCATTAATATATAGTAGAAAAATCAAAGGACCGAGAATTGAACCTTGAGGAATTCCTGAAGTAATATTTGTAAAAGAAGAGGAGCAATTTTTGAATAAAGAGTTCTATTTGTTAAGTAATTATGAAACCATTGTAATGGAATACCTCGGATACCAAAATTCTTCAGTTTGTACAACAATATATCATGGTTTATAAGATCAAATGCTTTAGTAAGATCAAGAAAAATTCCTAAGGAATGAAGACCATTATTCATCTTTGTCACTAGTCGATCCTGTAAATCAACAACTGCAAGGTCACATGAATGATGGGGTCTAAAGCCATATTGACAATTACTTAATAATGCATATTTTTCAAGATGACTAAATAATCTTACATAAACAATTTTTTCCAATATTTTTGAAAGACACGGTAATATAGATATAGGACGATAATTTGAAAAAAATATGAGGATCGCCTTTTTTATATAAAGGAATTATCTTACTAATCTTCATATTCTCTGGAACATCACCTGAACAGAGTGACAAATTGAATATATATGACAATGGCATTGCAATAAAATGAATAACCTTTTTAATGATCTTACAACTTATTTCATCAATACCAGAACTGGCTGTGTTTTTCATATTTTTTACAATATCTATTAATTCATTTTCATTGGTTGGATGAAAATAAATAGACTGGCTACACTCTTCAGGTAAATAAAAGGAAAAATCTTTTGAGCCTGAATCAGACCTAATTTCTCTTTGAAGATTCATAGAGATATTGGTGAAGTATGAATTAAATTCTTCTGCAATATATTCATTATTTTCAATTCTGGTTCCATTTTTAATGAAATATGAAGGATAATTGTTTTTATTTTTGTTTTGTTTATGTAGTAGGTCGTTTATTATTTGCCATACCCTTGTCATACTTTTCCTGTTAATTTCAAGTAAATGAGCATAGTACTCCTTCCTTGCTTTTCTTAAAATTACAGTTAGAATATTTCTGTACCTCTTATATCTCGCTTCTATGTGAATATTGGAAGAATTATGAATAAATTTCTTATACAAACGATCTTTTTTATGTATACATTTCAATAACGATTTTGTTAACCATGGTTTACGAGGAGTATTCTTTCTTTTGATTCTTCTTAAAATAAAATTCTTATCATATAATTCTTTGAATTTAAGACAAAAAATATTATAAGCATCTTCTGTAGTTGACTTTGATAAGAGTTCGCTCCAGTCAGTGACTAACAAATCATTCTTGAATTCATTTATGGTAGTATCATTTATTTTCCTTGAGTAAGCATCAGTATTTTCAGCAGAGGAGTGATTAATATTGCTGTATTTTTTGTCATTGACAGATAAAAGAAATACTGGTAAGTGATCACTTACATCACTGTAAAGTATACCTGATTTAAATGTATCAAAGCTGATATTCGTAAAAATATTATCAATTAACGTGACAGAAGATTTCAATATTCTAGTCGGTTTGTCAATCACTGGCTGAAATGAATTACTATATACAATATCGACAAAATCATTTATACATTTTAACGATTGTTGCAATAAATTAATATTCATATCTCCCATAATATAAACTTCTTTATTTTCTTTTTGAATTTTCTCTAGACACATGTTAAAAGATTCATTAAACTTATTTATGGCTTGTTTTGGATCTCTATAAATAATGCCAATAATAACGTTCTTTTTCTTTGTATGCTTAATCTCAATAAAAAGTGATTCACAAAGATTTACAGGCATACTTATATCTGATCGAATACAGACATTGATACAATTTTTTATAAAGAAACCAACTCCTCCACCTCTACTTTTCATTCTATCAACATGATAAAAAGAATATTCATCAGTGTCAAATAAAATAAAAATAAGCATGGATCCAAGTTTCCGTTATACCAATCACAGAAAAATTTATATTTAATTGATGTAAAAATAGGTTTATGGAATCTATATTTTTTCGTAAACTTCTTGCATTGAAGTGAATCATACTAAATGCATTATTAGAGTTTGCTAAGGAATTATTGAATTCATGAGCAAGCCAGTATCTACATGTTACAGAAGTTCTCAAAAAATTGCTATCAGGATCAATATCACAAAGGAAAGAATCATGAATATCATGCGTATCAGAATTAAAAGTTTCATATAAAGACTGAGAGTTAAGCTCATCAGTACTGATATCAGAATAAATTGTTTCATCGTTCTGATATGTTTTGAATTCTTGTTGTAAATCAGCGTTGCTAAGTGAGTGAAATGGAAATATTTGTGAATCAAACATTTAAAGTGGAAATGTAATATGAAAAATAATTTAGTATGTAAATTGGGAAAAAACAGGCACACACACACACACAAGCATACATATACATACCAATTATTATAATGAGAAGGTACATAAAAAGTTAAGTGTATAAAGAGGTATAAAGGCATAGTATACTGCTACACGGTAGGTGTCTTTAATGATGACGGATCCATAATATATACAGTATGTAGCAGAGATCCAACCATATAAGGTAAGCATCGGGAAAGTAAGAAAGGAATACTTATTAAATGAAATATTTACAAAAGTCTCAAGTCCTCTATGCATTTGAAGAGATGTTTCTTCCCATTCACTTTAAGAGTTCCAAATATGCGCCCATCCATCGACCATGCTGCACTGATCTTCTCATTCCTTTGAACGCTTTGAAGAAGACTGAAGTTCGTAGAGGTCAAATCCTCATGTATTGAGATGCCACTACTTTTCAGTTTTCGTCGATTGATGAAGAGTTGCTGACGACTTCTGTACGAACATAACTTTACGATGATACTGCACTTCTTGGTTCTTCTTTTAGTTCCTTCTTCAATTACTGGCGCAGAGGTAGGTCTACTCATAGATGATTGTCTGTTGATCCAATGACTGCGATCAATATCGTTTACATCAAGATTCACTCCGATGCGATGAGCCACTTTCAACACAATTTGGTCAGTGTTATCTCCTTTCAATTCCTCCTCCGCTCCAACTATCCGAAGACATGACCTCCGCGAGTATTGCTCGAGATCATTCATTTCTTTTTTCAGTCTCTCAACTTCATCACTCTTCACTTTCAGTTTCTCTTCAAGACATGCTATATGCTTCCCTCGAGAATCTCTTGCATTCAGAAGATCCATGTTGGTGGATTCTAGTGTGTCACACCTTTCTGTGATATCCTGGTTGATTTTGAGTATTTGTGACTGAAGTCCAGCGATCGATTTACCTGCTCTCTTTGATTCAGATTCAAGGTCAGATATGCGACTTTCTTGGTGACTAATTTTTGCTATGATTTCATCAAGTTTTCTCTCCACTGCATCACTTATTGCTTTAAGAAAGTCTTCACTTTCAATAACTTCTTTCAAAATAGTAGATACAGTAGAGACAGATGACCTTGGCATTATGAAAATGAAATATTCATATGATGAGACTGATTTCAGTTCCTGTCAATGACATCAGATAATCGATTCAAAGTCAAAGATTGAGGGCAAAGTTTATTGATATGAGCTGACATAAAATAGAGTTAATGGGACTACAGTATAAATTGTCACATCAGCTCAGATCTGCAGATTCATTCCAGAATATATCACAACATATTTTCAGAAACAGACATCATGTGTAGCAGCTAGGTAAGTTCACTCAAAGATTACATACCTCAAATTAAATGAAAGTTGTGATAAAAAGATGAAATCTATGACTGGATTTTGGTATCAGATTGCAGGTAAGCTCACTTGATCTAGCGCCCTTGTCGGTACAAGATAAGGTTAAATAGTTTAGCTAAAATATAAGATAAGGTTAAATAGTTTAGCTAAAATATTAAGAGAAATAAACTAAAATAAAATGCATTTTCAAGTGACACTTTATAACGTTAGCAATTGCATCTGTATACTAGAATAGCTATGTTTGTGATGTGATTTTTACACTTGTGAAGTAAATACACTCAAACCAGATTTAGCTGCTTGTTTTTGCCGGTATTCATGTTAGAGCCGATTTTACTTGACAAATCACCCCCAAAATACGGCCATTTTTAGACCACGCAGTTATCTGTCATCGCAACACACCGCAGGGGGGCGCACGTGATCATTCATTTCAGGGGGTGGAAACTCTGCTTCTGCATCCGGCCAGAATTGAAGAAAATTTTGGAGGGTCAAAAGTGCACACTGCTCCCATTTTACATGTACAAGCCTATTTACACCGCCACTAGTTTGGTACACCAGCGAAATGGAGGCGTGGTCATTAAACGTCCTTCGCACATAGCGTAAAAATATGTAAATAGCATTTGGTCACTAATTAGCACAATGCGCAACAGATTTAATATCGTTGGTGTCTTTTTGATACATCATGCCACTCATTCATTCTTATTTTTATTGATCTATTTGTTCTTGCCTGTCACGATTATTACTGCACCTTTGATTTATTTCAGCTGCATGTTGCCACGATCTTTGCTAAGGCAATAACTAAAAACTTTATGGGAGGGAATTTAATTGAGCTTGATTTGCCTTTTTTCATATAATTTTCATTCTAATTACATTTCACTGTTTGTAATTTACAGAAGAGGTTCCCAAAGAAAATGTTGCCATAATATTTTTTTCCTAAAATCGTATACTTGTTCCTCGGTTGACAATAATGGTTGAATGTAATTACGATGGCATCTTTTTATGTTTCTGAAGCCCTTATTTGAAGAGCTCACTTGCAAAAGGGGTTAGGTCCATTTTTTCATCAAATTTGATTTTTTTTTGTCTCAATGTATAGATTTTTAGTAGATGATACTCCCGGGTGATACCAAAGAACAGTTGAAATTCCCATTAAAAGTGATCTGAAATGGCCAAGAACTTTTTTTTCAATAGGGGTTAAGGTCCATTTCGGTTAAGTTGCAAAAGGGATTAGCTCCACACAATTTTTTATTTGGAAATGAATATTTTACAAAATATGAAGACAGGTAGATTTCTTTCATAGCCAATTTTATGTTCTCATGGGAGGGCGTCATGAAAATTTATTTCTGCATAAGAATATCGCAATATGAGAGAGTGGCCCTAACCCCTTTTGCAAACAAACTATTCTGAAGAGCTGATTTGTCAAAAGGGGTTATGTCCATTATTCATATTTTTTTTTGGTTTTCTGTCTCAAAACCTCTATATGTTTAGTTGTTCTAATGAAAACAACAAAAATTTGAAATTCACGTGAAAACGTAAATAAAAAGTGGCAAAGAAAAATCACCTTTTTAATCAAAATTGATTGGATTCATTTCAAATTAGTTGCAAAAGGGGTTAGGTCCACAATGGTATTGTTTTAAAGAAAATATATTTTTTTAAGTCGCGTTTCAGTTGCCCGCATGTGTGTGAGGTCTGTGATCAAAAGTGTGAGTAATATTTGACTTACTGTTGGAGGTTGTAAGAATTACATCACTTTACTTATATATTCATACTTATTGTAATCACGATGAGTGCTCCAAGTACCTCTAAAATGAAATTGCGATCCCAGTCTCGAAGTGAGAAGGAGAACTTTGGAATCACTGAGCTACCACCAAAAAGGGACTCGCGAGTACGGGACCAGCACCAGCATACACCCGAGGCGTCCCCGAGGGACTCTGCCAACGAATCATCTTTAAATTTAGGTGATCACCCAACTGAGGACGCCATGAATGACCCCACTCTGATTAGTAACATTCGTGTTCAAGTTGATAAAGCGATTAGTGAAGAAACGCATTCACGGCTAATCCAAGCAATAATCGACGCAGTGAAAGAAGAGGTAACAAAGCAAGTATATGAGTCTATTCAACTGGACCTGCACAAGTATTCGGAGGATATAGCGACTATCCGATCTTCGGTTAATGACCTATCCAGACAGTTGAAAGAAATCCGCCGCCAATGTGAAGACCAAGAGCAATACTCGAGGAGATAATGTCTTCGATTCCATGATATCGCCGAAAAAGGGATGAAAACACAGATCAGCTGATCATCGATGTCGTCCGTCGCAATCTAGGGATCAATCTCGATCCGGGTCATATCGACCGCAGTCATCGCATTACCGCAAGGTCAAGGAGCAATGTATCGCAGCAGGCAGCGCAGAAGCCCCGGCCGATCATCATAAAGTTCAGCAGATATAACACTCGTCATGAGATCTGAAAAGCTCGTTCCAAACTCAAGGGAACCGATGTATTCATTCATGAGGATCTCACCGCGAACAGACAAGCCACCGTCAACAAACTTCGTTTCCATGAGAACGTCAAGAAAGTATGGACGCTTGATGGCAGGATCACGGCTCTCAACGCTGACGGCAGGAAGATCTCCATAACAAGTCTTGCCGATATTGACTCCAAACTGTAAGATTATCTCGCTTGTTTGAGAACCTCATGTCACTATTTCTCCTATATGCCCATTAAATATCCTTGTATTTCTTGCGCAAAATCAGTTAAAAGTAATCAGAATGCTTTTAAGTGTGTAGTTTGTGATAATTGGATTCATTTTTCATGTTCTTGTTTAGGTCTGAACTTTTTCAACTCTCGTCAAGATTGGATTTGTTATATATGTAGTTTTTCTGAATTGCCTTTTGATATACATTCTCATGAAAACCGTGACGAAATAAATGGTAACTTACCTTATAATAATCAGTCATCTTTTGATAATGAGACAAACCTTAATTCTTTACATAATCACGACGTCCCAATTAAGGACAAACTAAAAGATCTACATAAAAAGGGTATGAAAATCATAAAGTTAAATGTTAGAAGTTTACTGCGTAATATAGATGAAATAAAGTTATTACTTGACGAATACCACATTGATATTGCCGCTTTTAACGAAACTTGGTTGGACGATACTATTATGAACAGTGAAATTCATTTTGATCAATATAAAATTGTTCGTAAGGACAGAAACCGGCATGGAGGAGGCGTCGCCGTCTATATACGAGATAGCCTTGACTTTGGAGTATTGAACCATGATTCGTTGTGTAATTTGGAAGCCATTGTTCTTCTTGTTGGCAATAAATTTTCCCATCCATTTGTCTTTGTTACTTAATATCGCCCTCCAAATAGTTATTCTGATCTTTTTTGCCACTATGAATCACTTTTATCTTTCATCGATAGTTTTAATCACAGTACAATTATTTTGGGCGATCTAAATTGCGATATTTTAAAGACCCCTTTACATAGTGATACCAAGAGATTGATGCAAATACACGATATTTATTCTCTTGACTATATAAATCGCACAACTGGCACTCGTATTACTGAAACTTCATCGAGTTTGATAGACCTGATGGTTTCCAACAGGACTGACCAAGTATAGGTGTCTGGTGTCGTTGATATAGGGTTGAGTGACCATGCAATGAATTATGTTGTCTGGGTATCATCTTACACTAACCATACTCCACGTACTATAAGTTATAGAAAAATGAAAGGTGTCGACATTGACAATTTCTGTGAACAACTTGAAAAGCAACCATGGGAAAATGTATACTTAGCGAAGGATGTGAATTATGCTGTTCAACTGTGGGAAAATTATTTGATGGATGTCGTCAATTCTATTATGCCTGTTAAATCTAGAAAAATAAAAAAGAAGATGTCTCCATGGATAACTCTAGATATTATAAATCTGATAAAAGATCGTGATAAAGCTAAAAGAAAGGTATGGAAAAGCAAAACTAGTGATGCTACAAATTGTTATCGAAAATTAAGAAATAAAGTAACCTCAAAGATAAGGAAGGCAAAAAAAACAATACTATGTTGATAAATTGTCTTCTGCAATGGGGAGATCTACTGAAGTTTGGAAGGTTTTAAGATCTGTCCTACCAACGTCACGTTCCAGCAGTGGTGAATCTGGCGTAAATGATTCTGTAGACAAAGCTAATGAATTTAATACTTTTTTTTCTTCAATTGGCACAGAGCTAGCCTCCAGTTTTAATGATGTTCAACATTCTACAAACGACAATGTCAGTGATACCATTAATGCTAACTTTATTTTTCAGATGGTTGCTGACGAGGACGTTCAGAAGGAAATATTAAATCTAAGAGACAACATTTCTATCGGTTTAGATGAGATCTCATCCAAGATCCTAAAGATGTGTGCTCCCATTATAGTTCCATATCTTACCCACATAATAAACAGATCTTTTATCAAAAATAAATGTCCAAACCAATGGAAAAAGTCTTAAGTCATTCCTATTCATGAATCAGGTAACAGAAAATCTCCAAATAATTTCCGTCCTATTTCAATTCTACCCACTGTATCGAAATTACTTGAAAGATTCGCTCAGCGGCAATTGATCTAATTTTTAGAAAAAAATAAACTGTTATCCGAAGTTCAGTTTGGGTTTAGGAGTAAACACTCCACCTTGACTTCTTTAGTTAGAATTACAGATCAGTGGATGCAGGCTGCTGATCAGGGGAAATATACTGGGGCAGTGTTTATTGACTAAAAAAAAAAAGCTTTCGATTGTGTTGACCCTTATTTACTTCTTCAAAAATTCCGCAATATTGGTGTTTCTGATGAATGTTTGCCGTGATTTAAAGATTATTTGCATAACAGGTTTATTTCTACTTGTCTTGGTTCTAATCTTTCTAGTCCTTTATCTATTTATCTCGGTGTCCCACAGGGTTCTATTCCGGGACCTTTGCTATTAATTATTTTTTATCAATGATATAACTTTATCTGTATATTTTTCTTCGATTCAACTCTATGCGGACGATACTGTCATTTATTCTTCTGATTTTAATGTTAAAAGTGTCGAAAATAAGCTAAATTATGATTTGTCGTTTATCTATAAATGGATGTGCAATAATAAGTTGACGTTGAATTTTGATAAAACTGTATCTTTACTTGTAGGCTCGAGACATATGTTAAGTAAATGTAACGTTTTAAATGTAAATATTAATAACATTGCAATTCAAGAGTCTACTAATGTTAAATATCTCGGATTTATAATTGACAATAAACTGAAGTGGGATGTCCATATTGAAAACCTATGTAGAAAGGTCGGTAAGTTAGTCAAATAATGGGTAGACTCCGCTATTTTATTAATGAAACAAATCTAAATTTGATTTACAAAGCCATTATCTTGCCCCTTTTCGACTATGCGGATATTTAATTGATTCTTCTAATAAAAAATTACCAAACAATTGCAAACCCTCCAGAATCGTGCTTGCAGAAAAATAATGAAAGTCAACCCATATGATCATATCTCTAATGCACAAATTCAGTCAGTTTTAAATTGGTCTTCTCTGGAATCTAGACGTAAGAAAACTCTCAATATATTTGTTTATAAATCAGTCCATAACATGTTGTCTCCAATTATGTCCGATATGTTTCAGCCATCTTCCCATCAATATTCACTACGTAATTGTCATAACTTTACTTTACCCAAACCCAAAACAGAATACTCTCGTCGCACTATCCAATTCAGAGGTGCATCTCAATGTAATTCTCTTCCCCATCACATTAAATTATTAGAAAATATCGATGCCTTCAAAAAAGGCCTTAAAAAACATTTTTCCAGACTTCTTATAATTTTGATTCAGACCCCTTTTTCTTACTTTGTTATCTTGTATATATATGTTGTAAATACGTTTTGTTTTTTTTCTTACCTTTTCACATTTTGTAAATGTCTTTATCGCAAGTCGATTAGTTTTTCTTTTCCTGTGTTATATTTACATGTATATCTATGTAAGGGACCCCTCTGTAAAACAGCGTTGATATGTTATCAACGCTGAGTAGGGCAATCCCTCCGTCTTTTCAATGATCGTTTCTTTCTAACTGTAAATATATCCATCGTTGTTGCAATTTTTTAACTGACGGAAAATAAATACAATACAATACATATAGAAGAAAAATTAAAGACAGGTAGATTTCTTTTTTACCCAATTTTATGTTCACATGATAGGGTAGTACATCTTGACAAATTAGTTTCTCATAAGAGTAATGCAGTAAGTGAGAATAAAAAACATGGATTTTCTCGGAATGGTAAAAAGTGGACCTAACCCCCTTTGCAACTAAATTATTCATTTATATTTTTATCTTTTCTGTTTATTTTGAATTGCAGAAAACTAAATGAACCTTTATTTCATTATTTGAACAAAAATAAGAACAAATCAAATTCTTTTATATAATTATTGTACAGTCTCCAATATAGGTCATATTATAAATCGTCGGGAGCAATTAATTTTAAATGGCGACTTCTATGTCACTATCATATATCAATAACCATGACTAAGGTACAATATTCAAGGAGAGTTCTCAAAATTATCTAGGCTAGAGAGCAAACCGATCGTAGACTATAGGATATTTATTTGTTATTTTCAACGGGAAATGAATCTGGTATAATTTTTATATGGAAAGTAAAGTACATTTTATTGATTGAAAAACCATGGCCTGGTCTGGCCGCTTCCTGGCTTGATCTGCATCAGTGTTGGTTAGGACCACGCACAGCCTCGATGTTGTTGAGATCATCAAGCCCAGGTTAATGCTTTACCCTGTGTCTTTCTAACATGTTCCCTAGCAGCTGCCCCCGACTTGGGACGGGTGGCGGTGGGTTGAGCGCTTTGGTCCCGGGAACCCTCCTTCTCCAGCTGCTGGAACTGTCAGGACATCGTGTTGTTTCAGTATGATTGGTCATGTCTGGTAAGGCTAGGTATCACCAGTGATATTAAATACCACCAGCGTGCCAAGTCAACGCCCCTACTTTACCAGGCAGTCACCAAGACTGGTAACTATAAGGTAGGATCTGCATTATTGAATATGGCGAAACGAATGCAGCCTCCATTCAAGGCATAAATGGTCACAGGGAGAATATACCTAGCCTTTATGACAATTTTGGTTGGGTTGGGCCTCTTCCTGGTTTTCTCCTATCGGAGGGATATATGGTCTTGTGATCAGCTCCCAACTTCCGAAAGTCTTGTTGTTTCTTGACAGCCACAAAGTATATGTAGCCCGTAGTGCCACTCTTGACACAGCATCCAGCGCAACATTGATTTCCTTTTTTTGTCAGGCCAAGGAACTTGAGGCAGGTTCTCAGTGATTGGCTAGCAAAACCTCTAGATCCCACTTCAACTGGGAAGTAGACAAGTGCCCACCCTGCTTCTTTTCCTTCTCTGATGAGATCCTCATATTTGCACTTCTTTCTGAGGTTTGCTTGAGCCATGTTCTCCTCTGCTGGGACTGTCAGTTCTACAACTATTCCTACCTTCATTGAAGTTGAATGAATTATAATATCTGGCCTACTTGACCTGGTGACTATTTCTGGAGGGAAGGCCATTGGTATTTTGTCTTCATCCCATACCAACTTCCAGTCACTGCAGTTCTTGGTATGTTCTTGTTTCTTTGTCTCCATTCAGGTTACATTATTGTATTGAGTGCCTTTTTTTAATTTTAAGGAAATGCCTCTGCATGTGACATCGTTTGCCTGTGTTCTTGCTCGAAGAATGGTGGGAGTCACTTGGTGCAGTATTTCCCGTAGGACTGTATCATGTTTCCAGTTGTACCTTCCTGTTCGCAGTGAGTACTGACAGCAGTTGAATATGTGTATCATGGTGCAGTTGTTGTATCCACACAATGCACATACTCCAAGTGCCTGTTTGTTCCAGATTTTGAAGTTGGCTGGCGAGGGAAGAGTGTCTTGTATTGAATTCAAGTAAAACTTGAGCATTTCTGGTGACCAGGAGTAAAGGAGTTTCTTCCACTTAATGTCTAATTGCATGGCTATTTCCCATCCTAGCCATCTTCCTTGCTGGGCAATGCTATACAAGGAAACCAACATCTGCTCCTCTGCTAAAACTTCTTTCACCAGCCCAGAGATGGCATTTCTGTGTTCTCGCCTGTTCATTTTATCAGCACGCTTCACCATCTTTGCAAATGCGAGGCCTTGTCTGCCAGGCTGCCCTCTGCAAAGTTCGTTGATGAACAGGTGTCTTTCTCTTTCCTCTAGCTCCTTTACTCCATTCCATTGTTTCTTCTTTCCCTGTCTGGACAACATGTGGCCATCAACAAACTGTGTCTCCTTATCCACTGCATATTTCATTATGTGGTATTTCACGACTTGCATGCATTTAAGGTGTGTTGTGAGAGCCTTAACCCTAAAAAGACTGGGGGGCCTTTTAGGCCCCCCCCCCCTGTACATAAATCGCGATAACTTTTTTGCACATGAAGCGTTCGCGCCGCCATTTCATGACTTTTTTCTCTTGAGTTTTGCGCAACTTTTGACACCAAATTTGTATACCCCCATGCCGCGTTTGCGGAGTTACGTAACATTTTCTTATCACATGTCACGTAAGAAATTGATATTTGTATTCGTTTGTGTGTAAAGTGTATGGTATTTGAATGAATGTTATACACATTGTTTTTTAACTACATTTTTATTTGTTTCTTTCTATATTATGTCACTTGTGAATTCAAGTAGCAGTTCTAGGATATGAAAATAATGAAAAACATTGCATAAAAAAATAAAGAAATACATAAGAAATGCAAAATAAAGAAATACATAAGAAATTGAAATCAAAGAAAAACATAAGAAAAGTAATGCAATAAAACATGCCAATTATTGTATTTCTCTACATAACGCATGCAGAGTACTTATTTGCATATTTAGTAATTACTAATTTGCATAAGCATATCTAATAATTCAAGCATGAAACAACACAATTCCATGATAAACAACCTCTTCTTACAGCTGAAAACCTTGAAACAGGAATTTATGGACCGCAATAAGTACCAAAATATGAAAAATTCAATTTTTTAATAGAAATTTGCATATTCACATAATTATGAATATAATTTGCATAAATTATGTGATATCTCTTATGCTTTGTTTTCACCAGCTAGTGTACATGTAACACATCACTTGTTTATCTTCCAAGATTGCTTTGGCTCATTGCAAGAGAGTGTAATGCAATAAAACATGCCAAATGTTGTATTTCTCTACATAATGCATGCAGAGTACTTATTTGCATATGTAGAAATTACTAATTTGCATAAGCATATCTAATAATTCAAGCACGAAATAATACAATTCCATGATAAACAACCTCTTCTTACAGCTGAAAACCTTGAAACGGGAATTTATGGACCGCAATAGGTACCAAAGTATGAAAAATTCAATTTTTTGATAAAAATTTGCATATTCGCATAATTAATTATGCATATATTAAAAAATACAATGAATATCAGTATTTTGACTATGTTTTCTTTTAGAGGACATGACAAAGGATGTGTGTGCCAAATTTGGTTGCGATCGGACGACCAACGGCCGAGATCTTAGGGTGGGCCCAAAAGGCCCCCCCCCCCCCCCCCAGTTTTTCTAGCCTCCAAAATAGCCCAGTCTTTTTAGGGTTAAGTTGCAATCCTTAGTTTTCTTTCTCTTTCTATACAGAACTGATGAGTTTGAGCTTCTAGACAATCCTGCCCACTTTTTGAGATAGCGAGTGGCAGTTTCTTCCAGGGACTTGGCATATGATATAGGGAAGCAATAGATGATGGACTCCCATGATACCCTGCTCACAATGTGGTTATCATATATCCACATCTTTCCGATGTTATCAACGGGGTCTCTGTCCGTTCTGTCTAGAAGGTTCTTCAGTTTGCTCCCAACTTGTGTTCGTACTTCTCTGTCACTAAGGTCCTTGAAGATTTCTTGACCTAGGAATCTCATAGATGTATGATGTATAAAGTGAATCTCTTGCCCATCAATGCACAGCTGAGCATCATAGGGTGTGTACTGTGCTGACCTCCTTCCATTCTGTTGCGTTACCATTGTGTTTTTCATGGCTAAGCTCTTGCACTTAGTTGCTTTTGCCTTCATTGTCCTAGTCCATTTAAGAAAGGTCTCTACATAGTGAAGTAACTCCCTGCATCCCTCTACACTACCAGCTATTAATGTCAGGTCATCTGCTTAGGCTTTCTCTGTTTGTTTGAAGTCTTTGTCCTTCAGCTGGTATCCGAGAACCTTCTTTGTTTTGAGTAAGTCCAATAGCAAGTTGAACACAATCAGGAAGAGCACCACTGACAGAGGGCATCCTTGGAACAGACCAATTTGGTACATGAACAACTCGGTTGTCCACTCCTGTGTGCGTATCCGGACAAAAAGCTCGTCATAATACTTGTGAATTACCTCCAAGATGTCTGGTGGGACATGGTTTTTTTACCATTCCTGTGCAAATTGGATCAAGTTGTGTGCTACAGATCCATATGCATTTGCTAAGTCTAGTCAGGAAACCACAATCTCCTTTTTTCTCTGTTTGGCATCAAGGAGATTTTCCATTAGCGTTTGCGTATGTTCGACACATCCAGCTATTCCAGGTAGAAATCCCTTTTGGATAGCTTGGTCTATGTATTTATTTTCTATCATAAAGGTGAGTAGACGGTTGGCCAGAAACCGGAAAAATATCTTTCCACTGACGTTGGTTGAGGTGATGTTTCTAAACAGTACACATTCTGCATTTCGTAGAAATAATTCCCCTCCCCGTACACCCATGCATCATGAACAGTAAGGTCTTATGATTGCTTCTTCCAAAACAACTTTCTCTAACTGCCCCCCATTTCCTGCCTCTTCTCTCTCTCTCTCAGAAACTGACACACACAAATATATACATAAAGGCAAACAATTCTCCTGTCATTTTACTTACTTTCCCACTCTTATCCTTATTTCTTTTGAAGAATATTTTAACTGCTGTTTGTTCTCATGATGTCACAGTAGTATCATCACATTTGAGTACAGAGTGCAACATTTTGTGCCATTTGTGCATAAAAATTTTTGGTAGCAATATATCATCACAAATTGGTGATTAATAAATGAAAATGACAGAAATGAAATGATCAGATAATTCAATTCAAAATTAACGTGTTTATTAAGAAATCAATTTTCTAAAACATTGAAAATCACATAATAATAATTAAAGTCTACAAGCATTAAATTAGATTAAAAAATAAAGGATTGTGTACATTTTTATACACTTAAGTCAAAATATACAATTTTTATTAAAACTTCATTCAAAAAATGTCGATGAGCCTAATAGTTAATATGAGGGATGCATCCAGGATTTCATAAAAATCTGTGATATTCTGTTTATTTTTTCCACAAAAATTTGTCACTAAAAAAAGCGGGTAAATTCCTTCCAAATTTGCTGACAAGAAATATTCTACGAATGTTAGAGCACTGCACATAAAAAAAGGGAGGGGGATGGTTCCAGAATCTCCCTAAAGAGTGCCTTTCCCAGTCAATACATTAGTTAATCATTCACAAAATTCGATATTGTCTACTGTCACTGTGGCTATAATTCAATCATTTTTTTTTAGATATACTAGTTTATTCATATATTTTTGCAGAGGTAATCCATGTCAAAACTTTTTAAAAAGTAAGATAACAATAAATGCAATTTAATATCCCCACATAATTATTCAGCCATTATATGAAGACTTGCAATTATGGTAACTTTGTCCAAGCCCATTGCAGCTACCATAAAGACCTCATTTCTTGCTTATCCCTGTGGCCATGGTAATTGTCATAGTGACAAGATAACAATAGTAATAACTAACTAATCCTCTGATCACCTTTATTAACATTTATCTATGCATGATTTTAATTTCAAAATATACATATTTGTTTTGTATACAATAGGCCTTTAAACTGGAATAAAATTTAATTTCACGAAAACTTCTAAGAACTAGTAGAAGTATTAAATATTAATAAAATGTGATACATTTGCGCATTGGAAAAAAATATTTCTTACTTGTATTTTGTGTGAAATTTTGTATACTTTAATGTCATTGTCCGCTGATGAACCTGAACTTGTACTGCACTTTTTTCTACAGATATGCACTTTAAAGAACATTCAATGCTTTGTTGATATATCTATTCAAATTGATTTGAAGTAACTACTTATTAACTTGGGCTTTATATTTCTTCCGTCTTGGTACTTGTTGTGATACCGGTACTAAAACAGCTTGGGCAGTGGGAAACCTGCATTATAAAAAATAGAGAGAGAACAACATGAGCTGCTGATGTAAATTATTCTTACTCATCTAGTCCACTTTTATTAAGATTTAAACTCTATTTAATGCTTTAGTCACTTTTGTCCTACATCCAGATAAATTGATATATCAATTTACAGTATGTTTTGATAATAAAGAGTGCAAATTAATTCAAATATTTATCAGATGATAACTGTTAATATTATGTTTTTTTAAGTACATGTACATAGACAGAAGGTATGGTCGGTGAAAATGGAAATACTGGTGAATCTGAATTCAAGCAAATATTAACAATGGAGTTTTAATTTTACGTTATATCTTATCTTGATTCCCCCCCCCCCCCGAGGGAATATTTATTTATTTAGACTATTTTGGGGGGGTGATGAGCTTAGATACAGCCTGTATTATTATTAAAACAAGCATACCTTGCAATTTTCCAATTCAGATGTCCTGTTCCTCATTAGAATGTAACTTACACTTGCTGATCTGCATGGTTCTCAATTTTGTCCCTCTGACCGGGTATGAACTGCTAAGATCTTGGTCCTCTTGGATCTGCAATATTTTTTTACAGTTTGAGAGTATTAGAGGAGATAAATAAGACTACTCTTCTTAAACAATATTTTCAAAAAATTCCAGCTGCCCATATCATTGGCGTATGAATATTCCAAACTAAATTATCTGGTCTAAAAATTTCATTCTCTCTCCATCATAAAGTTTCACAGAGTACCAGGTACTGTTTATTAAAGTAAAATGATTCTAACCACATATTGCTCCAGCTGTATAGCTGAATCAGGACCTGGTCTATGATGGTCCTGTATGTAACTAAAGAATCACATCACATTTGATTGAAGTAAACACTAAGAACGTTTTCAGAATACCACCCCAGGCCAGGCCCAGGTTAATCTGTTCAAATGGAAACTTGATTTTCGTCCAAGTCATTTCATTCAAATCTAACACTAAATCAATTGGATTTCATTCACGATTACTCTGAAGTAAAATGTTTCGGAATAAAAGAAGCTGCTGAGTGCTGAGAATTATACTTATTCATATGAAGATGAAATAGCGTGGACGGACTAGGCCTAAACTTCGACTTTCAAGCTTGAAGTTTTGGCCTAGTCCATCCCAGCTATTTTCATACCCCATGGCTACATCGACAGTCTCGCTAGCCGGCGAGCACCGGCGATATCAAGGCCGGATCTCGCTCTGACCAAAATCGACAGTTTGTCGTTACTAACAGAAGGTCGGAAACAAGTCCACATCTACCCCTGATAAAGGACAATAAAAATTAAATACAGGTTTACTTTTTTCATACATGAAGCATTCCGATGAAGGTCTAGATCTACGACAAATGGTAAGTTAGACCTATTTTTTGAGAAACTCACTGACAGATAGATGATTTATTTGGAAGTCAGGCAAAAGAAATGGGAGTGTATGGAAATGGTCGAAATGGTTTACGTGTAAAGTAATACGGGATGGGCCCGGAACCCCGGCAAACACATCACCATTGCAAGTGAGATCAAAACTTGAAAATGAACTTAACTTACTTTTATTCTTATGGAATGTCATAAGAATAATATTGATGTTCCCTCCAAGATTTTCTGCTCCAATGAAGTTCATTCAGAAATCACGATTTCGAACATCAATTCTATACACAGATGATTAGTCGAGCTATTTCGTTGTAGAAACTGGAAATTCGCAGAGTCCAAAAGAACAACACTTCGCACAGATCTCGTGGGGAATTGTGGGAAGGAAAAAACGTGTTTAATTCATAATATATGAATAAAACATTAGCGTCTTAGCCAATCATAAAAGTGCATTTTGCGTAATTTGACGTCATTCTCATAAATTTAACATTGACCCTCCAAAATCAACCTTCAATTTCTCCGCCGGCAGCCATGTTGGCTCTGTACAAAACCTATGGGAAAAGAAAACGCGCGAAAAGAGTTCCCTCTCTAGCTCCCTTCGGGAGCTTACGTGTACGTAAGATCGTATCTCTGTGAATTATCTGTTGCCCGGTGAGGTCGATTGACCGTCGATTCCATGAACCTAAAATAATATAAACAAAATTAAGATTGATAGAGTATAATTTCAATGGCTTACCAGTGTTCACCCCTCTTGCCGAAAAGTGTAGAGTCTATAATTGTAAAATCATTTCAGGCAAAAACTCTCCTCAGTGACGATAGTACAAGTGTGGTGTTATACTCTGAGTTTTGACCCCAGTCTTCACAGCTTGGTCCGGGGGGGGGGGGGGGACTCAGTATATAATGCATAGTGGGTATGTGCCGCGGAGGGAACCCCCACTTTTACACTCAAATTTCCGTTCCAAGGCTTAGCATTTTTGTCTTATTGAGAAGAAGAACAAAGAAAACCGCTCCAAGATGTAGCATTTTCTTCTTATCGAGAAAAAAAGCTGAAAGAAATCCGCTCCAAAGCTTGGCATATTTTTCGTTACGCCGTTTCGATCGCACTGATCTGCTACGATGAGCTGCAATTTTGGTTAAAAGCGGCCGGCGCAGAGCGCTGTCCTACCATCGCCTCAGCTCTCCGCGAGCACACCCGGCGGAGGCCGCGCTAGCTGCATCATGCACACATGACCGTTCCATAGGGATGCATATTTACTCACACGCTGGCGATCCGTTCCAAGGACCCCCGTTTTCACAAACATTTGTAGTTCCAAAGCCCGTTCCGAGCACCCTCCTTTTTACAATAAGCCCGCTCCAAGGCCCCCGTTTTTTGTCTCGGCCGCGGCACACCCCCACCATTTTTTGGTCGAGTGCCCCCCCCCCGGAGCTTGGTAAGATTGATATTATTTTTGTTCATTAAATAATTACTTTGATGTACTGATTGCATTCTAGATTTCACTAAGTTGATTCGCACAGTTGTGAAAGAACGGTTCTAAGTTGCTTATTATCATGATGGTTCGTTTTCCTTTTTATTGAGACCTAGATTTATTTGTCTTAATCCCATACACCAGCTTAAGTAGAAAAAAACTTAGAATTTAAAGTTGTTTTGAGCACTTATTACTATCGAAGTGCAAGTAGAACGTGCGTTATGCTGTAAGAATAACGTAAAGAAATCCATTAATAGCACAGCGAAGTATAAAGAAAATTATCTCACCCGACAGGTACAACAGAGAACTTTTTGCTGAAACTATCATGAAATACACTTTTTAGTTTAAAATGGGAACAACACGCTTGATCAAATACCAACTATTTGAGATTGCTCATTATGAAGGATATTCAAATAACACAGAAGTCTGCTTTGAAAAAAAAAATGATTACTTTTGTGAAGGAGCAGTTATGTATTACCAGGGAATGAGATACATATTCAAGCATCTAGAATGATAAGACAATGTGTGTACAGATGCAATGCAGGTGGAGTATCCATATTTTATACACAGCAATGGAGAATGGCTCAAGGCTCCTGTGCTTACGAAGGAGGTTGTAAGACTGTTGATACAGGGCATACCTAGAACATCTAATCAGGAACCCACTGTTGGCCGTCCTACTAAGGACTGGCAATTGCTGTCGAAAAGATCTAAACAGAGAAAGGCTTATGGTCTACTAGGTGAAACAGATCCCCGGAAAGGAAAGGGAAGAAGCCATCACTTAATTTGTTGAGAGTCTAGAAGATGATGAACAGCTCTCATGTAAGCTAGTTTGTAAATGTGGCTTTGATGGATCATCTGGCCAAAGTGAATATAAACAGAAATTCACTTCTACAGATCAATCTGATTAGAGGCTATTATGCACAACGATAGTCCGATTATAGCTGCTAATGGCCGTGGATTAAGGGCGATTCCAGTACCATCTTCAACCAGATTTTGCCTCCCAATTCATTTCCAGTTCAATAAAAAAACAACTGAATTATCTCAGGAGAACAGAGCAATTACTGAAGAAATAAGAAGTTGCAACCAATGGATGTTGCTTTGGATATTAAATACGAAGTGGAAACAGATCTCAACAGGAAGGCCGACCTCCAAGTAACATGACCTACATCTCACCATGGTAGACCAAAAGGTGATAAACGCACTGACGGAGACAAAGTCATCCATGAGATGCCATGTTTGTGGGGGCAACCCAAAAACAATTCAACAACATCAAAGAGCTACCAAGCACAGATGAAGAGTCCTACAAGTATGGCCTATCTCCACTTCACAAATGGATAAGATGTTTTGAGATGTTGATCCACATCGCATATAGAATTCCAATCACAAAGTGGCAAGCAACATCAGATGAGAAGAGAGTGGTTGCTGACAAGAAAAAAACAAATCCATTTTTTATAGACTCTTCAAAACTGTCCCGTTTTTTTATACGCACTGTATATCTATAATCTTTGAAAGATTACCTCTAAAATGACCTTAAATGACCTTTGACTTTGGTCATGTGACCTGAAACTCGCAAGAGATGTTCAGTGATACTTGATGACTCTTATGTAAACGTTTACGTACTAAATCAATACACTTACAGAGATATGATGGTAATTCAACAAATACGCCCAACATGGCCAAAGTTCATTGACCATAAATGACCTTTGACCTCGATCATGCGACCTGAAATGCGCACAGGATGTTCAGTGACACTTGATTACTATTATGTTCAAGTTTCATGAATCAGATCGACAATCTTTCAAAGTTAAGATGGTAATTCACCAGATGCCCTTCAATTTGGCCAAAGTTCATTGACCCTAAATGACCTTTGACTTCGGTCATGTGACGTGAAACTCAAGCAGAATGTTTAGTAATACTTGATTAACCCTATGTATAAGTTTCATGGACTATTATTTTCTCACTTATGACATTTCCAAAACTTAACCTTAGGTTAAGATTTTGACGTTGATTCCCCCAACATGGTCTTAGTTCATTGACCCTAAATGACCTTTCACCTGAGACATGTGGCCTGAATCTCAGGCAGAATATTTGGTAATACCTGATTAACTTTCTTGTTAAGTTTCATGAACTAGGTCTATATATTTTCTAAGTTATGTTGTCATTTCAAAATCTTAACATTCGGTAAAGATATTTTGTGTTGACGCCCCAGCCGCCGCCGTCGGAACCCTACCATGCCACATGATCGTCGAACGTCGGGAATCGGTACTGGTATTTGTCGGTAATCAGAACCTCCACCCCCTCCCCCACCACCACTGGAATAGGCCTCGCGACTCCCCTGTCTGTGGCCTCCGAGTCGTCGACCTCGTGGTCGGTATCGATTCGATCGGCAATGGTCTCAGCACGAGGCATGTTTACTAATAGTAATTACTTGAGAAATGACGATTGCCCAATTCTTGCACCTTCCACGCATTTTAAACGCAGGTGACACGCAGGACGGCGGTAGATAGAACGCAGGTTGGCAGTAGATAACACACAGGGCAAGCTTGTCGCCCGCAACTTACACGGAAGTTTGCACGTGTCTCGCCCGCATGTCACACGTAATGCACGCGAGTCGACAGCAGATTACACGCGTCCCGCACGCAGAACTTGTAAAAATTCTTGTTTGCCCGCAGAAATTTTGTTGCGTGCTGGAAAATATCTGCCAACAACTCACCCGCAAGGCTTGCACGGAACGATGTGACAGGGCCTTAAGATGCGCTATTTTATTAATGGGTCCACTGTTTGAAGAGTGGATCTCGTTGATTGATAACAGTGGACTCATGAATAAAATAGCCTAGCTAACCACGGCAACAGGCGTCAATTTGGCGCACGGTGACAAAAGTGAGTCCTATAGGAAATCTGCCTAATCATGGACTCAAACGTGGGTTTTCAAAACCACCTTTTTATGTAGTGATTACCAAGAAAAAAATCAATATCAACTTACCTATTAAAGAGGTTTGGGATGGTTGGAACAAGGACTCGTCTAAATTGGAAGGTATCCTTGCACCCTCGTGAGATTCTCCAGATGATTCCTGACTCCCGGGTTTTTCAGTCACTTTGACATTAGGATACACCTCTGAAAGTTTTTCCCTGTCAGATTCGGAAAGTGGGCTTTTTGAACCAAAGATTCTGATTTCCCGAAGCGTACCACTTTCTTTCGGGCTTTGCGGGGACTGATGTAAGCAATGACCGAAATTATCAATCTTGCAGCTGTCAAATGTAAGGACAGTAATCTCTTGAAGGTCACTTGTTGTAAGATCAATTAACTCAGTTATGGGTACAGCCGCTGCTGCACCTTTAATTTGCAACCCACAATCTGTAGATGTTCGGGACCATTCAACACTCTTCATTACTATATCCTTTAACTGTACACTTTCTACTTTGACCAAATTCAAACTAGGACTCATCACACGACCTACATGTAGTAAGTCTGCTAAAAATTGAAGTGCATAGTGCTCTTCAAGCCAACGAGATTCAAGATGGATATTTGTCAGATAAGGTAATTTACATGCTGTAATGTCTCTGCTTGACTTGTCCCATTTAAGGGTTTCAGAACTTGTGACGGTGAGTGATTCAATGTTTTGACAGGAAGAAGATATGGAAAGGAAGAGGTTGTCCAGAGTACCGCAGTCAGTGAGGTTACATAAGTCTAATTTCAAGTTTTTCAATGAACTCTGCGTGGTATCGAAATGGTATCCGTGAGTGCGTGAAAATTCCTGATACATAGATTTCAGCTCCAGATTCGTTGCGTTTGGAAAGCAATTACTGATAGTCTGCAAGATAACTTGGAGTGATGCAAGCGAATATCTTAAATAAAGGCAAACGGTGAGGACAGACCTCATTGGAATGAAAGGCTTAATTGTTCCATGCGCATGGATGTACATATCTTCGCAATAGCCAATGGTAATATGTTCCACTTCATGACACAGTGGAACCAGTGCAGAGATCAGAAGATTTAATGGTAATCCGCGTTTAAGTACTATCCAAGTTCCATCGCCATCGATAGTCCAAGACATAGACACAGGAACCTCGTTTCCATATTCAATAACAGAGATCTCGGCTGAAAAGAAATTCATAAAGTATTCATCAGGAATATCTCATTTGAACAAGGACTAAATGAATTAAGTGATTAATTATTAATTCCACTAATGTGTTTGTTTCTGGTACTGAAATCATTACACCACAGACGGGTAAAAATGGTTCTATAAAATGCACTGAAGCATGTCTCAAGGAATTTCACTTCCTTCCAGCAGCAGGGTGTTGGTTCTTTGCGCATGACTGGAACATGTTCGGAAGTGATAAATCGGATGATAATTAGGAGCTTGGTTCATTCAATGAATGAATTCTGCCTGGTACCCATTCACCTCACCTGGTGGGTGTTTCATAAAACTGTTCCTAAAGTTACGAACGACTTTACGCACGACTGGAACATGTTTCAGGTCATAAATCAAATACATAGGGACATCACATACCACAAGAAAGGATAAACAGTCGTGCGTAAAGTCATTCGTATCTTACGAACCATTTGTAACATGTTTAATACCGTGTCACACATACGCTTTTCTGTGTTAGTGATTAGGCCTATTAGAATTATCGATTTCGAGCTAAGATTTCATGATTTTACAAACATAATTTTACATTTTAATGTTCCAGATGTACATTGATATCTTGACAATTAACCTTGATTTAAAAGACTTTCACATGAAATAATTGTTTGCTCCAACTACTGTCTTTTAACCTATAAACTAGAAACACATGGTTGTATACATGCCTCTTTAAATCAAATTTTCTTTTTAACCTTTAAATCTAGTCCGATTAATCCACTTACTAGTATGTTGTTCAAGCTTTAGGTTGCGATCGATATTTCCATGTCGATTGTGATACCTATACCAGTCATACCTATCGAATAAATGCAGTCTCCGTGTGTCGACAAGGACGTTGTTTAACTCTCTTGGCTGTATACAGAAATTTGATAATATACGCTTAAATCACTATAAAAAAGTACATTCTTACTATCTAAATTAAGGCCGGTGCAAACACATAGGCCCTACAGGAATCCCCCAAAAGAAGAAAATACAGTACACTCTCCATGTTTTTATATTAAGTAGAGCGGTTTTGATACACATACCTAGCAGCAGCAGACAGGGTCCTAGCCCATCTACCGAGTTACTTTGACTTGGACAATTTTTTAACATGTACTTTGACTTTGACCATTTTTCAACCTGATAAGGACTTAAGATTTTTCATCGGTAGACACATAAATTAAAATTTCCTTCATTTAAGAAAAAAAAATATAAGGAGTAATGGTTTTTTTTAAGAAATGTAATTGAGTGTCACTAATATCAAACGTACAAACTTGAATTCTATTGGTGACTTGTCCTGAAGCTTAACTTCTGTCGGCTCTTTAACCTGAAAATTAAATTAAAAAAACATGCGTTTTGTAAAAAATACACTTCTTGTTCTGGTACAAACAATACTAATCAATACATAAAGCTGTTAAGGGTAACACATAAATTATTCAAGAAATTAATATGGGCCGGCCACTGAACGGTTTTGAAAGCGGGGAGCTGAGCCGAAAGTGGGGCCTGACCATGCCAAAAAAATCGCAATCAGATGGTAATTTAGAAGATTTTATACACGGTTTTGGAGAAAAAAATGTGGGGCTTGAACCCCCCCCCCTCCCCGTTCCACAGCCCGTGCCATAGAATATAGAACTAATTATTAAGAGCACATGAAGTACCGTGAAACCTCTCCTCTTCGTCCATTCGTTCATTTTTGTTCAATTCAAATTCAAATACATCTCAATTTCTTTTTCACGTAAATTTTTTTATAGTAACGTCAACATGAATACTTATGGTAATAATACAACGCTTATTCTGATGATATAGTTCAAATGACAAAAGAACGCAAACTTGAATGACAGTTGTTGTTGTGTGAAAGCATAATTGTCAGCAACAATGATTGCACATGAAAAAAAGAAAAGGAGACTGGTTAAGAATGAATCAAAATAATTTATTTATACTAACGATAAAACAAACCAAACAATATGAATTATGTTGTAATCGTTGACACTAGACCAGAGGCTCGTTGCATAAAACTTTTTACCTGAGAAAACTCTGGTAAAAACCGAAAACTAAGGTTAGTCTGATTTTTATGCAATGGGCTCCAGAACGTATTTATTGACAATAATGAGATGTTGAACTTTCTTTTAAATAAATTCATACTTATTATTACCATGTTGGATTCCATATTGACGGTGCATTGTACCGGAAAGTTAGTACCGTATATATACCGCTCTGTGATGAGATTTTATTCTTTTTCAGGTACAATATATAGATCCTTTACTTTGTACTTCTTCAATACTTACTGGCAAAAATATAGCATATTCTACCTTTATTACAGTTTTTACATAGTATTTTTTCTATGCAGCTTGGACCTTGCAGAAGTGATCTAATGCCTTGATTTTGCTCTTTTTCCTTTTCTTCTTTTCTTGCTATTCCTGACGGAAATATTTTTTTGTTTTGATTTCCTTCTTAATTCCTCTGTGAATGGTATATTTCTTTATTCAAAAAAAAAACTCTTGTTGAGGTTTATGATAGGTTATACAAATTTATGACTAGCAACTTTTCACTCAATAATGATCAATACTGATTTAGGACATTTCTCTCTACTGCATATGTTTTTTTAATATATGTCAATGATATTTCTGATGTTTCAACTTAAAAACGACATATGTTACCAACTACCCTCAAAACCACCAGTAAGTCGTGAGAGAAGGTTCGCTGATAATAGCCAAAAATAGTAAATTGGTTTTAAAAAAGCTAACATTCTAAACTCACATTGTCTGAAGGAGTTTTCTTCAACTTTATACTGTAAATATTCGATTTGTAAAGTTGACCAGAAAACAGGATACTAGAGTTTCTTTGACATAAGTGTTTGTGGATTGCTTGGAAGTTTCATTCATATTTCACACCGTGCGCATCTCATGCTAGAGTGAACACAAACTTCAAATGTTGTTTTCTCCTCATTTTCTGAAGCTCTCGCTTTGTTTTCTCTGTATTCAATCAAGTACTCTTGTGAGTTACTATTGATCAAGTTTGACAAATCATGTATAATTTTAAAGCCTAGGATGTTCTCGTTCAAACTCAATAAAAATTTGAAAAGTAGTTTTGGCGACTTCTTGCTGGTTTTCGTTTGGCTGGTCACATATATTGTTTTGCAGATTACATTAATTGTTTGGGCTTTTCTTGGAGGTTGGGGATTGGGTTATTTCTTGTTATGCATGGTGAAAAATAAAACAAACATTAATTATTTCACTATTAATCAAGTCTTGAGTTTATATTGTGATTACATATTCTCGCTATTAATTATACCAAGTATAGTCTCGTGTACAACTCATGCATTAATGGTGCTGGAGATCCAACCACATGCAAGTTGTTGCCCGACCCGTATGGTATATGTCATGTCATCATAGGCTTATATTTTATAAGTATATGGTTGTAATGAATTACACATACTTTTGATGGACCTGCCGCTTCCATTGCTGGCTCGTCGGATATCTTGACCCCTTCCAACTGAAAGTGAATCACATAATATAATAAATCCTTTTCCATCATAATCTTACATTACAGAAAGGACGGACAAAACAAAATAAAATCTGTAATGACTTAAGAAGGGCTAAACATCTGTTCACAAGTTTCTTTAACGGTTATCGCCCACACGCAACGCATTGCAAGGACACTAATAATATAAGATTTTTAATCAAAGCCAAATCTAAAACCCCCAAATTCGATAACTTCATATGTTTCATAATTAGTTTTTAATTTGAATTTATATATTTTTGACACAGTTTGAACTTAACTCTTCTTTTCTTTCTTTGGACCCATGCAGGAGAGTTTATACACATTATTTTATCTATTTTCATACCTTTTTCAGCAATGTAGGGTCTTCTGTTGGACCTTCAGTCATCACTGATGGGTGATCTGCATGAGGAAGAAAATAAAATTCTAGTGTATGATTTTTCACTTCACCTTATTTTTGTTTTCGGGACATCCTTTGAATATTTTTTTTTAAAAGCTCAGAAATGGCTTTTGTCAATAAAACGTCATATTGATTTGAAAACAGTCTCCTATTTCATGTACAAAACGCTATGAATTTGAATTCATTGATAAAATTCATTTACTTGACATGTACAGTTTCTTTATAATATATAATAACATGAAATAATTAGAATACATTATAATATATGCAACAATAACACATCCATTTTTTGTTTCATTACTTTCATAGATTTCCAATTAACAGAAGAAAGCTAATGTGTATTCGTACATAAAACGTTCACCACAATATACGGTCTATGTATAATCTAAAGTAAAAGCCTGTTTCTGAGCTTTACTTTTTTACAAGTTTGAGATAAGAAGCTCTATATACTTCTAAAAGCTCGCTCAAAAATATGTGTTTATCTCCTGTGAAAGGAAATGTTTTCAAGTTCAAACAGGAAAAAAGTTTCCCAAAGCAGAGTTGGAAAGCGTGTCAAATGTTCATGACGACAAAATATCAAGGAAACCCAAATCCATATTTCCGAAATTGGATGATACACAGTTTTCATAAAAATATAAGCCTCTTATATATACAGTAAGAATTATAAAAATCCCTTATAATTTCTGCCTTTCAAAAATGCCTCCTTATCCCCAAAATATGAGAATATACTGAATTTAAATGGTTTGAGGCAAGTTAGAAAGTTGCTCTGACGTTACGACCCAGACCTATTCTTCCCTGATAGACCACATAATTAAGTAGTAGCGTATATCAAAGCGGTGTCATTTACCTCGGTATAAGTGATCATTCATTAATTGATTGTTCAAGAAAGATTATTAGGACCGTGTTTGGGTATCAAACAACTGCATCCATCAGGAGATTCGATGGTTATAATAGATAGGCCTAATTTTAATTTAAATTTACCCCAAACAGAAGTATCTGAGTGTAACAATCTAAATATGGCTTTGGAAATTTTTAGATCTATATTCTTATCAACAGCAGATATCAGTACACCTCTGAAGAATAAGAATTAAAAAAGGAACGGGAAAATTGATGATCCATGAAATCATGGCTTTAATTAGATAGAGAAAAATATAGCTTTCGAATATATAAATATTGTCAATTTAGACGTCGAAAGAAAAGAAATGGTTTTAAGGAATTCAAAACAAAGTAAGATGGGCCAAAGACGATTTTTTTATAAATATCTAAGGAAACAAAAAAGACTTTAGAAAACTGAAATATTTTTAAAAGTTTAGGTCAAAAGGGTAAAGGGAGGTTCTCCTTGACTTATAAAAAGCCTTTGATAATGTAAATCTTAACATTTAAAGAAGTGATGGGTTAAGATTCTGCGTGTGTGACGTGGTTTAGATCATACTTATCTAATCGTCATCAAGAAACTAATATGCAGACGGTATACTCTGATTCAACGCTTCTTAAATGTTTAGTTCCACAGTGAAGCATTTTAGGCCCCATCCTTTTTATGAGATACACTAATTGTTGTATATAAGAATTTTAAGAGCAATTTCATTCATTAATTTAGTTATTTTTTCTTTTAGAATATCCGTAGCCTAGAATGATAAAGGCCATTCCAGAACTTGTTTGTAAAAAGCTTTCGTTCTCAAAGCCTCTCGCCTATTTAAAGGCCAAGGAGTTTTATTTTTTTAATAGAATTTACAAACAACAGGGAATGTTAACAATAGAGCCTGTCCACAATGAAAAAAGGACGATAGGATTAGCTATGTTACTGACATGTTGATTTCAATGAGGTCATTCAAGAATGTTTTAGAATTGGATTGCTACAGAAAGAAGGAGAATGTTTTTTAAGTGAATATTAGAAGTTTCTACCTGTAGAATAGTATAGTTGAAATGTGTATAAATAAGGTGGCAGTTTCTTCAAGGATCATCATATCATACCAGATCACTTCATCATATCAGATCAGAACTTTCACGCCAGACTTTATGTCAGAGCAGAGTTTATTTCCACCTGGGATATTCATCTCCTGTGGAATTATATACCCGCCATCAATGAACTGTTTGCAGTTATGTTGAGAGAGGAATTCTCAGTTCTCATCGAGATCAGCAACCTGTTTTAATGAACGCTTTTCAACCCATGGATTGCTAAAATTGACTGTTATTCATCGCGCTTCAATAGTCTAGGAGGGGTTTTGTTCAAATTTTTGGTGGGGAAGGTTTGACAGGCTTATCCGGGGTAGAATTGTGTGCTGATTCCGAAAATGTCAGTCTTATTGACCGTACTCACGACATTTTTTGCCAATTTGGCTAATTTTTGACCAAAAATGACCATTTTGACCACTCTTTGGAAAATGGCCCCTTTAACAGAATGCTTTTGTACCCACATCCAATCAAAAGGGTCTATCCTCAGTAGAAATGCACCCAACTTCCAGATAAAGTGGTTTCATTAGCCAAATCGCAATAGAAGTGGTCATTTTGGCCACGTTTTGATCAAAAGTGATCATTTTGATGATTTTTTTGGTTCGAAATGTGTTACAAAAATAGATCAGAACTACGATTGGATGTCTTTAGAAATCCACATTTAATTTTAAAATGTGCGCGAGATCATAACAATCAACCTCGTGTAATTTTTTCATCAGTTTTGACCTGTGAGGGTCATTTTGGATTCTTTAGACATAAGTGACCATTCGCTCAGTTTTACATAATAAACTGTGCAAATCGGCAGGAATTTGATGTCTTCGGCTTGTTTAATATCTTCCCTTATAAAATGGGAATGCATTTAAAGGTCTATCTTGTGTAGAATTTTTATGCCCAGATATATTAGTCTTATGACCCTATTCAACAGCTTATGGTCATTTTGGCCACTTATGGCCCTCAAAATGACCAATAACATCAGTTCAATTTATCTAAAAATATTTCAATATTACCAGGATCGTTACAAGGATGTGCTGTGACACCAAATATTGATGTATTAACTCTTTAAATTGAACATCTCAAAAGTATTTTGACCTCATGTAACTTATTCCATCAGTTTTGATCTATGAGGGTCAATTTTGGTACTTTAGACTGACCATTCGCTCAGTTTTACATAATAAACTGTGCAAATCGGCAGGAATTTGAGGTCATCAGCTTGTTTAATATTATTCCCTTATAAAATGGGAATGTGTTCAAAAGTCCTTCTTGTGTAGAATTTTATGCTGATTCCAGATATATTAGTCTTATGACCCTATTCAACAGCTTATGGTCATTTTGACCACTTATGGCCCTCAAAATGACCAATGACAACTGTTCAGTTTATCCAAAAATACTTTAATGTTACCAGAATCGTAACAAAGTGTGTGCTGTGTCACCCAACATCTGGCTCGAATGTTGTGCGCCTTACAGCCGCCTACACTATTTCTTTGCTCTCCCAAATTCTAATCAGTTTGCCTGATTTACTTAAACTTTACATCTAATGTTTATACCATCTTATTACTGTTATCATCCTGAGTCTACTAGCTAAATTTCATGACATTTGGTTCTATATCATTGCTGATTTTGACTCAGAATTTTTCTACAAGCATATATTTATTTTGGTCAGTAGTGGCCATACTTGTCCTCTTGATTTGTACATGGACTTCAGGGTCATTGTTGATCACCCAAGCATGTGCATCATTGAATAGATACAATGGAGTCTCTGGGATTTATCCTCCTTCTTTCACTGACACTCCATTGTTGGTCAAAACATAGTCATTTTAATGGACTAGAAGGCAAGACTAATCAACCCAAGGATTTTAAGTGTAAAGCTGGCTATAAAGGGAAGGCAGTCTCATACTACAGCAATGCTACAAGTACTTTTCATATTGAGCATGTTCAAGATGGAGACATTCATCCTAATCCAGGTCCTCGTGAAAGACCAAAATCCACGTCTCAACATTTGGAGTTAACAGCAGGGGAACATGCTTTGGAAATTCAGCAGACGACACCAAAAAGCCATGGTCTATATACTGCAAGTGAACTATACCGGATTCGATCTCACTGTGATTTTTCTGGTCGTGTTCGTGATGACGTCTGGGCTAGTATGGGGCGCCAAGTGTCCGCCAGTATTTTCGTCCAAATCAAGCTATTTCGTACACAAAATTTGTTTTTATTCAGACGAAAATCATTTTGTCATGACGCTGTTTTATTTCGTACATGAAATTTATTTTTTGTCACAAAAAATTAATTTTGTCTCAACGAAAAAAATTTCGTCTAGACGAAATGTAATTGCGTCCACAAACTTTTTTTGGCGTGCCATACTCCGTCCAATTTACGCCATTCCGTACACAAAAGTTTTTTTGTTCATATGAAAATGATTTCGTCATGATGCAATTTTATTTCGTATACGAAATTATTCTTGTCACACAAAATAAATTTTCGTCGAGACAAAATGTAATTTCGTCCACAAAATTTATTTCGTACACACGAAATGAATTTTGATCTAACGAAATGGCACCCCAAGTGTTCAAAGGAAAATTCTGTAGGAAATTTGTGTTTCACTCCAACGAAATTCATTTCGTCATGATGCAGTGTGATTTCGTATACGAAATTTATTTTGTGTCACACTTATAATCAATTTCGTCGAGACGAAATAAAATTGCGTCCTCAAAATTCATTTCGTTGCGATGCGAATATCTATTCCGTCGATGAAATGATTTTGTGTCACATCACAAAAAATTCCGTCCATGTAAAATAATTCTGTCTCCTCTTTCTGGCAGGGTATATGAGATCGTCGCTGATTGGCTGCACCTTGCTCAAGCCGATCTTCGATCGATCGATATCCGGCCGCGGGGACGGTCACACTCACAGGTCGGCATGTTGGTGAACCTTTCTTGTTTAGCTTAGATTTCACGTTATTCATGCCAACAAGAGCTGCAAACAACTTCTCTAATTGGTAGAATGTGGACGGACATTGCATTCGTAAGTTCAGCTATGTTTGAATTACGTTGAAAACAAAATGGGAAATCGTAGTGGTTGCCATACCTGCTACTTCCATTTGCAAGAAGCTGTGTACTGTAAAAATTATAGTCCCATGTATTCAAGTTTGTGTACTGTAGCCAGACAAAGGGGGGGGGGGGATTGGTCTTTTCTGCACACCTAAAATGGTGAGGAATTATACAGGCTGAAGATATTTTGGCCTAGAACTTAGCAAATAATGTAAAATTCATACAGAGCAAAATGCTGAAAATTTCATTGAAATCAGATGACAAATATATTTTTTTTTAATTTGAAAGAACAAATTTATTCAACAGTTTGGGCATGTTGGGCGGGCTTGGCCGCAACTTGGCGCAAGTTTACCCAGCCTCACTAACCTCGTACCCCGGGGCCGGGGCACTTGAACAAAAAAGTGGTGGGGTGTGCCGCAGGAGAGACAAAAACGGGGGCCTGGGCTTGGAGCGGGCGTATTGTAAAAAGGAGGGTCCTCGGAACGGGGTTTGGAACTAAAATCTTGTGAAATGGGGGTCCTTGGAAGTTGGAACGGATCGATCGCCAGCGTGTGAGTACGTGCGTATGCATCCCTATGGAACGGGCATCCGTGATGCAGCTAGCGCAGCCTCCGCTGGGTGCGCTCGCTCAGAGACGATGGTCGGACAGCGCTCTGTGGCCGCTTTTCACCAAAATTGCAGCAGATCAATGCAACCGGAATGGCGTAACGAAAAATATGCGAAGCTTTGGAGCGAATTTCTTCTTTTTTCTAGATAAGAACAAAATGCTTTGCCTTGGAGCAGCTTTCTTTGTTTTTTTCTCAATAAGACAAAAATGCTATGCCTTGGCTTGGAACGGAAATTTGGGTGTAAAAATGGGGGTCCCCTCCGCGGCACATACCCACTATGCATTATATACTGAGTGCCCCCCCCCCCGGGCCTCATACTAGTGTGAGTGCCCTAGCCTAGGTTACTCCACTTACACGTATTGCGATGTTTCAGTCTTGATTCAGGCCCTCTTCAAATTCAGCTCCTCTGTAATTATGCTCTCGCAGACAAAGTCCGGAGGGGGCATATAAAAGCGTTCCACCTGTCCATTGATTTGCCTGCCTCCCCCCCCCCACCCCCACTTGGTTTCAGTGCAATAAATTGAAATATATTTGATTGTTTTTTTTTTTAATTTAGGTGTGTTGGTAGATGACACTCTAGGCACCGTGCCTATTAATTCCTGTGTTAAAAAAGTGAGTGCACGCGAATTAAAAGTTGGACTTAAATTACTAGATTTTAACATGGAACTCCATTAAGAAAACTATTTTTAATTAGTCCCTAGATACTACTTCTTTTCTTGGGGTATTGAAGCCTATTCGTCCAGAACTTGCTCAACTTTTGCGACTAGCCTTGTCGCCATAGGGTTGTACACATCCTTGTTTAATACTGATTGTCACGTGACACGGCAATGTGTGTGTGTCGTTAGGCTGTTTGGCCTGTATTCAAGGCGTTCTATCCGTTATGATTTTATATTGAAGCAGAATACATCAGGTATAGGCCCATGTCAAGTCAAATCGATACAGGGATCGAGGAGGGGGGAGGGGTAGAGCAAAAAATTCCCAGTCACATGGATTGAAAATGATATTTTTTAATGATTGTTCATGCATTAGGGCAAACCCCTGTGTGGCAGGAGCATGATGAGTAAAAAAATGAAATAGTAGAAAGAAAGAGGCCGAAACATATGGCACGTGGGAATAAAGTTGCTTTATATGTTCCAAGCGAATGAAGCAAGCGAGAAAAAACCTTTCGTGCAAATCTAAATTTGAGACAGATATCTTACCTTACACTTTTCCTAATTTTGGTTTCTTTAATTCCCTTCATTTTTTTATATCTTGGTTGTACGTAGAACATTCGGGGGGCATGCACTGGGCATAACCCTGGCTTGTGTACCCCAGTGCTAAATCAGCAGGTGGGTTTTGATATCTCTGGATATTTAGCAATTTTAAAACTTTTTATAGAATGGATGAGAAAATCCCTGCAATCTGATTGGTTGAGAGCAATGCAAAAATTTTACTGGGCTGCATGAACGATATCCCGATAATCAAAACGCAACGATATCCACTGTAAACAAGCAATCGCCCGAAAAGGTCATTGTGATGTCATCGCGCATGTACTGTTACCGTCACTTGTTTACGTCAAAATTTGAATTTCGATCAAAGCAGAATGAATCAAAGGATGCAAAATGATCTGTAAGTACAAATACGGTACCGTAATTGTCATTGGGATTAAAACTGCCCACATACTCGTTAGTTGAGAAGTCCAGACATACATGTACGATCTAACGTTAGATCTATACTGCCCTGGGCTGGCTGTGCACAGCCAAATATCCACTGCAGGCCCAGGCAGGCGCTGGCCCCCGGCGCGGCCCGCATACACACACACAGCTACATGTATTGGAGGTCGGAGGCTGCCTCAACTGCTCAAGATATAGTCAATGCAAAGCTGTATCTGGCATTTTGGGTATAACAATATCTTTGTGGCAACATTATCCAGTTAAGCCCATATTTATGTTGTCCAGGGTTATCAAAGTATCTGCGCTCTGCATTAGATTTTGGAATTTTCATGCATCGATCCGGTAAATAAATCATGCGTCCGGTAAATAAATCATGCGTCCGGTAAAAAAAATCATGTGTCCGGTAAATTAAATTTACCGGACGCATGAAATTATCATGCATCCAGTAAATCATTAATTTTTGTGGTTTATTAAAAAAATTCCATTCTATAAAACAGATGATGCATGGGTTTCTTTCGTGGGTCAGTGGAACTGTGTGCATGTGGTTACCTTGTACACAGAGTTCCTACTGACCCACTCTAACGCATCATTTGTATATAGATGGCTACTATTTTTTATTAAATCGCGAGTGTAGACCTAAATGTAATTATAGAAAAACATTTCGTTAAGGTTTTTATTTTTTTGACCCCCCCCCCCAATAAAAGAAGGAAAAACAATTATAAACGAAGTTATAATATACACCCCTTTAATGATTTCGCTTTTTCTTCTCTCTTTTCCCCTCCTTTTTTTTTGGGGGGGGACCTTTTCGGGGGGCACCACCCCTAGCCATGCGCCACCAAATAAAGAGACGAGCGAGCAAAACTTTTGTCACCCAATACAAATATCAATTTTGTGATATATTTTGACACTACATTTGGGATGATTCTCGCATGAATTTTTCTTTCATTTGCTTTTTTATGGCCGTTTATTTCCCAGTCTTCCCTTTCTCCCCCCCCCCCTCTCTTTCTTTCTTTCTTTCCTTTTCTCTTATCTGGATTTTTTTCCGGTGAAATCCACTAGGGATCAAGGGCCAGCCTGCATGCCCCTGCAGCGGTTTACGCCTCTGCCGTGGTATACGCATGATCTTAACCCTAAAAAGACTGAATCAGCCCCCCCCCCCTCGACATTTTTCGTGATAAATCCGCCGCGCAAATCTTTTTGACCGCGTTGCTCGCTGACTTTTTACTTTCAAGTCTCGCGCAACTTTTGAGACCAAAATTGTGACCCCCGGGTACACAGTTTCGAAATTACGCAACATTTCGTTCCTGCATGCAGACCCAAAATTACTCAAAAACGTGAATTTGTGTACAAATCCAATACAAATAGTGTTTTTAGCCAAAATTCATAAATGTATTATTATTTTTCCTTTTACTGCTTAAAATCAATTTATTTTATCTTTTTCATGGTCAAAATAAAGTCCCTGACAATTTCCATTGAAAAAACAATGAAAAACAAAGTCGAAAAACAATGAAATACATAAGAAATTTAGAAAACAATAGAATACATAAGAAAATAAACATGATGTTGAAATTTTTTAAAAATAAATTTGATCAGATGCCTATCTAGAGTAGGTGAAACAAAAATTAGCATTTCAGGGGCATTTTTTTATTAATTAGAGCAAACTAATGATTTTACGCAAAAATTAGCATAATTAATGAAACATGAGATTTTTTGCATAATTTGATGTGATAATTTGGTAGATTATGCCATGGGTAATGTGTGCCAATTTTCGTCGCGATCGCGCAATCGACGTCCGAGATCATAAGGGGGGCTGATTCAGCGCCCCCTCCTCAGTCTTCTTAGGCATCGAAATAGCCCAGTCTATTTAGGGTTAATCATGATTAAAACTAGAGGTAAATCCAAGATTTTCCAAAGTAGGGGGGGGGGTGGGGTGAATTTTCTCAAGTACAATTAGACAACTCCCAAAAAAGGTTCTCACTTAAAAAAAACCGGTCATTTTGTCTCACGTAAAGTGATGGTCACTAAAAATGAAAGTCATTTCGTTCGCGTGATATTCGGCAAGCTCCCCAAAAAAAAATAAATAAGAAAAGGGAAAGTCATTTTGTCCATGTTATATTTGGCAACCCCCCAAAAAAAATTAAAATTAAAAAAAGGTTTTAACTGTAATAATGATCGAAGGTAATTTTGTCTTGCGTAAAATTTGACAAATGAAAAATAAGATTGTCACTAAAAAAATGAATGTAATTTTGACCCACATAAAATTTGGCAAGCCCCCCCCCAAAAAAAAAAAATGAAAAGGTTTTAACAAGCAAAAAAAAGGCTAAAAAGAGAAAGAAGAGACAAGAATATGAACGAAATATATCCCCATTACAAATAATGCTGTGATCATCATAAGGGAGGGGTCGCATAACTAATATAATTCCAAAATATTTACTATAAATCTCAATAGGGGGATCGTGTAGAAATGCTCACCAACAGTGAGCATTAATATAATCCATTTTAATTTCAACTAATTTTATAAAGTATTAAATGTCTTCCCACCAAATGAAAGTCATATCGCATAACTCCAATTTGTATTAAGGCGTACATTTACCAAAGTCTTGGGTTTGAAATCAGATTCAGAACAGCATTGTCCAACCGGCAACCCATATTTTGGGTAATGTCGCCTATGAGGTCCAAACATTAACATTAATCATTGGTACTAGGAGTGTGTGTGTGTATTTTGAGTTTTTGACAGACGTATATCAATCAGGTTTGATTATTTACGTCTGGGACCGACCTTTAATGTCACAATCCGAAAGACGTGATCAGGGCTCGAACCTCTGCATCAATGTGTAACTTCCCCACAGCTTGGAGTGGGTGACACCATAGTAATAATAATAATAATATTCCACATATTTATATAGCGCTTAATGCATCGGAACGACGTCTCTAAGAGACTAAGCGCTTTCCAGACTCAGTATTACCACGGTCATCAGAACCTTGTATGCCTGCGTACAATGTATGCACCTTCTCCACTCCCTGGGGAGCACTCCAACAAGAGTTCCAAGACTCAATTGCTAGGCATACTACATTATACATAGGCTTTCACATCCTACCAGGTACCCATTTAACACCTGGTGGAGAGTGGCAAAGTGGATTAACGCCTTGCCAAAGGACGCTAGTCCATGGCGGGATTCGAACACACGACCCTCTGATAGTACAGGCCAAGTTTGAATTTGGAGTCGGCAGGTCAAAACACATTAAATATGCAATTTAGTTTCCGCATGATAATGTCTTTTTTATGAGTTATGAAATATTCTACTTATTTGAACAAATTTGGGTGTGTAGGTAGATGATACCAATACAGGCTAAGTTCGAATTCGGAATATGCTGGTCAAAGATCACAGCTCATTAAATATGCGAGTTGGATTCCTCACGATATCTTATCAAAAAGTCATCAGATTTTTTAAAATTTGGGTGTGTTGGTAGATGAAGATGCACAGCATTTATATAGTGCCATATATCTGTTAAAGACATTCCAAGGCGTATTGGAGGAGCCAGCCAATCTGGGTCGCCTACAAGGGTGCGCACACAGAACTGTGACCCGCAGGTATCTCCTCCCAATTACTGGTTGGGGGTATCCAGGTGGACCACTACACTGGGTCATAATATGCGAGTTGGTTTCCTCATAATAACTTATAAATATTCAACAGATTTTTTTAAATGGGTGTTTAGGTAGATGACACCAAAATACAGGCTGAGATCGAATTAAGAGTCGGTCGAAGCTAATTAACGGCTATGCGAGATCAGCTCATAAAGAGAGTTGCATGTGTCATACATGTACCTTGATTTTCTGCTGCACGGCGGCATAAAAAGTACCCTTGAGTGGCCTAGCCCGAGGACTATGTCACAATTGTCATGAATATTCATTACATGGGCTGATGATATCACATCCCACTTTCCTTTTCCTTGATAGTTAATATTGTACACAAAATTATAATTGCTTCATTTTGTCATGTGTAATTGATATGTCTCCATTCTAATTAAGTAAGTTGCTGTGATCCAATTGTTACTTGTAATTTTTTTTTAATAAACCTAATTTCATACAAAATGCAAAAGAACAAGTGGGGGTATGACATCAGTTTGCTCACTGAATATTCATGCATGCCCAGAACTGTTCCACAGGAATATATTTTAAATTCAACAACTTTGCTATTTTCCGATTTTGATCAAATTTCCAGCATTTTTCTCTGTGAATTTTACTCTATTTCTTGAGACATAATCAATTATGAATATCTTCAACCCGGAGCAATCATGTTGGTATTGGAATAATGTTACATGTAGGCCTATTAAGCACTAACACCTATTGTTCTACTTGGCCCGGCCAGAGGCAAGACTTCCAGATTGATGCTCTTTCAAGAATTGAATTACATCCTGGATAGAAATTATGAGCTTGTCTTGTAATGGTGTGGGGATGAAGGGATCAGACCAGTGCCGTAACTAATACCCCTTTCATAAACCCAATTATTTTGCTAATAGCAGTATAATTTGGTCGTAAAATCGGAGGAGGACCAGAGTTATCCGCTTTATTTTGATGCTGCAATTATCCGCAGCAGCATCGGGACCAGATTTTGACTTTATGAACACGTTTCTAAATGCGGATAATTGCCATGGAGCGGTCACAAGGTCACCCTTTTCCGAAACAACCGCATCGGAGGGGGTGTGTGTGTGCAATTGCCATGAAGATTATCCTCCTTTTTCAGGACGGGCGCTTGTAAAAATAGTACGGATTATTTTCAGAGTTTATGAACACAATTTTTATTGAATTATCCGCATTACTCTTAGGCGGCTAATTGGAGGATAGGTTTATGAAAGGGGTATAAGATTTTTTTTTCTCAGGGGAGGGGGTCAACTTGGGGTCCTTGCTTTTTCAGGGGGGCACCATTTTGTTCTCTGTGTGTGTATATGTGTCACAAGGGTGGATCAGACTTTCGCCAATAGGGGATGGGGCCCAAAATTATCTTCAGGTCTATATTTTCCCTGATCAGTCACTTATTAGCTTTATTCTTATGAAATAACATCAATATGAAATAATCACGTAGGCCTTATATAAAAAGTGCAAAGGCAAGCAATTTTTTTTCTTACTTTTTTTGGAACTTTTATATATGTATTTAGGATGTATTTTGTCCTGAAAATTTAACATTCTAGGCACCGTTTGTGATCCTGAACAAGATGTGTGTGTTCTAGATAATTACTGAGAATGCCAAGCACGAACATAATTTTTAATAAGTGTTCTAGCATGATCCTGTTAAGGTCTGTTTAACCATGAGGATGGTACATATTTCAATAATGGGAATGCGAAGCACGAGCTGAAAATTGTTGACATTCCGACCTAAAAAAAATGGTCATTTGTTCTATGCACTAGATCATAAAATGATAGGTACGTAACTAAATAATTGATGCGAGTGCAAATTGGGAATTTGAGTGTGGCAAACTGATTCTGTTTGGTTCTGCTTGCGTAGACTGGGGCCCGTTTCTCAACACCGTTAAGTCTTCTAACTTCTTAACTAAATTGGAAATAGTTAGCTACCTGTTAGCGAACTGTTTCACGAATCCCTCTTTGCCAAGATCGGGGACAACTTGACCAAATAGTTATGACATCTCCAAACCTGTCATAACTTACTTCTATCTTAAGGGTCAAGTCCACCTCAGAAAAAATGTTGATTTGAATCAATGGAGAAAGACCAGACAAGCACAATGCTGAAAATTTCATCAAAATCGGATGTAAAATAATAAATTAATGACATTTCAAAGTTTCGCTTATTTTGAACAAAATAGTTATATTAACGAGCCAGTTACATTCAAATGAGTCGATGATGTCACTCACTATTTCTTTTTTTTTATTGTTTGAATTATACAATATTTCATTTTTTACAAATTTGACAATTAGGACCTCCTTGCCTGAAGCACAAAATGTTAAAATAATGTAATTCCACGTGTTCAGGGAGGAATGACACTTCATTTCACATGACAATGACGAGAAAATAAAAATAATTCATATTTCATATAATAGATTACAAAAGAAATAGTGAGTGATGTCATCAGTTTCTCATTTGCATATCGACCGAGATGTGCATAACTGTTTTGTGAAATGAAGCGAAACTTTAGAATGCCATAACTTATTTTACATGCAATTTTGATGAAATTTTCAGTGTTATGGTTGTTGAATTTTTCTCTTTTTATTCAAATAAAGTTTTTGTTGGAGTGGACTTGTCCTTTATGTAGTGATATCATGTGGATAGACTGTGACATTCAAATGAGCCTCGAAATTTGAAAATTTTATTACGTAATAATTTAAAGAAAAATGAATTATATAGCAAACAAGTGGGATAAATCATTCAATAGTAATTGTAATGCACAGAAATTATAACAAGTGTTAATTTAAGGTAGTAAAATAATTGAATTGACAAAGATTCTACCACTTCAGGTCATCCATAATTGGACTCGTTTTCAGACCCTTATCAAAATTTTAATAAATTCTTCCTCTAATATACGCATAGCATTCATAAAATCTAAAGAGTTTAACAATCCATGATAATATTTTTTTTGATGATGTTTGGAATCCTGAAAATCTGTTTGATTATCATCATGTTAAAGGCAAAAAGAAGCTGCTGAAAACTGCTTATCTAAAAAAAAAAGAGCCAATGGAGTAAATTAGAGAGTCAAAAGGGGGCCTAAGCTTTCGATCCTAGCAGAATCTTCGTCGGAGGCAAAATGACAAACATATAAAGTGGAACAACCATGATATAGACCACAAACATCCAACAGCAACACTAGAAACCATCATGTTAGGAAGAAAGCCTTATGGTTTACTTACGTAAACTATTCAAATTTTATATCTTGGGATAAATATCTCAATGTCCACTTACATGTGATTTTTTTTATCATGATATGAATTAGTGTTAATTTCATTTCCTCAGAAATTTAATGCCCATGTCTGCATGTTTAAGTACTTTTTAAGCATATTTTGCCTCTATTTTTTGCAACTTTTGAAAAATTTGCTATTTTGTGACTAAGGCTACGTCTGGTATGTACTTTCCACCAATAGTATCAATATGATATTAATGGATTCTAGTTAATCCTTTTGGGTAATTTTGGAACTAATTCTGTGTTTGGTAGATAAATAGGACTAACTTGTCCAGGTGTTGAGAAACGGGCCCCTGCTGATGAGTAGGCCTAGAGTTTTTATGCCCCTGCAGATGAAGCCCGGAGGGGGCATTAAGTGTTGCCCCTGTCAGCCCCCCCCCCCCTTGGTTTCCGCGCAATAACTTGAAAAACATTCAATGGATTTTAAAAAATTTGGTGTGTAAGTAGATGTCACCAAAATACAGGCTAAGTTCACAGCTCATTATGCAAGTTGGTTCAAAATTTATTTTTTTGATTATATTTATATGCGTATTGATTTCTGCATGATATTAAGTTCAATCATATTGAATGGATTTCTGATCGCGTTAACTGGGGCCCGGATTGGCACGTTTTAACCAGTGTGTTTTAAAACACATTTTTTTTACTTGTGTGTTATAAATAAATCCTCTTTCTCTTCCCCCCTTTACTCTTTCTTGATTGCTTTGTCATGTTCCTCTTCTCCCTGTTCAATCTTGCACAGCAATCAATATTAAGAATATCATTTTAACAAACAAATCTATGTGATTAGCTCACTTTTATCTACAATGAATTCGTAAACATGGCAGGGCCACACAACATTCAAGACTATTTTTGGAATGCATGCATGGTTACACAGTTATGATATACACAAGTGCATATTATCAGATCCCGAATTGCTTAAAAACTTGATTTCATGTACAACTCAATGTGAGTCATTGCCAAAATTTGTATCTGTATCATTATTTTCAGAAATTGCTGCAAATTTCTATTAGTAATAAATTTGAAAATCTGTACATAAGAAAAATGAAAAAGTAAAAAAAAAAAAAAAACCAGTAACCTACATAGACTGGGCTATTTCATTTCCTAAGAAGACTGGGGGGGGGGGCTTTATGATCTGGGCAGTCAATCATGGGATCACAGCGATGATTGGCAAACGCATTACCCATGGTATATTCTAAAAAACTATAATCAAATTTTGCCTAAATCTCATTGCTAATTTATGCGTAAAATCAAAAGTTTGCTCTAATTAACTAAATAATGCCCCTGAAATGATCACTTTTGGTTCACAGACTCAATATATTTCAACATCACACCTATTTTCTTATGTGTTTATTGTTGTTTCAATGGAAATAGTCGGGGACCATATTTGACCGTAAAAAAGTTGAAATTGATTTTAATCAGTAAAAGGAAATATAATGGCACATTTATGAATTATGGCTAAAAACACTATTTCCATAGATTTGTACGCAAATTCACATTTTTCCAGCAACTTTTGGTCTGCATGCACTTCCAAAATGTTGTGTAATTTCGAAAACACATACCAGGGGGTCGCAATTTTGGTCTCAAAAGTTGCGCGAGACTCGAAAAAGTGAGTGAGTGATGCTGTAAGTCTGTGAGTGATGCGGTAAAAAAAATTGCGCAGTGGATTTATTGCAAAATATGACAAGGGGGTAAATCAGCCCCCAGTCTCATAAGGGTTAAAAACATTATATAGGCCTACTGATTGTTTTTAATATACATTTGATCAGAATTCCTGAATTAAAAAAATAAGTAGTTCAAGGGCTATATTTATAGGTTTGAATTGAATTTGTATTTTATGCCCTAAAATTGGTATAATTGATTCAAATGAAATAAAGCATATTGATTTACCCGAAATGAAATTAAGCTTTGAAACCCAATGTATATCAATTTTTCCATTGTGCAAATTCTCCTCGCCCCCCCCCCCTCGATTGACAAGACTCAGGATACCTAGGGACAACACGTATATAATCATGTATTAGGAATGAAATGTCATATTACTTATAAAGTGTTTTTTTTGTAGGCATTCAATTTCCATGATTTAGTAATTTGGGGGGAAATATCAACTTTTCTGTTCAAAATTCATAAACAAAATTGTGGTAATCTCTTATTAAAACATCAAGAACTGAAATCTTATTTTATTTAGTGTATAGTTTAATTGATTTACAGAAAATTGCATCATAAAACAATAAAAAAACATTTTGTACTACAATTCTGCGGGGGCATCTGTTTCCTTTGGACACGTCAAACTTTCTTAATTATGTGTAATTGATTCTATGACATGTGTTTACATTTGCTGCAGATTCCCATTCAGCCATTGGACTGAACTGGTACCAAGACCGGAACTGTAACACAGTAAGGATGGTCAATATGAAGCGAGCTTCATTGAATTCCTCCAAGAGCTCTGTACTCTGTTCTGATCATTTTGAAGATGCTTGCTTTGACCTGGGCAGACGATACGTCTTAAACAGGATGCTGTCCCAACCATATTTGATTTCCCGCCTCGTCTTCAGAAGGTACAGTGGATCTATATCATACATGCGTTCTAAAGAAATATATATTCTGTTTTATCTACCTTTGTTTTGATAGAACATTGCTTTAATTATTCAATTTTCAGTAGCAAAATAGAGATGAAAATTATCCTAATCAGGAGGATAACCATGGACCGGGGCCTATACTGTGTATTTACAGTAAACTACTAAATAAATATATTTTTAAAATTTGGTTTAAAGGGGAATCCAACCCAAATAAAAACTTGTTTTTATGAGAAAAAGAAAAATCAGACAAGTTGATAGGTGAAAGTTTGAACAGTATTGGACAAACGACAAGAAAGTTATGAATTTTTAAAAGTTGTAAATATTGGTAATCACTATACTCATGGAGACTTCAAATTGGCCGCATATGGGATGTCATAGTGATGTAAGGCAAGGACTACTCTTCCATGTACTCCAATACATATTATGGCTAAAATTTCATTTTTCCCAAAAGTTTTATTTCAAAGTATATTTTTCTTTCATGAGGACATTAAACAATATACTACCTGGGTTATATTTAGATTACTGCCCCAGGGGAACGGGTATTTAGGAGAAAACCACAAATCCCTGATAATAAAGTACATGGCCTATGGAAAGTTGTCCTTGCCCCTTGTCATAATTTACTTACCCAGTTGCCAATTTGAAATCTACATACTATTAGTGATCGCAATTTTAAAGCAGCTATAACTTTCTTATTGCTTGACCGATTTCTTTCAAACTTTCACCATTCTGTTTAATTTATTTTTCTCCTTCCCAACACAACATTTCATGGCCAAGGCTGGATTCCCCTTTAAGTCATAATCCTGGCTACTTTGAGATTGCATAGCCCAGGGAGGGGGAGGTGGGCTTTTTTGTCCCCCTCTTCAGATCTTGCCTCTGATCAAAACGAAAACCAATGCACACATCAACATCAATGTAATCTGCAAGCATGGAACTAAAGGTTACAGAATTCATTAAAATTTATTGTTAATAAATTATTTGTTAATAAATTAGTAATGCTAATTTATGCGTAATAGAGAATTCTTTGTTTTAAAGGTTAATCTCTAAAGAATTCCCGAAATTCTATGATTTCTAACAAAGTTGCTCAAAAATAAATGGTAAATGACATTTCTAATCTTATGTATTTTATTGTTTCTATAATTCCATATGTATTTCTTTGTTTTGGGGCCTTATGTATTTTATAGTTTTTTTAATGGGATCTGTTCATGGCACTATTCTGATTATAAAAAGCAAAGATTTGATTATTTTCAACCAATAAGTGCAAGAATAATGATAAATTTGTCAATTATGACTGAAAATAGAATTTCCATTGGATTAAATGTGTATACAAAATAATATTTTTGAGCAATTTTTGGTCCGACATAAACTCATAAAATGTTGCGTAACTGAATATCCGGGTGTCTCAAAAGCTCTGCAGAATTGACCAAAAAGTAATCATGGTACCTCATTTCTCATTGTGGACTTATCATGAAAAATGTGGATGGGGAGGGGAGCTTATTAAGCTCCCCCCCCCCCCGGGCTTGATAGGGTTTATATATCATCATGTATATTTTTAAAAAAATTATCTTGTTGCAAGTCACTGCAAAAGGTTTGATTTCTAAACGAATATTGTTCTTCATGGATAATCGAATATTTGATTGAAAAATTATCTTTGAATAGTTATCTTTTCATTCTTGTATCTGTTTTTGTTCAATATTCTTTTTCTTATTTTTTTATTAATTCGTCTCCTACAGAATTCACCCAAACCAAGGTATTTCCCAAAAGACTTTTCGATTCAGCAAACAACCTCCCAGATACTGCAAAGACACCAGTGCCAAAGTCTTCAGCACCTTAATTTCTCGAAGACCACTCCTACTGAATACCAGAAAGTCCAAGAGGGTAAAGTGGAAGTCAACAACAATAATGGACTGTATTAAAACTTGGAGAAGAGGCTGAAAACCACACAGAAGTCCTACCTTATACATTACTTGCTTTTAAGTTTGGACAAACTGATTTGCACAACTTTACAACAAAAAAATTACGCTGTGTGGATTCTGATTATTTAAAATAGCTCAATGAAAACGTTTATCACTGGGCATGTAACAAAAATGAATTCATTGAATTTGAAGATGTCTTACAGTATATTCATTCTGATTTGAATGTCAGAAGAGAAAAAAGTTTGTGAAAAGTAGGAATGACGGCAAGCTGACAGAAGAATAGAATACATGTAGGATAGAACAAGGCCACAGTTATAAATGAGCTGTTGGATAGAGACAAAAAGATGAATTAAGAATGGGGGTGATAGAGAAATAGAGACAGGAATTGGGGAGCCTGTGATGAATGCCTGAGAAAGTAAAAATTACCATATTTTATTTTTTTAAGGATTTGAACAGTCAGGAAGAATGTGGTCTTTTTTCTGTTGTTATTTCTCAAAATACTGGTATGTTTTGTGTACAGAAAGGGGTATAATCCTTTGCAATAATCACTCTCACAGAAAATATTAACTAATCAAAAGAAAAGTCAAATATTTCACTGATTTACAATTGTTCGGTCACTCTCATATCTAAAGTTACCCCCCCCCCCATCATTTCAAGGTATTGGAGAGAGAGGTTGGGCAGGACATGGCTGTCAGCAGAAAAAAAATGCAGGGTGGGGCAAAACAATTTTGGGATATGTGCGAGGGAGCGAATGCGACAGAGCAGAATTTTGTGGGGGGGATATATGCTGGAAAATGCAGGGCCAAGAGATTTGAGGAATATGTAAGAGGGAGCGAAGTGACCAAGCAGAAGAAATGTAGAGGACAACAAATTGTTGGGTATGTGAGGGAGCAAAGCAACCAATTAAAAAAGGAGGTTAGTCAAAACGTTCTTGAATATGAGTAAGGAAGTAACTTGTTCACTTCCGAGCAGTAGGACTCGTTTTAAAATAGCTTAGGAAATATGTGTTTCCTAAGCATGGTAAACACATATTGTAGGCCTATAGTACAATTTAGGTGCTCTAAGAGTTAAATTCTGAATGAGCTGCATTTGCTGGTAAATCATGCGCAGAGGATCTTTGTCTTTTATCCATTTCTACACTTTTCTTTAGATTTCAGTTTTAAGGCGGGAAGGATCCCACCCTCCTGTGGATGCTATATTTTGACTGACCCTGGGTAAATAGAATAATTACAAACACAAAAATGATGTTTTAATATGAGATTTTTTAATGCCCCTTGAAAGTCCACCATCTTTCTCACTCTCTCCATCTTTGTTTTTATTCATTTTAACTTTCCAATTCTTTCTCTCTTGATATCTATAAAGTTCAGGTTCACCCTTTTAACTTGCACTATTCCAAGCCCCCAACCAATTGGCATCCACAGGAATGGGGGAGTGGGGCTTCCCCCTAGAAAATAAAGTCAAACAAAAGAAAAATGTGGAAAATAGAAATGGATAAAGACAAATAATCCTCTACGCATGTCTTACCTACCAATACAGATCATTCACAATTTAATTCTTGCAACACCTAAATTCTACTATGAGTTTACCATACTTAGAAAATGCATATTTCCTATGCCATTTTTAAACAAGTCCCTATCGCTGGAGTGAACGTGTTGCTCACCAGCACGAATTCGAAAATATTTTGATTGACCTGGGGGCCCGTTTCATAAAACATTTGCCGCAGCGGCAACTCCCATTTTCTGCGGCAAATCTCAAAACAGCGGCAAATGACAATTTCTGCGGCAATATTTGATGCAGCTATTTGAGCTGCGTCAAATATTTGCCGCAGATACTTTCAGGGGCAAATGACAATTTCTGCGACAATATTTGATCTATTTGAGTTGCGTCAAATATTGCAGCAGAAACGGCTTTTTCATCAAAATATCAACAATTTGGAGGGCCTAACAACCATATTGCTAAAGTTTTTGATGATATTGAATTGATAAATTGCTTTTTGTCATTCTAAATAGAAAATACAGGTATTTTCACTCATTGACAAATAAAAGTAGATATTTATTGAATCACTAAATTTATTGAATTGAATTTACTGAATTTATTAAAGTCAAATTTATTTCATTAAATAGATACATAGGAACATCCATTGTGTTCCTGCAAATTTACACTTTAAAAAAGTATTTCTTTATCCTGTAAAAGAATGAATAATTGTCTCAGTTTGTCAAAGATGTTGCGTCATTGGCTTTTGAGTTTCAATTAGATTCATTTCATTATTCATAAGTGTTTTTTTTTGCTGCTGTTGGTTTTTTTCTGATGTGTTTGTTGAAACTCCAGCTGAAGCTGTGGTTGCTGTTAACGTTCCCGGAGTGCTTGTTGGACACCTTGATGTTGTTGAGGTTGCCAGTGTGGTTTTTGCATCTCCTGCAGAAATTGTTGATGCTGCTGTAGTTGTTGCTGTTGGTCAATGTAGTGTTACATCTCCTGTGTGTTTGCTGCTGTTTTTGCTCCTACTGTGCATGTGATTGAAGTACCTGAAATAGTAATTAATTTATAATGCATATGAGCAAGATACTAAACTTATTCCTAATTTCAATTTCATTGTTAACCCTTAATAGAGTGGGGGGGGGGGGTGGAGGCACCTCTTGGTACTTTGCAAGATTTATCCAAATGGACAAGATCCTCAGGCACTCCCGGGATGACCTACCAGAATAGCCTCACAGTAAGGTGTATTAACAGGATTTTGTACTCATAACATTCAGTTGATTTTGCATGAACTCAATTCATCAATGAATGTAAAGGGTCAGCTTTTTCGGGTAATCTTTCTGAGTCCTTTTACTCCTTTAATGAAATATTAATAATTAAATACATGATGAAGTGAGTTTGGCAGTTATTTGACATGTTGCATCTTATGTGCTAGTGGTGGGGTCAATCATTATAGAAATGCAGAATATACATGTACATGTACCAATTTGGCAAGAGAAAGCAAGTCACATTATCGACCAATGATTGATATTGGTTTGTTACTTTTGCAGCTGAAAAAAAAATCATCAACACCTCAAACTAAGAGTTTAATTCTAAAATTTGGATTACCTGACAAAGAGCAAATCAAGAAACAAAAATCATTCAAATTGTTATTATGACTTACTTCTATGCCAAAATGAATCAGAATTATAAATAAGTTTAACTTACGTTTAAATCACATTTCTAGGCTCTTTACTGGCTCTTCAAACCCTTCAATGTTTGATTCTGGCATGACTTTCTGATACTATTTTGTGTCCTTCTGGAACTGTGGACAAAACCTCACCTGAAGGAATAAATTAAAATTTTCAAAAAATGTTTGGCACTATAATTTTTTTCTCACAAGAAAATACATTACATGTATATCAAAAAAAAGAAAAGAAACTTCATTTGACTATTAGGTTTTTGTCAGGGGGGGGGTAAGGGGTCAAGATGTTGTCAATATGATGAACAAAAATGCAATAGTAAATAATATATAAGGATCAATCTCTGGTTGAAAAACGTCACTTCATGCAATTATTCCTCATAATTCATCTTGCACACACATATACACATACTAAGGATGTGAGAGAGAGCGAGCATCGTCATCGTACATGCAAAAAGTATTAAATCCATCACTGATGTATAGATGGGGGCCATGCCCCCCAGTCAGACTGCAGGTCCCAAGAGAGTGGCTTCTTTCATCCAAATGATATTCATGACTTGAGATGTTTTGTATATTTAATGAGCTTGACGCGGACCATAACACCTTTTCATTCGGTCATTGCTGCTCTAACTGTGCATCGAATTTCATGAATTTGGTACCATTGTAAAGAAGAAGAATCATTCTTTCATGTCATATGTTTGGATTTATTCAAAGATTTTGTAATATAGGTTCAAAGTTTGATCTAAAATATGCTATAAAATAAATATTTTCACCTGACAAAAGTTGCTATTTTCACACTTTATTTGTGTTTGAGCCCAAATGATTTTTATATCATGATAAAGCTGAATATGTATGCTTTGAAACGATATAGGTTTCAAAATAAGAATTGGTTTAATCGGGTCAAGATCACACTTTTCATTTGCCAAGTACATAAAGCAGTTTGAAAACAAGAATACTGCATTCTGATTGGTCAAATAGACCACCCAGTGGCAAATTCCAACGGTTCCAGTGCCAGGGTTCGTAGGAAGGTCACACTTCCCATGTGGTAATCTCCTCAAATACCCTGTGCCTGTTGTTCTGTGAACCTTATCCAGCCAATCAGAACTCTGGATTTCATGCAAGTACAAAATTACAGAAATCTCGTATTGTACCTTAGTGGGAAAGTGTGATCTTGACCCGATTAAAAGGTGCCGCATATCAAGAGTGGCATTGTGAGAAAGAAAAGAAGTTCAGCTTTATGGTGATATGGATATCATTGAGGCTCAAAATAAAAAGTTTGCACAATGTGCAAAAGAAAATGGAAGAAGAAAATTAAGTTTTGAGGCACACTTTCAGGCCAGAAATTTACTTATTTAACAAAATATTGTATACAAAATAAATGACCAATATGAAAGAGTAACTTTTACTCTATCTGATAGTGCAATAATATTTAATTTAACTTGAGGTTAAAAAGAATGCCAGTAGTTGCAGTAAACACTGATTTCATGAGAAAGTCTGGCTTAATTGTCAGTATATCATCGAGGATCTAGATTTGGTAAAGTTACATAAACTGAACTTTGTGAAATCTTGAAATCTACGCTGAAAAATGTTCACACTGAAGATCACCAACACAGATAGGCACACGTGGGACAGTGTATTATTATTGCTGGAATATGAGCTTATTTTGCTTATTTCTCAGCAATTACACAATTTCTTCCAGAATCCTTTGGCACATATTTTTTATTCATACAAACAGACACTTGGGTGGTCATTATATTAGATTCTGTAAAAAGTCATTTTGAGATCGTTACCAATACTGGAATTTCTCTTTAAAACAGGTAAATTCTTAGACTCGAGAAAGAAAATCTCACGAATCACAAGATTTTGCAAGGATTCAGCCACGAGATGATTTGGATGTATCTGGACTTTTTGCTCATTAGCATAGGGACCTGCGGTCTGACTGCCCCCCCCCCCCCAATGTTTAATGACCAAGAAAGAAAAGGAGAAAAAGAAAGAAAGCGAACGAGAAAGGGTGAAATAGAGAGTATTTACTGGATATTATTACGTCAAAATCTTTCCAAATTTTGATTTCTGTATTAAAAAGTTCTAAAATTTTGCACACTCCCTTTGCTCTCTTTGGAGAACTTGTTTCCATTCGCCATATTTAGCCCTCTCAAAATATTTGGCTCATTACGCCACTGAATTCAATTGTAAGAATTTTATGTTTGCTTAATGTAGACTTAATCTAACCCTAATAAGACTGCCAGGGTATTTTGGAGGCAGGAAAGATGGGCGGAAGGGGAGTGGGGGCCCTCAAGATTGACCGTTAATTGCGCAATTGTGAAGAAATGCAAAATGCCTGCCACAGATGAAAAAATTGTATATTTGATCATTCTAAAATTATTTAGAATTATATATTTTACTAAATCATGCATGAAATTAGAATTTGGCTGGAAATCTATAAACACAGCCCTTGAAGTTTTTGTTCAGACACATAAAAATTAATTGATATCAAATACCTTTCATATGTATTTTTTTCCTTTCTTAAGTATTTGTTTTTTTTACTTTTTTTATATTGTTGACAAAATTTTCTGATCATAAGCACAATGAAATTAATTGATTTTAATCAGTAAAAATAAACATTAACCGGTATGATACAATTATGAATTCTGGCTAGAAACAGATTTTGCATTGGATTTGTCCATGAAATCACATTTTAGTGCAATTCTGACATGTGTACTTACACAATGCACAATGTTGCATAATTGCAGAACCGGGTACCCAGGTGTCACAAATTTTGTCTGAAAACTCATAAACTTTTTTTAAAAAAGGCTTTATAATGACGCGGCACAATCTTTCACGTTGTGGATTTATCGTGAAAATTTTTGGGCTCCCACCGCCTTTTTAGGGTTAAATCAGATAGCACATCATGATGGGTTTTACTGATATTCATTCTGCAACCCATATTTCAAAGACTATACATCATATCTGACATTGATTTTTACCTGTGGCAGTATGTTAGTCTCTGCATTTCTACAACTTTGGCCAAATATTCTACTACTAGTTCATTAGATGGGCCCATGGCATTTTTCTTATTGTAGGAGACTGGCAAGCCCTGGCTTTGAAGTTCCTGGTATATCCTTCTCCAGCTGCAATATCTGGTCAGTTGAGGACTTGGGGGCTTTGTGTCAGGAGTGGTCTTGGTAATGGCGGTGGCAATGGTGATGGCAGTGACAGAAGCAGACTTGGTGGTGGTGAATGCAATTGCAGCATTGTTGATGGTGGTATATGCCTCATCACGACCAACATTAGCTCCTGCTGCCATGCTGCTGGTCTCCATCTATTATGTTTTAAATGCAACAATGTATGAGTTCATGTCGGACCTAGAATTGCTCAAAAACATTATTTCTCTTACAAATCTAATCCAATGGAAATTATATTTTAAATCATAAATGACAAATGCATCATTATTCTTGCACTTCTTGGTTGAAAATTATAAAATCTTTGCTTTGTCTCAAAATATTATATCTATATTTTGATATTAATAGATGCTCTAAGATCTTATCTTTGAAATGGCATTTAAAAAGTAAATTCATGCTTGGGCGAACAGGGGACGTTTTATACTTTTATACTTTTGGCTAATCAGCAGACTTATAATATATTCATTCTTTGCCATAATTTTCGAAAAATGCTGTCAAATTTCACTAATAAATTTATTCATTTACCTGAATTACATTGGTTTTAATTTGAACTTCTTTTACCTTTGAATTTTCCTTCATAAGTAAGAAGAGACTTTCTTGTCAACCCAAGTGAGAAGATTTGCATTTTTAATTGGGAGAATTTGTAATCATTCAAATCCTTTTTATTATGTGAAACAAATTATGTTATGGTACCTTTGATAATAATTATGTGAAACAATTTATGTAATGGTACCTATAAAAGACATGAATCCTATTTTCAAGGGGTCATTGAATCCTTCACCAAGTTTAATTATGTGCTTGACAGACAAGCAAGAAAATATTCATGTCTTTCAATGGCAATGGTGTATTGAGTCAATTTTGAAGGAGCAAGATGTGGCAGATCAGGTAAAATGCATTAAAAAGTTGTGAAGCGAGCAAGCAAAAATTTCCAGTTTTTACTAAAATATCAAATTTTGTGATTTTGACATAATATTCAGAATAATATCATATTTCACTTTCTATGTTTTCTGTTATTTTTCTTTCCACTTTTTTCCTTGGTCATAATTTTGTATTGGGAGGGGGGAGCACCCCGAGCCCCCACCCTCAGTATGCCACTGTTCAAAGGCATCATAACCTTTGCAGAACACAATGAAAGGATTCGAAAAAAAACACGCTCTACCATAATTTGGTTTAAAAAAATGTTCTTGCCTAAGGAAGGAATATTCAAAACTAAAAGAGAACATATTAAAAAGGAACAACACCACAACTATCCAAATAAATAAGTAGATTTGGAAATGAATTTTGACTGCATAATTCGAAAATTATGGCAAAGATAATGAAAGGTTAAGAGGAATTCTGCTGATAGCAAGAAGTCCGACCATCATATTATGCCATTTTGGCGCAAGCTTCCTTTTTTACCCCAGACAAAACAAAAATTTGTGTTTGCGTAAGCACGAACAAAACCAAATTATTTTAATAGCATTTGAAGGATAAGACTCCATAGCATGTATTGACACCAAAATATTGAGATCATAATTTGAAACAAAAATTTTATAGACTTTTCAAATCTATCCCATTTTTTCATACGCACTGTAGAACTTGGGAACTTATTTAGAGATTTACTTAACTGTACAGCAGAGAATTCTCTATTTATGCATAAAATAATTTATCAAAAATGAATTTAATAAATTATGAAAAATCAGCAATACACCCTTAGCTTTGCAATTTCAAAGAAGCTCATGCTAATTATGTAGGGCTAAACCAAATTTTTAATTTGTTTGATCATTTAGTAAGCGTTAACTTAAAATACACAGTCCCCTGGTACACAGTATAGGCCGAGGTCCATGGTGACCCTCCCGAATAGGATAATTTTCATTTCTCTTTGGCTACTGAGAATGGAATATTCAAAACATTGTTCTGTCAAACCAAAGGTAGATAGATAATACAGAGATTATATTTCTTTAAAACACGTATGATATAGATCTACTGTACCTTCTGATGACGAGGCGGCAAATTAAATGTGGTTGGGACAGCATCCTGTCTTAGACGAATCGTTTGCCCAGTCCTGTCAAAGCAAGCATCTTCAAAATGATCAGAACAGAGTACAGAGCTTTAGGAGGAATTCGATGAAGCTTGCTTCATATTGACCATCCATACTGTGTTACAGTACCAGTTCAGTCCAACGGCTGAATGGGAATCTGCAGCAAATGTAAACACATGTCATGAAATCAATTATATATAATTAAGAAAACTCTAGGCCTACTCAGCAGCGGCCCGTTTATCAACACCTGGACAAGTGAGTCATATTTATCTACCAACCACAGAGTTAGTTCCTATCTTTAGGATTTTTAACAAGAAATAATCCATTAATAACGTTATATTGAGACTATCGGTAGAAAGTACAAGAGATGTAGCCTTAATCACATAATAGCATAATTTTCAAAAAGTTAAATTATGATAAAACTTGCAATTATTGTGATAAATCAGGAAATACATCCAATCAAAAAAATAGCAGAGCCAAAACTAGAACAAAAGCTTCGGTCTCTGTTAAAGGGGAATCCAACCCAAATAAAAACTTGTTCTTAGGGGAATAAGAAAAATCAGTCAAGTTGATAGGTGAAAGTTTGAACACTATCTGACAAATAATAAGAAAGTTATTTTTAAAGTTGTGAATATTGGTAATCCCTAGATCCACGAGACTGCAAATTGGCCACATATGTGATGTCACAGTGATGTAAGGCAAGGACTACTCTTCCATGTACTCCAATACATAAAATGGCTAATATGTCATTTTTTCAAATGTTTTACTTCAAATTTTTATTTTTCTTTCACATGAGGACATAAAACAATATACTACCAGGGTTATATTTAGATTACTGCCCCAGGGGAAGGGCAGTTAGGAGAAAAACACAAATCCCTGATAATTAAGTACATGGCCTATGGGAAAGTTGTCCTTGCCTCTTGTCATAATTTACTTACCCAGTTGCCACTTTGAAATCTACATAATCATAGGGATTTCAATTTTAAAGCAGCCATAACTTTCTTATTGCTGGTCCGATTTCTTTCAAACTTTCACCATTCTGTTTTATCTAATTTTCTCCTTTCCAACACTATATTTTATGACCAAGGCTGGATTCCCCTTAAGTGTAAAGGCATCCGGCCGAGCGTTGTTGGAGCGGTCGTGGAGCGGAGAGAAAAAAAAAATCATCACCGCTCGCTACCGTTTACCATTTTCAAGTTCGATTTTAGTTTTTTTGTTTTCGATTTTTTCCCCCATTTTGAGAGAAATATTCTACCCTCTTTCCCTACCGCCCCAACAACGCTCGGCCGGTGTGACCATGCCTTTATGTTGGTTGTTCAGCTGAATTTCGTTGGCTTCACTCACCAAATACAGAAAAAGATATAAAAATACTCCTCGAGACAGAGGGCTGCCAGCTGTCTACTAAAGGCAAAACATGCATCAAACATAATTAAACCATGCAGACTTGGGGATTAAAATGCCGAGAAAAATGAAATCATCACTAATTCATTTTGAACATGACTAAAAAACAAGGCAAAAGCAATTTTTGTCTCGCCCACTTATGAAAATAACCAGAAATATTGTGATTTGCAAGGGCACGCAAGAATTATATCAAAACTTCATTGTGAAATTACTGGGATAGAATAACACTTGTCATACCAGCCTTGCACGTAAACTTTAATATTGACCTGAAAATGACCTTTGACCTTACCATGTGACATCCGACTGCAGCATAAGTCTGCAAGTTTGGTTGAAAAGTGACTTACGGTTGCGGAGTTAGGTGTCATAAGAGAGTCTTGCATGTAAACTTTAACCTGTAAATGACCTTTGACCTTTCCATGTGACCTCTGACTGCAGCATAACATGCAGGTCCCCCAAGTCCATCTACCAACCAAGTTTGGTTGAAAAGTGACTTACGGTTGCGGAGTTAGGTGTCATAAGAGAGTCTTGCATGTAAACTTTAACCTGTAAATGACCTTTGACCTTTCCATGTGACCTCCGACTGCAGCATAACATGCACGTCCCCCAGGTCTATCCAACATCCAAGTTTGGTTGAAAAGTGACTTACGGTTGCGGAGTTAGTTTTCATAAGAGAGTCTTGCATGTAAACTTTGACGTTGACCTGAAAATGACCTTTGAACTTATCATGTGACCTCCCACTTCAGCGTAACATGTGCAGGTCCCCCAAGTCCATCTACTGTCCATGTTAGGTTGAAAAGCGACTTACATTTGCGAAGTTAGGTGTCCTGCATGTAAACTTTAACGTTGACCTGAAAATGACCTTCGACCTTACCATGTGACCTCTGACTGTAGCATAACATGCAGGTCCCCCAAGTCCATCGACCATCCATGTTTGATTGAAAAGTGACTTATGGTTGCGGAGTTAGGTGTCATAAGAGAGTCTTGCATATAAACTTTAACCTGTAAATGATATTTTACCTTACCATGTGACCTCTGACTGCAGCATAACATGCACGTCCCCCAAGTCTATCCAACATCCAAGTTTGGTTGAAAAGTGACTTACGGTTGCGGAGTTAGGTGTCATAAGAGTCTTGCATGTGAACTGTAACGTTGACCTGAAAATGACCTTTGACCTTACCATATGACCTCAGACTGCAGCATAACATGCAGGTCCCCCAAGTCCATCTACCATCCAAGTTTGGTTGAAAAGCGACTTACGGTTGTGGAGTTAGGTGTCATAAAAGTGTTGCATGTAAACTTTAACGTTGACCTGAAAATGACCTTTGACCTTACCATGTGACCTCTGACTGCAGCTCAACATGCAGGTCCATCTATCATCCATGTTTGGTTTAAAAGCGACTTACGGTTGTGGAGTTATGTGTCATTACAGGTTTGTGACGGACGGACAGACGACATTTGGATCCCTTAGTCTCGCCTTCACCTCTGGTGGGCAGGACAAATATGTCATACGGACGTTGAGATATGCCGCGAGAGCTTTTCTCGAAAGGGTGGGTTGAGGAGGAAAGTCAAACAAAACACACCTTTTCGGGACAACCGGGGGAACTTTCCATGAAAGGCTGCATGTGTTTAATATTTTTTCTGAACCAATCGTTTCTATGAAAATTAGTCTTGAAATAACAATATAACAGTAATATAGACACTAGACAGAGGTGCATAGATGGGGGGAGGCTTGGGATACTCTCCCCCCCCCCCCCCAAAAAAAAAAAGGAAAGAAAAATGAAATATAACATTTTCTGAATATTTTTATGTCAAGCTACAAAATGTGATTTTTTTAATGAAAAGCTTGCTCGCTCACAACTTCTATTGAATTTTGCCTGATATGACACATCTGACTCCCTCAAAATCTTGGGCTCATTTTGTCTCTGATTATTAGGAGAAAAAGAGAGCTTGCAGTTTTTGTGATTCTGAATAAAATTTCATATTAATGAAGTAATTCTGGACACAAAATAATTACACAAAGCCATATGGAATTATGAGAAATAGTAAACAAATATATCAGGCTTTGAGAAAGTATAGTTGAATTATTTATCCGAGGTTGGTCTGACAATTACTTCCTGAGGGGCGAAGCCCCGAGAGAAATATAGTAGTTTTGCCAGTCCAACCGAGGATTAATAATTCCCACTATGCTTTCGAATGAAACGCCTGATATATTTGTTTTTTATCCAACTTTTTATAATTTATAACCAAAATCTATGTGATGAGCTTGCAAAGTCCGGTTACTTGAGTTGAATTACCTACTTTTCTCTGAGCCATCGTGCTCAGCAGAACGCAGATCAGTGCCTGTGCCGACACATCGCTGGACTTGCCCAGGAGAGAGAGCGCGCTGGCCGGTGTGCCTGAGAGTTTAGCTAGATCCAGTTTTGTGAAATAATGATGTCAGACCTCGATATACTAGTATCCAAAAATATATCGAGGTATGACGTCAGAGTTGAAATATATTCGGTCACATGATGCTACTTGAACCAATAGTACTATACATGATTTACTCTATGTAGGATATAATGTATTCTATTCTATAGGCGTAAGTATTTGCATAGAAGTGTGATGAAACAAATCAGTGGCGAAGTGAGCCAAAGTTTTGAAGGGGCTAGATATGAATAATTGGGCAGATCTTTTTTTGTGAGCGAGCAAAAAAAATAAAAATATTTAACTTTATAAATATCCAATGAAAGCATAATATTCAGAAAAAATATATTTCACCATTTTCTTTTCTACTTTCTTGGTCATAATTTATTTTTGTAGGAGAGGAGAGGGAGCAAGCGCCCGAAGACCCCCTCGCCTCATCTGTGCACTGAAGAAATTACTTTGAAACTGACTTTCCTTTGCAAGCTGCTGGATAATCTTTATATAATAGTTACCATGCAAGGACGGCTGCACTGCCGAGACTATTGAAAATAAATACATGAAAATGCACAAAATTTGTGTTTTCCCTTCTTTCCTTCCGTTTTGTTTCACCTGCATAGGAGAGTAAAATTATATTATAGGCGCTGTTTTTCTGACGGTGGCGGCATCAACACCAAATCTTAACAAAAGGTTGTGTTTTTTAAATGAAAACTTAGAAACCTAGTTCATGAAATTTGGGCATAAGGTTAATCAAGTATTGCTAAACGTCCTCAGTTGTTGTGTGTCCGTACAGGTTGTGTGTCCACACGATCAATGTTAGAAAGTCATTTGAAAAAAGTTAGAAGCGAAGTTTCATCAAATTTTAGTACAAAATGTTGGGAAATATAAAGAACAAAATAGAAGATGATTACAAGTATTGAATTCATATTTTTAGTGTAATCCAAAGACAAAAAGGAAGGCTTCAAAAAGATTGTTTACATTCATAATTCCGAAGCTTCGTTATTCCGAAGGTTTGGATATTCCGGAGGTTCGTTAATCTGAAAGCGAAATAAGGTTCGTTGTTCCGAAGGTCCGACAATCCAAAAATTGAAATGACGTTCGTTGTTCCAAAGGTTCGTTAATCCGAAAAGGAATAATGAGAGTCATAATTCCGAAGGTTCATTAGTCCGAAAAAAAATGAGGTTCATTGTTCATTTAGTTTTTTCGGATTAACGAACCTCATTTCGTTTTCGGATTAACGAACCTCATTTCGTTTTCGGACTAACGAACCTTCGGAATTATCACTCATTATTCCTTTTCGGATTAACGAACCTTCGGAATTACGCCACAAATGTTCGGATTAACGAACCCTTTTTCGATTTAACGAACATTGTGGTTCAGGCAATAATGAATTCACGTGTTTTGGAATTACGAACCTTCTGAATTACGAAGTGTAACCAAAAGATAACATGTCCGGAGTCACTGGACCCCCTCCTATATTAGTTTTGTTTTTAAAGATCGTGATGTTCCATGAGTTTTATATTTCCCCATAAAATCCCACCTTTGTCACTCGGAATATCAGATCGACTTAACGGACACGATGTTCAGCCAGATGGAGCGTATAGTAGTGGTGGTGAAGTGGAGCCGGCACAAACATCGCTCGAAGTAACTAAACTTGTACTAGTAATGAGTGGGGCTAGGACCTAGGCCAAACATACTTAGGCTACCACAACAGGCGATAGGCTTTCTTACCCCTCCAAAGATAACTTCTTAAATTGGAGATAAAATTTTACCTTCTAGGGTGACCTTTTCTTGGACTTGCCCTATACCCTGTACCATGAACCGTTTTGGCAGTGGATATCTAAGTCAGTGGGTCGCGCATGGGATCTCATTCTCACTTCTGGTGTCCATACCACATGATTTTTCTGTGCGCGGTGGCGCATCTTTGGGCCCGAGCCGAGATAGGCCTCGACTCTAACATTAGAGTCTACGGACAAGCCCAACTCATAGTCAAGGGTTCATTACACGCAGAAACAGATCTAGAGGGGGGGGTTGCAACCCCCCCTCCCAAAAAAAAAAAAAAAAAAAAATCTGGGGACCATTTTTTTTTAATCTCATCTTTTTTAAAAAACTTGTAATTTTATTTTATTCTATTTCTATGTCTTCATTTAATTTATTATTATTATTTATTTGGGGGGAGGGTTGGGCGAACAAATGTCACATAGTCCTTTTTGCCCCCCCCCCCATCAGCTTTTTTGAGGACACGGAAGTGACAATCTAGGCCAGGGTTGCCGATTCTCATCCCCAAACAAAAATCCCCCCATAAAAAAAAAATGGGGGATTGCAACTTAATTTTACAAATTTTCATGGGGGTTAATTTGGCAACGACCTCTATATCAAAAATAGTGGTGTTTTAGATGCAAGGAAACGCCATTTTCACACACAGATTTTCAAAAATTTTCCCTACGTGGGAGGGGGGACACCCCCCAAACACCCTCGCTTGCTTCGCTCGCTTGGACTCGGTCGCTACGCTCCCTCACATACCACCCCAACCCCCCCTTTATAAAAGCTGGATCCGCTCCCGACATGCCACAGCGCACAGAAAAACCAAGCCATTACTTAGAAGTGGTGTGTTTAATGCCTTATGGACGTGGACATCACTTGCAGAAGTGGGATCGCAGCAAGCCAGCATGCGCGACCCACTAACTCATTAACTGTCAATTCGAAATCCACTGCCAAACATGGTTCAATGGTTTAATTTACCAGTATTAATACTAACCTCGCAATGCGTGTGGGTGCCCAAGCTAAAGCTGTTTTTAATAATCTAAAAATAAAATCACGTCAATCACTGACTCAGACAGTCAATACTTATATAAAATTTGTCATCCAATGAAGTTTCCAATTTCAACATGCATTTTGCTCTGAGTCAGTCTGAGTATGAATTTTACACCATTTATCAAAATCTAGGCCTAAATATCAGCCTGTATAATTCATTACCATTTTAGGTGTGCACAAAAGACCAATCCCCCCGGCCTGGCATGGGCATGGTCGACTACAGTAGGACTCTACACAAACTTGAATACACGGGACTATAAATTGCACAGCTTCTTGCAAATGCAAGTTTGGCAACGACTAACGAATTCCCATTTTGTTTTCAACGTAATTTTGAAGTCGAAAACATAGCTAAACTTACGAATGCAATGTCCGTCCACATTCTACCAATTAGAGAAGTTGTTTGCAGCTCTCGTTGACATGAATAACGTGAAATCTAAGCTAAACAAGAAAGGTTCACCAACATGCCGACCTGTGAGTGTGACCGTCCCGCGCCCGGATATCGATCGAGCGAAGATATCGGCTTGAGCAAGGTGCAGCCAATCAGCGACGATCTCATATTCCCTGCCAGAAAGAGGAGACAGAATTATTTTACATGGACGGAATTTTTTGTGATGTGACACAAAATCATTTCGTCGACGGAATTTTTTGTGATGTGACACAAAATCATTTCGTTGACGGAATAAATATTTGCATCGCAACGAAATGAATTTCGAGGACGCAATTTTATTTCGTCTCGAGGAAATTGATTATAAGTGTGACACAAAATAAATTTCGTATACGAAATCAAACTGCATCATGACGAAATGAATTTCGTTGGAGTGAAACACATATTTTCCTACAGAATTTTCCTTTGGACAATTGGGGTGCTATTTCGTTAGATCAAAATTCATTTCGTGTGTACGAAATAAATTTTGTGGACTAAATTACATTTCGTCTCGACGAAAATTTATTTTGTGTGACAAGAATAATTTCGTATACGAAATAAAACTGCGTCATGACGAAATCATTTTCATACGAACAAAAAAACTTTTGTGTACGGAATGACGTGAATTGGACGGAATTTACCATCGGACATTTGGTGCGCCATTTTGTATGGCACGCCAAATGAAGTTTGTGGACGCAATTACATTTTGTCTAAACGAAATTTATTTTGTGCATTTCGTCGAGACGAAAATGATTTTGTGTGACACAAAATAAATTTCGTGTACGAAATTAGAAAAGCGTCATGACAAAAAGATTTTCGTCTGAATAAAAACACATTTTGTGTACGGAATTGCTTGAATTGCACAGAATATACTGGCGTACACTTGGCACGCCATAGTCTGGGCTAGTATTAAATCCCTTGGAATCAGTGCAAGACGCCCAACTCACCAAGGGATCAAGGGTGGTAGACGCATCAAAGACACAAGAAAGACAGTGTTTCAACTTCCCCATCACCGGTAAACCATGTATTGAAGAAACGGAAAGATAAAGAATCACAAGGTAATGATGCACATTTTGCTTTGTGGAATGCCAGATCGATTAGGAACAAGACTCATATGATATGTGATCTAGTTACATCAGATCACATAGATATTTTTGCTCTAACAGAGACCTGGCTCTACGGAGATGAAAGGGATGACCATTCCTTAGCAGATTTGAGATCGTCGTTACCATCTCATCGGTTTCTTCACTCTCCTAGAAGGGATAGACCAGGTGGTGGACTTGGGGTGTGTCTTCGGAAAAGTTTTCATGTCCATGAAAAGGAGATTAATTCTTTGGAGTCCTTTGAATACATGAATATTTTGATCTCTACCAGTCACCAGAAGCCTATTCGTATTGTAGTTATATATCGTCCTCAAATTACAATAGACCGTAAACCGACAGCCCCTATATTTTTCAAAGAGTTTCCTAACTCTCTTGAAAGTTTGATGGTTGACCAACACTACCTCTTAATTGCTGGTAATCTTAATTTTCATTTAGATGACAAGACAAATTATTATTATTATTACTTATTATTTGTACTGCGCTTCTCCCATTAGGCCCAAAGCGCTTACAATGAATAAGATATACTATTTTAAAAACTACAAAGTATTAAACAGATGAGTTTTTAATGACTTTTTGAAGATTGCTAATGATGGACACTGTCTAATTATTAGTGGCAGGTTGTTCCAGAATTTTGAAGCCGACACCGTAAAAGTTCTGTCACCAGCTAATGTACGAGTTAATGAATATGTGAGGCGAAGGTGATCACTGGCCGATCTAAGAGCTCTAGTTGGTCCATACAGATTCAAGCAGTTACTTAAATACTGTGGAGCCTGTTTATTCAGTGTTTTGTAGACAATAACGAGTAATTTGAACGTAATTCTCTGTTTAAAAGGAAGCCAGTGAAGAGAATTAAGGAGTAGAATGTAGAATTAATCGTGCTGCCCAATTTTGTAGCCGTTGAACACGGAATAATTGATTAGAGGGAATTGTAGAAAGGAGCCCATTGCAATAATCCATACGAGACAGAACCAATGAACGAACAGCATTATGACAGGCAGACTGGTCAATAAACCTGATTCTAGAAATGTTCCTTAAATAAAAAGTGACTATGCTACAGATATGAGAGATATGGTACGACATTGACATGCGGGAGTCAAATATGACACCAAGGTTTCGTATTTTTTCTGATGGTCTGATGAGTGTACCATCAACATCAAGTTGAACATTTGGAAGATTGCGCAAGTTATAAGTAGAGGCCGCAACAAAAAATTCAGTTTTATTATCATTAAGTTTTAATTTATTCACTATGTCAGAAGCTCATTTAAACTCCCCTTTAGTAGCCAGTGGAAGAGCCTATTTGGTTGAGTAACTCCTTAATTTGTTTATCAATAGACCAAACCTAACTGCTAGAGTAGGCAACCCCTCACTGTGTTTGATAGCTATTGTGTGTGTGCACTGCATAGGGCTATGCAAGCAAATGTTCAGCAGACTGCAGATAAGCAAGCATAGGGTGCAGCAGCACCTTTCAGCAGCTCCTTGGCTGGGAAAGCCAGCACTTTGGTGCCACGCCTTTGTTATTTGGAGTGGCATGTAAGCCAGCAGTGGTTGGTACACTGGTTGGAATTCAAGGTCCAGACTGTAAGTTGATGTTTTATTTTACCATATCATTATGTAAAGCTTTGATGATTATAGTTGAAAACTGATGTTAATTGGTATCACAATTGAACATGACGAAGGTTAATTATGCTATTCGAAGACAAGATATAAGACATACATGTACAGGTATTGGATATTTTATATAAATATGCACCTTTGTCATACACTTTATTAGGAAATTCATGATATATTTATATGTCTTACACATTTATCAAGACAATTGATGTAGTTATTACAATGTTGAAGGTTTTGTTTAAACACTGATGAACTAAGGAGAGTGGAGATTTTTATATGACACTTTATTAGAATAAACATTTCACTTGTTCGAAGTTAGGACACTGCTATTAGGTACTCAAAAGCAAGTATAGAAGTTTAATGACCTGCTTGACTGTACTCAGCATTTACTTTATTTTAAACTATTTGAACAACGGAAATGATATGTACTGTAGGCTGTTAATCCTTGCGTGTTCTCTTCCAGACGGTCGTTTTTCTCGATGATTTATCCACGTCTTACGACGTTCTACGATTGCTACGTTATTCGCGGGAAAGTCCCGAGATCTAGGTTATCCGGTTTCTTCTAGTTTGGCAAGTTCATCCCATAACGTCTTCCATTCGCACAGCTCATCCATTTCTTCAGCATTGTATGATCAACTTGGACATTGAAGCATTCGACGTCTGACGTGATGAGTGAAGACTTGAGAAACTGAACTTTCTCCATATTATGAAGTCGGTATACTAGATGATTGTTTTCATAAACAGAGTTTATGCTCTTTCAATAGGAATATTAAACAGGTCACAATACTTTATTTAGATTATACTAATTTAAGACAGATTGTTCCAAAACTTGTTGATACTGGTTTATTGATCTTTATGTTTTGTCAGCATGTGAGCCAATGGCAGTATGGATATATATAATAAGTTCATTTTGATTGAAATGTACAATCCTATCTTATAGTTTAATTATTGGGTGGTCAAACAGCCTGAGTAGACTACTAAGTCAAGTTCACATGAAACACAATGTGACACACTATCATCCACTGTCTTATATCTTATATACAATTCTGGAAATTTAACCAGTGCATTATTGAGAGCTCCGGAGTTTTCGGATCAAAAGAAACATATAATTGTATGTCATCAGCGTAAAAATGATAATTGATACAGTGATTTCGGATGATATCACCAACTGGAAGAGTATATATTGAGTAGCCTATGGGTCAAACTATTGACCCCTGAGGGAGTCCAAATTCTAGAGTTATGGGATTTGACAATGTGCCGTCAATATCAACTTGCGAAGTCCATCCAGACAGGTATGATTGAAACCAGGATAAGACTGTAGACCTATTGCCTATTCTATTGAATAACCGGGATATGAAAATGTTATGATCTATTGTATCAAACGCGGCAGATAAGTCTAACAGCAGTTACAGCACCATGAAAACTACATTATTAGAGTGGAGAGAAAACATGATGTCATTTTTTACTTTGATCAGAGCAGACTCGGTGCAATGACCTGGCCTATAGGCAGATTGGAGAGGATCAAGAATATTATTAGATTCAATATGATCAGCTAGTTGAGTACATGCCGCCTTCTCGATGAGTATCAGTGATTATAGACCGGTCTCAAACTTATCATTTCTAGACCGGTCTATAATTACTGATATTTACATCCAACCCTGATTTCTTCAAAAAAGGTTTGATGATTGCTGAATGTGCTTGATCAGGGAAAATACCTGTGGAAAGAGATTGATTGTTTACATTTGTGAGCAATGGTAATAAATGAACAATATTATCTTTCAAAATCCATGTAGGAATGGGGTCAAGACAAGAAGATTTAGTAGCAGAAGACAATGATTCTGGATACATTTGACTGAAAAGGAACCTGAAATTCTGTGAAAAGTGGAATAGTTTGGTTTTCAATATCGGTAAACTGAATGTTAACAGGTACAGTACGTGCATCAAGTTCAGCTCTTATTCTCCTTATCTTGTTGACAGAAAACGAAGAGAATTGATGAGCTAATCTGGCTGCAGATTCATATAAGGGAAGTTGATTCGACTTCTTGTTCAAAAGTGAATGAATGATCTGATATACCTCCTTGACAGAACACGAACCTAACTTATCTTTCAAGAAATCTTCTTTAGCGGTGTCAATGATTTGGCATACATTCCTATTCGCTTCTATGATCAATGTGCGATCTGAGTCTAGTCGTGTTTTACGCCATTTACGTTCTGCTTTACGTTGGTGCTGGCGAGCAGCAAGTACAGACTGATTAAACCAGGGTCTACGTCGCTTCAGAGGGCGGGACTTTGTTGAAGATGGTGCACAGGTATCCAATACCTTAGTGACGCCAGAAACATACCAGTCAAAAAGAGACACATTATCTAAATCTTCTGGTTGAGATGAACCTACGTCAAGTAAAGCATTACTGAATTGAGCTTTATCAATCTTGCGGTAATTACGTAAGGAAGAAGTAACAGAGACTGGGTCTGATTTCTGATGAGCTAGTAAAAAAAGAATCATATAATGATCAGAAATACAAGTGTCAAATGTGTGTCACTGTAAGATAACTGAATCATCTCTGGTAAAAACTAGATCTAAAGTATGACCAGGATTGTGGGTTGGGCCTTGGACATGCTGAATGAACCCAGCCGAAGAGATCGTGTTCCTCATGTGAAGCACACCATTTTTATTAATGTCTTCCAAATGGACATTGAAATCACCTAATAACACCAATTTTCCTGGACATAGTGATATTTCACATATGTATTCATCAAATTCCTTCAAGAAGTCAGAACATGTGAATCTATTTGCTGATAAGGGGGTGGTCTATAAACAATGAAAAAATGGATGGAGCTTGACAAGTCGGTAATATGAGTGTGTTCAAATGTGGAAAACCTAAAATCTATTTCCTTAATCTTTAATTTGAGCATGCTTTTATACAGGACTCCAATCCCTCCTCCACGATTACTTGCGTCTCTTGGAGAGTTAATGGAAGTATATCCTATAGGAGTGCACCCCCCAATCACTACATTATCCTGATTACTTGACCAGGTTTCTGTAATGCACATAACATCGATATTATATTCATTAACATATTCAGTGACATAAGTAGTTTTATTTCCGAAAAATTGGCATAGTCTGTTTAATATCAGCCTGTGGTATATGATTTAGGTGTTTAACCAATGGTTTAAAGGGTCAAGCAATAAATAAGGACAATACAAGGACAGTCAGAGGACCAGCATGTCCAATAATCCAAAAAGGCTTGCAAAATCGGAGTCTAAAACGGCTATTGTTACCTAAAAACGGACTTGTTTGTTTAATATCCGCCTGGGGTATATGATTACGTTGTCTAACCCTTGGTTTAAATTGTCAAGTAATGCATTAAGGATAAGTTACAAGGGCAATCAATGGTCCTGTATGGTTAAGAATCCAAGATGGTTTCCAAGAAAGGAGTCTAAAATGACTAAAATCAGGAAATTATGGAACTTTATAGGTGAAATTATACCTTATTTTTTTTAAGTTTGTTTTTTCGGATGTTTACTGATTGTTGCACCACCATCTGATTATGTCACTAACTCTTGTAAAAAATATTTTCATGTGTCTGAAAAACATGAGTCTTAAAAACAGAGACACCAAAGATAGTGGCACTAGATGGGATAGAAAATATTGTCATTTTTATATCAATGGTGGCCAATTCGAATGTGATTTCTGGAGCGCTCTTCAATTTGTTGACAAAATGGACAACAGCGTATCCCTGTAATTCGTCTTTACCTATATTTGACTATTTGACATCATGAGAAAGACACAAAAATGCATCTAGGTAGATAGTATATGCACTTTGCAGCCACATTTTCTTTTTTAAACAGCAGCTATTTTAAAGCCATCATCATATTTTTTGCAAAACTGCACCATTGATAGACCTTGAGATTTTTCCAATGTAATTTTCCCCTTTGGAACCATTATTGTTTATGCTTTAGTTTTTTTTCTCGGTAGACCCCAAAGTTGTTTCTACCAGGTAGATATCATATTATATAAATTGGACCATTTCAAAGTTACTACGTCCATTAGAGACGCTATTTTTTAAGGTAATCTTGAATTCTCTGACACAATAACTGACTGTCTTGTAATCATGTCCTGACTCATTATTTGCCTTGAAAGTTTTTTGATATTGATTTTGGTGATTTACCTTATTTTTTGGAGTTTATGGTCCAACGACTGTCGTTTTGGACGCTATGTTGGATTTACCGGTACCCTTGACGACCTTTTGTAACTGTCTCATTAGACTTTCTAAGTTTCATGAAATATACATATATACCGTAAAAGTTACTACATTTCAAAAACTTAACCTCGGTTAAGATTTGATAATGACTTCGCCGCCGCCAAGGTCATCATCGCCACTATCGGAAAAGCGACGTCCATGTCTTGCTTCTGCTATGCAGGCGAGGAAAAAATGGAGGACACGTTAAAGATATCACATTGTGATAATGCCAGCATCGCCCCAAAACTATCAAACATTTTGCCATATTATTTATCAATCAACAGCTGTGAATCATGGCAGCCATCTTGGAATTAAAGACGGCTGACGAATGAATCGGACACATTATGTTTGCGACCCTGGGTATGAAAAATAACGCACAGACCCCGATTTCTGAAATATAATCACCCATAAAATTGTTTAATATAAGAAAGTACATTCAAAATGCCGCAATTTTTTTTGTTGCTTATTTAAAGGGGAATCCAGCCTTGGCCATAAAATGTTGTGTTGGCCAAGAGAAAAATAGATTAAACAGAATGGTGAAAGTTTGAAAGAAATCGGACAAGCAATAAGAAAGTTATAGCTGCTTTAAAATTGAGATCACTAATACTATGTAGATTTCAAATTGGCAACTGGGTAAGTAAATTATGACAAGGGGCAAGGACAACTATCCCATAGTCCATGTATTTTATTATCAGGGATTTGTGGTTTTCTCCTAAGTACCAATTCCCCTGGGGAAGTCATCTAAATTTAACCCAGGTAGTATGTTGTTTTATGTCCTCATGAAAGAAAAATTCAATTTGAAATAAAACATTGGGACAAAATGACATTTTAGCCATAATATGTATTGGAGTACATGGAAGATTAGTCCTTGCCTTACATCACTATGACATCACATGTGCGGCCAATTTGAAGTCTCCATGGGTATAGTGATTACCAATATTTACAACTTTTAAAAATTCATAACTTTCTTGTTGTTTTTCCGATATTGTTCAAACTTTCACCTATCAACTTGTCTGACATTTCTTTTCCTTATAAAAACAAGTTTTTATTTGGGTTGGATTCCCCTTTAAGGATGAAAAAATCGGAATCAAGTTTGGAAAACAGCATTTTTTGGATTCAGCACCTCTGAATTACCTTTAAACAATTGATAAATCAGCATTAACACAAAATGCCTAAAGCACTTTTTCTGAGCGCATTTTTTTTTATCTGGACCTGACTATAATTTCCGCATTGACCCATTTTGCTCTTTAAAATACAATCTCCTTTTCTCGTCAATAAATATCATTTGCTGGCTTCACAAAAATTAGCCTCGGCCGATGAAAGAGAACTGTCACTGCAGCAGTGTGCAGGGAGTTCTTTGCAATTTTAATGCTGTATATATTTTTGATATATGTTGTTTAAATTCATATTCCACTAGATTTTTAATTTTGCATTCTAGAATTTTATTCATATCTTTCTACATGAGATCCCATAGGGCAGGTTATGTGTTACAGTATAGGTACAGAAAGCTAGTAGTCTGGGGGCTGGGAGAATTTATTCAGCTGATCGGGTACAAAAGGTTTGATGGTCCCAAGATGTTTGCATGACATCAGAGTCAAGAAAATGTGTTGCTGGCGGGTCTCTTTTTTTTACACCACTGCTCCGCCAAAATTCCCCAAAATACGAAAGAAACGGCTCGCGGGCAAGTCTAATTTGTGCGCTCAATTCAAGCGAGCTAGCTTGCAACATCAAGCGCTCGCGATCGCTATGTAAATGTAGGGTAGGCCCTACTGATTCGATTCCCTCAATCCCCGCGTGCGTGATATCAGGTGAAAAATATCATCCTGATCATCATCACGATCATCATGGTCTGATCTTGGTACTTAGAGCTCATCAAAACACCATTTCGTCATGGACAGTACTGACCGTACAAGTCGAAATGAAACTGTCAATCCTCATGATGTCATTCCCACTCAACTGAAGGTATTTTTTTTTTAAATTTCTGCTCAGCAGGTGTTTTGTTAGACCAAAAGCTTCGGTCTCTGTTATGTTGGTTGTTCAGCTGAACTCCGTTGGCTTCATTCACCAAATACAGAGACCGAAGTTCTAGCGCGATCTGTGCAGGGGACTCAATGGCCATATGTTATAAGATCGGATAAAACGGGGAAGTGAATTTGCGCGACAGCTGGTTTTTTTTCCCCCTTTTAACTTTATTTTTCTCTGTTTTTTGGTTATTAATACCAAGAGGGAAAATTAATTTGCATTTTGGTCGCGTTAATTTTCAAAATTTTTATTCATTAAAGACAAAAATTGAAGAGCCCCGACGGGGGGATTTTGCATTTCAAGTCCCCTAATGGTGGGTGCACGATAGCGAGCCGTCTGTGTACGAGGAGAAATACAAATAGGAGAAATTTTAAAAAAAATGTTAAAAAACTCCTCGAAACAGACGGCTGCCAGCTGTCTAGTGTTTTGTGTGCAGTTTTGCATTGGGCTTTCTCATACATGTCAAAGTTTTTCTGGAGTTGTGGGGGAAGGGTAATGAAAGCAATTCTGACACTTGATCACAAAGGAGAGGTGAAAAATGAGTTTGTTTTTTTTAGTTTTATTCACAAGATACGAGAGCTTTGATGTGAACTCCTTTTTTAATGCCACATCAAAATTATGGTATGGTTGGAACGGGGTCCGACCTGTTGACCGAAGGTCCGCGAGGCCGAGGGTCCGCTAGACCGACGGTCCGTGAGACCGAAGGCCCGCGAGACCGACTTTTTTTCCCTTCATCGGTTGCCGCGGTCGAGTGGTTTAAGACGCCTCGTTGCAGCGGTGTAACAGGATCCTTTTATCGGGAAGGGGGTCAAATAATTCCCCGTAACTAAATAGAATCAGTGCCAGTGGCGTTGCTAGGATTTCCTTTTAGAGGTACTGCGCGCACGAAACGTCTCTCTAATCAGGGTATTAATGGATAATTGGTTTTTCATACCCGTTCAACGTACAGCGAAAACGGAAAATCAGTACGTGGTTCGGTCTTTGAAAACAAAAAAGAAATCACAGCGGGAAAACCCGTGCTGTGATTTCGTTTTTCTTGATCAAAAACAGAATATTGAAATCAGAAATGTTTTGGGCTCTCTCTGATTTCTCATTTTATATTTGTGTTTTTATGTATCAAAAACAAAACCAGAACACGGTCTCCGCTCCGTGATTCCGTTTGTAAAAACGAAAACAGCGAAGACGAGATCGGAGACTCCCGTTTCCAGTCCCTGCAACGTGATTTCATTTTTCGTACAACCAACAGGCATATTAAAGAGCGCCCTCCAGGAGGTGAGGCAAGTTTCGAAGGAGGTTTTCATAAACTGTACCACACATATTATGTTGAAGCCAGTTTAAAAGGAGGTGAGGCAAGTTTCAATGGAGGTTTTTTTTAAAGAATAAACTGTACCACACATTATGGTGAAGCCAGTTTAAATGGAGGTGAGGCAAGTTTCAATGGAGTTTTTTTAAAGAATAAACTGTACCACACATTATGGTGAAGCCAGTTTGAAAGGAGGCGAGGCAAGTTTCAATGGAGGTTTTTTTTAAAGAATAAACTGTACCACACATTATGGTGAAGCCAGTTTAAATGGAGGTAAGGCAAGTTTCAATGGAGTTTTTTTAAAGAATAAACTGTACCACACATTATGGTGAAGCCAGTTTGAAAGGAGGCGAGGCAAGTTTCAATGGAGGTTTTTATAACTGTACTCTAAATTATGTTGAAGCCAATTTGAATGGAAGTGAGGCAAGTTTCAATGGAGGTGTTTTAAAAAGAATAAACTGTACCACACATTATGGTGAAGCCAGTTAAAATGGAGGTGAGGCAAGTTTCAATGGAGGTTTTTATAACTGTGCTCTAAATTATGTTGAAGCCAATTTGAATGGAAGTAAGGCAAGTTTCAATGGAGGTGTTTTAAAAAGAATAAACTGTACCACACATGGTGAAGCCAGTGTAAATTGAGGTGAGGCAAGTTTCAATGGAGGTTTTTTTTAAAGAATAAACTGTACCACACATGGTGAAGCCAGTTTGAAAGGAGGTGAGGCAAGTTTCAATGGAGGTTTTTATAACTGTACTCTAAATTATGTTGAAGCCAATTTAAATGGAGGTGAGGCAAGTTTCAATGGAGGTTTTTTTTTAAAGAATAAACTGTACCCAGGGTGACCAGACGTCCCGTATTTCCCGGGATTGTCCCGTATTTTGCTCCTTTGTCCCGGCGTCCCGACAAACCCTTCCCGGGACGCCTATTTGTCCCGTATTTCAGAATATTGAACAAAATGTAGTTAATACATTTAAAAGTGACAAATTTTCCCAAATAATCAAGAGATGACGAAGCAGTGACAACAATGAAATCGATAACTAAACCATTGTAAACCTTTGCAAGTTCTGCGGTTCTTGCTGACCCTTGCAATACATTGCAAACAAACTGGCCTCCTGCCTGTGTGTGGCAGGTACTAGATAGGCAATTAGGGTTGGAGCAGATTCTCAATGGTGCAAACAATGACATGATAAACAATTTTTCCACCACAATAATCACAAAATCGGCGGAAAATTTTTACAATTATATTATTGATTCTTAATTAGATTACTGATTTGGAGATGTAATCGGAGTATTAACAAGATCTAGTTGGTTCAGCTCTTGTTTTGAGTGTTGTTGTGTATGATGCCGCGATGCTTCATCTGATTTTTAAGTTGAAAATTTTCAATTTGAAATCTATTCATTTCTAAAACATTTTATTTATTTTTCTTTTGATTTATTTAACAAACACCGAAATCATGATTTTTGTTAGCTGATTGGATTGCTTTTGTTTGCTTGACGTTTGAACCTTTTCCTCTTTTTTTATATCCTTCCTGCTTGCTCTGTTTGTTCCATCTATCTTTATTTGTTACCTTTCTTTCCTGATCCTTTCTCTGTGTGTTAATTTTTCTTTATTTCCTTCTTTCTTTTACCTGCCTTCTTTATTAAATTTCCTTTTTTTTTTATTTCCTCCGTTATTTTTTTTCCATAAACTTTTCTTTGCTTCCTTCTCCCTTTCCTCTTCTTTTCGTTCTTTCTCTCCTCCCATTAGTTTCCAAAAGTATTGGGATAATTTCCAAGTTAAAATTCACTCTTCCTGACAGTACTTTATTCTTGTTATACAATTCGTTAGTCCTCCCTTATATAACATATTGTAATGTCGTCTGGGCAAATTGTGGTTCTTTTAAACTCAATTCTATCTTTAAATTACAAAAAAGAGCAGTCCGTATGTGCATAGGGTCACATTACTTGGCTCATTCTGACCCATTGTTTCATAAACTCAAAACTTTAAAAATATTTGATATCAATATAATTCAAGTAGCCATCTTTATGTTCAAATACTTTAATAATCAACTTTCTCCGTCCTTTAATAAAATGTTTAGGTTTAACCAGGCGCGCCGGAACACTTTCAGTTTTGGGGGGGGGGCAAAATCCCGAAGGGGGCACAATATTTTTGACAGCGTGAGATACCGAAGCAATCGAGCGGGAGAGGCTATGGGACCCCCCCCCCCCCCACGGTAAGGATTTTGTGTAAAATGGAGTATAAAAGTTGCGTTTCTAAGTGCTTTCAAAAATAAATTTCTTGAGAATTAAACAGTCTTGGAGTTCTTTTTGCTCCTTCTGTTTCCTCCCTTCTGACCCAGCCTGGTGTTTCTTCAAGACCAGGGTCGCAGTTCCAGCAAATTGCGAGCCTTATTGCAAACGAAATTGTTTCAAACCAGTGTAATATAGGCCTTTTAAAGACTTTAACATGTTTAAGATGACAAACATGACCGTACGCAGCCGGGGCCGCCGATCGAGAGGGCAAAATTCACCAAAAGTGTGCACGAAATCCTTCAATTTCATTCTAGAAAATGCAAAAGCTCTCCCATCACAAATCCCCTCGCTCTTACGTTTCTTCGAAAATTTAGGTCTTGCAGCCCCACCCACTCCCGGGATGTTGTTTTTTTATTTTTGCAAACGTCCATGAATAACAAAAGCTGGGATGAACCAGAGAACATAGCTGCCATCTCGATCTGATTAGTAACAGGTAATGGGAAGAAGTTTTGGAATCTAAAATACATAAGTGCTATATATGAGCTGAAATATTATCAGACAAAACGCCTTCCAATCATGCCAATGAAAAGGAATAGAGGAAATACGGGGCTGTGAAAATATCTTAAGATTTTTTTTTATAGTAGAGCACTACTGTAACGCTTATTTTTTTCTTTTATATTCTTTACATTTTTATTCATATCTCGGATAATATCTTCCGGTCAAGAAGACACTTTCACACTTTTGATTTTATTTTGTTCATGTCTAAACATTATCTCTAAGTTGCATTCGTGTGGGATTCACCATTTTTACAAATTATAAATTATAATCCTCTACACATGATTATTCTGAGTGTAATTTTCTGATAACATGTCTATATTGAGTTGAAAGGATCTTGGTATTTTCTTTAGGGCACTGAATTGTTATTATTTGTTTGGCGTCACCTGTGCCTGGGAGGCGAAAAGTGAACTGAATCACTGTGATCCACAGGTCTCTCCTCCCGATATAACTGATGGGGGGGGGGATGCAGGTGGACCTCGACACCGGGGTTTCCCCCTACTCTTATACGAATAGTGCAGTGGGTTCTTAACGTGCCAAGGTGGTGACTCTCCTCTACACGGGGCCTCCATTTAACGTCCTATCCGAGGGACGGAGTGTTTTCCATTGTAACATAGCCTGCATCTATGAAACATGGGAGAGACGTTTACACACAACGCACTGACTTCAGTCATCCGCCAAGGGTGGACTCGAACCTACGATCTTTGGTTCGACTTCGACGGGCAGACGCGTTACCGACTGAGCCAACACCGCTCTCTTGTTATCACTGTATTAACTCAATTTATATTTAGTTGAAAATGAAATAATTGAAATAAGTTTCTCGAGATGTTATGGTTTCTGGGCTTGACAGCTATGACATAGATTCCATATCTTACTCGAGTAATTAGTGTTCACGCGCGTTAGTTATATCGGGTCCGGTCTGAGCGTTTCTGGGCGACCGCGCGTTTGTTAGACGACACAGCCAGCATCATAGAATTATAAACCTAATCATTGGTGGACCACTATCAATTTGCCATTCGCTTTTAGTCTGAAATGTATTCATTAACAGGTTAAACGTTATCACACTGTAATAAGATGGAAAAGGGGCTTATCAAAGCTATGTTTCACAGAGGAACTGTTCGTCAAAAGACGCGAGGCTTACTATGATAATGTATTTGCCCCGTCAGGGGCAAAATTTTTTCATTTTTGACAATGGAAATGACAATTTTCAGGCAGAAAAGTGCCTTCATTTACTTTTGTCCTAAAATAATTTATCATTTTTCATCTTTCAGGGGGCACGTTGGGGGGGGGGGCAAAATCTCGTTTTGCCCCCCCAAAATTTTATTTGGGGGGGCAAGTGCCCCCCCCCTGCCCCCCCCCGCTTCCGGCGCCCTTGGGTTTAACATGTCTGTTCATTCCTACCCAACCCGCTCATCAGGAAACCTTCATCTCACCAACCCTAAGTTATTAATAACTCATAAATCAATTCGACTTTATGGTCCTGATATTTGGAACAACTTTCCAGACAATATTAAGTCATGTTCAACAATATACTCATTTAAAGCCACTATTAAAAGAAAAAACATTGAATCATATGCATCCCCCTCTTCAAGTTAATTATTCAACTGCCCTTTACTTCACTCGCACCTGCACCTGCATTGCACCCACTTGATCAATGAAGAAATAAATTGATGTACCATTTTACGAGGCCGCCATCATTTTCAAGCTTAACTGCTCACGATGGCGGTCTCCTGCATTCATTTAAACTGTTATTTTCTTTCGATTGAATATTGTTTCTTGTTGATATTAATTTTTCATTGCTTTATTATGACTATTGCTTTATTACTTTGTGAAACTTAATTGTATCACCTTGCTGTTATGTTGCATATATTATCTTGAATGCAGAAATAAATAAAATCAAATCAAAATTATTTCCTTTTTTTTTCATTATCTCCTCAATTCATTGTTTCCTCCTTTCTTTCATTCTTTATTTTATATTTTCACTTATTCTTCATTTCGTTTTTCCCCTCCCTTCTGTGCTTCCTCCCTTCCTGTTTTTCTTCTTTCTTTCATTCAAAGAGTGAAGGAAACGTGGCCTTTCTTCATTTTCTTCTTTCCTCCTCCTTTTTTCTTACTGTTGTTCTCTCCTTTATTTTGTCTTTCACACATTTATTCATCTTCCCTTCCTTTCTTTTTTTCTTTCTATATTCCATTTAAAGAATGACGGAAACCTTTTTTCTCTCTTTTATACTTTCTTTCATCCTTCTTTTATTCTAACTTTCTTTTATTCTATTTCATTTTCCTTCATTTTCCCCTTCAGTTTTATTCTTTATTTCTTCTCAATTCATCTCTTTTCTTTCTCTCCTTCGTTCTTTCGTTCATCCTCCCTTCAAATTCTTTATATTTCTCACAAGTCTAACACTGTGTATAGCCTTCTTTGTTGATTTTTGTCGATTGTCCCGTATTTCATTTTGTGAAATCTGGTCACCCTGACTGTACCACACATGGTGAAGCCAGTTTAAATGGAGGTGAGGCAAGTTTCAATGGAGGTTTTTTAAGAATAAACTGTACCACACATGGTGAAGCCAGTTTGAAAGGAGGTGAGGCAAGTTTCAATGGAGGTTTTTTTCAAAAGAATAAACTGTACTACACATTATGCTGAAGCCAGGTTAAATGGAGGTGAGGCAAGTTTCAATGGAGGTTTTTTTTAAGAATAAACTGTACCACACTTTATGGTGAAGCCAGTTTGAAAGGAGGTGAGGCAAGTTTCAATGGAGGTTTTTATAACTGTACTCTAAATTATGTTGAAGCCAATTTGAATGGAAGTGAGGCAAGTTTCAATGGAGGTGTTTTAAAAAGAATAAACTGTACCACACATTATGGTGAAGCCAGTTAAAATGGAGGTAAGGCAAGTTTCAATGGAGTCTCCACTTAATTCCTGCACCGTGATTTCGTTTTTTGTACGAGTACGTATAGGCATATTAAGTTTTTAAAGTTTAAAAAACCTCCATTGAAACTTGCCTCACCTCCTTTCAAACTGGCTTCACCATAATGTGTGGTACAGTTTATTCTTTTAAAAAAACCTCCATTGAAACTTGCCTCACCTCCTTTCAAACTGGCTTCAGCATAATGTGTGGTACAGTTTATTCTTTTTAAAAAACCTCCATTGAAACTTGCCTCACCTCCTTTCAAACTGGCTTTACCATAATGTGTGGTACAGTTTATTCTTTTTAAAAAACCTCCATTGAAACTTGCCTCACCTCCATTCAAATTGGCTTCACCATAATTTAGAGTACAGTTATAAAAACCTCCATTGAAACTTGCCTCACCTCCTTTTAAAGTGGCTTCACCATAATGTGTGGTACAGTTTATTCTTTGTAAAAAACTGATCGAGCTCCATTGAAACCTGCCTCACCTCCATTTAAATTGGCTTCAACATAATTTAGAGTACAGTTATAAAAACCTGCATTAAAACTTGCCTCACCTCCTTTCAAACTTGCGTCAGCATAATGTGTGGTACAGTTTATTCTTTTTAAAAAACCTCCATTGAAACTTGCCTCACCTCCTTTCAAACTGGCTTTACCATAATGTGTGGTACAGTTTATTCTTTTTAAAAAACCTCCATTGAAACTTGCCTCACCTCCATTCAAATTGGCTTCACCATAATTTAGAGTACAGTTATAAAAACCTCCATTGAAACTTGCCTCACCTCCTTTTAAAGTGGCTTCACCATAATGTGTGGTACAGTTTATTCTTTTTAAAAAACTGATCGAGCTCCATTGAAACCTGCCTCACCTCCATTTAAATTGGCTTCAACATAATTTAGAGTACAGTTATAAAAACCTGCATTAAAACTTGCCTCACCTCCTTTCAAACTGGCTTCACCATAATGTGTGGTACAGTTTATTCATTTAAAAAAACCTCCATTGAAACTTGCCTCACCTCCATTTAAACTGGCTTCACCATAATGTGTAGTACAGTTTATTCGAAAAAACCTCCATTGAAACCTTCATTACCTCCTTTCAAACTGGCTTCACCATAATGTGTGGTACAGTTTATTCTTAAAAAAAAACCTCCATTGAAACTTGCCTCACCTCCATTTAAACTCGCTTCACCATAATGTGTAGTACAGTTTATTCGAAAAAACCTCCATCGAAACCTGCCTCACCTCCTTTCAAACTGGCTTCACCATAATGTGTGGTACAGTTTTATTCTTTTGAAAAAAAACCTCCTTTTAAACTGGCTTCGCTACATTGTGTGGTACACAGTTTATTCTTTTTAAAAAACTGAGCTCCATTGAAACCTGCCTCACCTCCATTTAAATTGGCTTCAACATAATTTAGAGTACAGTTATAAAAACCTCCATTGAAACTTGCCTCACCTCCATTTAAATTGGCTTCACCATAATGTGTAGTACAGTTTATTCTTTTGAGAAAAACCTCCATTGAAACTTGCCTCACCTCCTTTTAAACTGGCTTCACCATAATGTGTGGTACAGTTTTATTCTTTTGAAAAAAAAACCTTTTAAACTGGCTTCGCCACATTGTGTGGTACACAGTTTATTCTTTTTAAAAAACTGAGCTCCATTGAAACCTGCCTAACCTCCATTTAAATTGGCTTCAACATAATTTAGAGTACAGTTATAAAAACCTCCATTGAAACTTGCCTCACCTCCTTTTAAACTGGCTTCAACATAATATGTGTGGTATACCCAGTTGTTGTGTATCCGGACGGGTTGTGTGTCCGGACGATCAATTTTTAGTACAAAATGTTCGGAAATATTATAAAGAACAAAATAGAAAATGATTACAAGTAATGGATTCATATTTTTAGTGTAGTCCACAGACAAAAAAGAAGGCTTCAAAAAGATAAAGTGTCCGGACACCCGACCCCCCATCCTACAGTTTATGAAAACCTCCATTGAAACTTGCCTCACCTCCTGGAGGGCGCTCTTTAATATGCCTGTAGGTTGTGCGAAAAACGAAATCACGTTGCAGGGACTGGAAAAGGGAGTCTCTGATCTCGTCTTCGCTGTTTTCGTTTTTACAAACGGAATCACGGAGCGGAGAGCGTGTTCTGGTTTTGTTTTTGATACATAAAAACACAAATATAAAATGAGAAATCAGAGAGAGCCCAAAACATTTCTGATTTCAATATTCTGTTTTTGGATAAAAGAAGCTACTTTTTTAGGCCTTGCCGACTGACTGTGTAGGGGTAATCAAGCATCACTGACCAATCTTAGGTTGCATTATTAAGGTCAAATGTCAATGTCAAAGAACATAGTATTGTATCATTTTAACTCTTTAAGCGGAATTGTTTTTTGTGAATGATTATGGTATAGTCGGTTTCAAAGTGATATAAAAAACAAAGGGATAGGGTTACGTTCTCATTTGTATGAAGTTGAACATATATCCAAAACCATCTAAAGTCATCCTGTAACCACATTATTGTCTAAAGGTTATTGTTGATATTACGTAAAAAGTTTCCCAAAACCATTTGAGTTTGTAACAGAGCTGATATCAGATATCTTTCTGAATGCATTTCAAATAAAGAGGAAACAACGTTTTTCAATCCACTGCATTCCAATGTGATTTTGTATTGAAAATGAACAAATGAAAGATATTGTCTAGTGATGCTGAGCAAAGTGCTCAAAGAATGTGTTAGGGTAACTGGTTGTTTTGTATAGTATTTTCCTAATAGACCTTCTGGTATTGACTTGTTTTGAGGTTTTCCCAACCTGAAATATTTATCAAATCACAGAGTATATATACATTTGCAGCAATGCTTGGTAGCACGCACCTGTTGGACAAAGTTCAGTAGTAGCTGTGATAAAAGACTGAGATAGATGAATAGAGAGGGGAAATGGGAGAGGAGTGAGAAAGAATGAAAGGGTTTGATGAAGTACAAGGAAATTGATTTTGAACAAAATATGTACATTGTGAAGAAAAAACTTCATGTTGAAAAAGAAAGTCTATCCAAGCAGAAAAACCAGATGAATAAAACAATAAAACGTTTGAGGAAAATTGCACAACTAAATGAAAGTTATGAAATTTTAATCATGAAGAACTAGAAAAATCACAAGACAAATTTCTGAATGAATGTACCACTAACCATTTATTTTGCATTCATACTGTAAAAATTAATCATTTGACCAATCACTTTCTCACGAAATCAGTGTTTTACTGCAACTACTGTAATTTAGCTTTAACACAAGCTAAATCCGTATAACCCCCAAATTCGATTACTCCATATGTTTTTTATTGATATTGTTTTGACGGTTTGCATATATCCTTAACCCAAAATGTTCTTTGTTTGAATCAAGGGAGTTGATATCTTTCTACCTTTTTTCAGCAACGTAGGATCCTCTGTTCGATCGGCCATCTCTGCTATGCAATTGGTGTTCTGCATAAAAATTTGAAATAGAAGTGTAGTGTTTGATTTTTGTTTTAATTTCTTTAATTTTACATCCTGGACATCTTTTTGATGTCTGTTGAAAGGGCTCAGAAATTGTTGTCGAAACATTATATTACTATGAGGACGGTCTCATATTTAATGTACATGACTGTACAAATGTGAATTTGAATTCAGTAATTAATTTTTTTTCACTTGACATGAACATTTTTATACTTAATATATACAATGATAATATCAAATAATTACACTCTAAAAAAAATGGTTACCCAGTATTGGGTAAAATGGAGACATGCATGTTGGTTGCTTAAAATATATTTAGTAAATTTTACCTAATAGTCAGGCAGCATATGTCATGATTTACCGGCTACTTCTACAAATTGGCTAAGTCTGATTTTTCACTTTTATGAGTTTGGTTACATCACAAGGATCAATTTTCAACTTGGTGACAAATTTCTAATGGTCATCTTGACCATGTGAGGGGTCAAAATGGGGTCAATAGGGGTCAATTTTTGGAATTGCCCCGATTGTGTCGAGTTATACATCGAATTGTTTGTCTGCTTATACTGAACAAAAAAGTGTACACAATTATATACTCTTGACCACCCATAAAAAAGTTATGACCGGAAATACCAAAAGGTCAACGAACTTTCGTTACATTGTATATATATATATATGGCAAATTACACTGAAGGTGTTAAGAAAGCTATTTTCCAGGGGGTTCTTTCTTTTCTTTTTCATGTTTGTACTTTTTTTATTTTCGATTTTAATAAGTTCACCTTCAGAGGTCCTTATCCAGAAGATATTAGGGTCAAGACAAGGTCAGGGAAAGGTCAAAAGGTCAACATGTAGCTAAAATACATTAAAAGCAACTAGAATCGTAGAAGTCTCATTTTTTATGGGTTCTTTATTTTGAAAAGTCTGTATCTATAACATTAAATAAATTAATATGCTTATTTAGGAACAAAATAGATAAACAGAGATAGACGTCGAATGCGTTTAGTGTGGTATCATGGTATTGCAGGAATACCTTGAAACAACTTGACAAACACTTATGCCCTTAAAATCTTATCATTTTCATGATGTAATAAGTGCAACCAGCTCTTTCCGAATTTCTCTTGTTTTAAGGAATTTAATTCAAGTTCAATTCATTTTCAATTTACTAGTCTTTGATATGTAAAGAACATTTCCCTCATTGCTTTGTCAGAATATTTCAATCAACTGAAATTATTGTATTGTAGTAGGGTATAAGTGTAATACTATGTTAATAGAATAAACATCGATTGACCAGTGCCCCATCTCCTAAGAAAGATGCATAACATTTCATCTGGATTAACTTAAGAATAATATTATGAGGTTTGGATTGAGGATGATATTATAAGTTGGGCTCCAATTGCTCCTTAATTGATTCAAAATGTGTGACGGTTATATTATATCTGACAAAGAGGCAACATCATGCAGGCATGCGTATTATAGAAGTGTATGTCAATTAGCTGATGTGATATATTCTGACCATTATTCGATCTCTGGAGCCAAGAAAGACTACACAATTCTGGTGTTGTGCTGTTCTGAACTAATCATCGGGGCCGCTTTTGCATATTGTAAAGAGAAATTTATAGCTTTCGTGCATACTTTTGGTTAATTATTATGTATCTTTCAGTAAAAAGAAATATGCAAGTTTTCACAATTTCTGGGGGCCGCTGCCACCTCCGCCCGCTGCGGCATGGCCGTGGTTTACTTCAATGAAATTTGATGTGATTATTCTTTCTGGCAACATCCAGGTAGTGCACAAATTAGGAGAAAAAAACGACAAAAGTACAATAGGCATCTATGCATATCACTATCATGAGAACAGGTATTAAGTTTAGATTCACGTTGTATGCTCTGGAAAAAAAACTTGATAAACATTTGATAAAATAGTAGGCTTAAAAGCCGTGTTAATGACAGCACAATCAGAAATATTGTGCAGTCCTCTTTGGCTCCAGAAATGGTCAGAATATAATAACATCAGCATAATGGACACTAACGACTACAATGAGCATGCCTGAAAAATGTTGCCTCTTTGTTAGAAATAATATAATCGTCACTCGTTCCAATTAATCAAGGAACAATTGGAGCCCAACTTATCATATCATCCTCAATCCTAACCTCATCTTATTCGTAAGTTAAGTCAAATAAGATGTTGGGCATCTTTCTTTGGAGTTTGGAGCACTGATCAATCGATGTGTTTATTAGCATAGTATTACACACAGGCGCGGATCCAGGATTTCGAAGGGAGGGGGGCCCAAATTCGACCTGATTTTGGCGCCCCTGTGTACTTTTCGGAAAAATGGCGGCCCCCATAGGCGGCGGAAGCGGGGGGGGACGTGTCCCCTCCTAAATTTTAGACGGGGGACGGTCCCCACTAAATTTGTTTATGATAAACTTTTTTTTTTTTTTTGCTGGGCAATTTGTTTTCCTTGTTCCCCTAAATTCACGTGGACTCCCCCTGAAACGTGTGTTGTCCCCCCCCCTAGGTTGATGGCCTTTTTTTTTTTTTTTGCTTTTTTGTTTAGCAACTCCTAAAATTTAGGTTGATAACCTTTTTGGGGGGCGCTTGTCCAATTTTGTACCTGTGTCCATCCCAAAAATTCAAGTGCACACCCCCTACATTTTTTGGCTTCCGCCGCCAATGGCGGCCCCTCCCTCCCCCCAGGCAATCATAAGTGCCTTAAATGCATGTTGAATTATCTTATTTCATAAACACATGAATCAGGGGCGGATTCAGCCTTCGCCAATAAAGGGGCCACATTTTCCCCGATCGGCCGCTCGAAGATGTTTTTTTTTCGTTTGTTTCTTTGAAGGGGGTAGTCCTATAAGTCACCTCTTAGCTTTATTCTCTAAATCAACATAAATGTATAATATCATAATCCTTATTTTATAATGACCGCGCGAAGCGCGAGCAATTTTTTTATGAAATTGTATGTATTTTTCCTAAAATTTGAACATTCTGAAAAAAGATGTGCCTGCAATACTGCGAACGCGAAGCGCGAGTATAATTTTTTGATATACGTTTTGAACTGATTGGAAAGGTAGGCCTACCAGTCCTGTTAAAGACTGCATACAGTTAGCCATGAAGACGTTAAAGATTTCAACAATCAAATAATGCGAGCGCGAAGCGCGAGCTGAAAATTTTTGACATTTCTACATAAAGAATGGAAAACTTTAATCAGTTTTTGTAATCATGAACAGGATAGCTATACAGTATAACTAAACAATTGATGCGAGCGGAAAAATTCTAGATTTAGACCTAGAACGGGACACTCTATTCATGTTTCCTAAATCATGAAAAAGATGAGTAATGCGAGCGCAAAGCGCGAGCAGAAAATGTTTGTTTACGTTTTGAACTGATCGAAAAGTGCCTTTTAAGGACTGCTTGCATTTAGACACGAAGACATTACATATTTCATTAATCAAATAATGCGAGCGCGAAGCGCGAGCTGAAAATTTTTGACATTTCTACATAAAGAAAGGAAAAATTAATAATCAGTTTTTGTAATCATGAACAGGATAGCTATACAGTATAACTAAACAATTGATGCGAGCGGAAAAATTCTAGATTTAGACCTAGAACGGGACACTCTATTCATGTTTCCTAAATCATGAAAAAGATGAGTAATGCGAGTGCAAAGCGCGAGCAGAAAATGTTTGTATACGTTTTGAACTGATCGAAAAGTGCCTTTTAAGGACTTGCTTGCATTTAGACATGAAGACATTACATATTTCATTAATCAAATAATGCGAGTGCGAAGCGCGAGCTGAAAATTTTTGACATTTCTACATAAAGAATGGAAAACTTTAATCAGTTTCTGTAATCATGAACAGGATAGCTATACAGTATAACTAAACAATTGATGCGAGCGCGAAGTGCGAGCGGAAAAATTCTAGATTTAGACCAAGAACGGGACACTCTATTCATGTTTCCTAAATCATGAAAAAGATGAGTAATGCGAGCGCAAAGCGCGAGCAGAAAATGTTTGTTTACGTTTTGAACTGATCGAAAAGTGCCTTTTAAGGACTGCTTGCATTTAGACATGAAGACATTACATATTTCATTAATCAAATAATGCGAGCGCGAAGCGCGAGCTGAAAATTTTTGACATTTCTACATAAAGAATGGAAAAATTAATAATCAGTTTTTGTAATCATGAACAGGATAACTATACAGTATAACTAAACAATTGATGCGAGCGCGAAGTGCGAGCGGAAAAATTGTAGTTTAAAACCTAGAACGGGACACTCTATTCATGTTTCCTAAATCATGAAAAAGATGAGTAATGCGAGTGCAAAGCGCGAGCAGAAAAGGTTTGTATATGAACTGATCGAAAAGTGCCTTTTAAGGACTGCTTGCATTTAGACATGAAGACATTACGTATTTCATCAATTAAACAATGCGAGCGCGAAGCGCGAGCTGAAAATTTTTGACATTTTTACATAAAGAATGGAAAACTTTAATACAATTTACTTAATTACAGAAAAAGCGATTCGAATCTGTACTGATTCCCAATATTTATCACACACAAATCCATTATTCCATAAACTAAAGACTCTAATGCAGTATTTGACATAAATACACTTCAAAGTTTACTACTTATGTTTAAGTACGTAAATAACATGCTCCCACCTACCTTCATTCCACAATTTTTATTCTCTGAATACATCTATTCATTCATACCCTACCCGTAACTTCAAATTTCCATTTAATCAACCCCAAACTGCTTATTGCGCAGAAATCCATAAGACACCATGGTCCAGATTTGTGTAACTCTCTACCAGCAGAGTCTGTAAAACAATCTTCGTCTCTTCACTCATTTAAGGCAAACGTTAAATCTATGTTATTATCAGAATATTTGAAGTAAAATTTTTGTGTCATATCCTTTTTATCGTGAATTTATTCCTCCTTCGATTTAGTCATTACCAATATCTTCATCATGACCACCATCATCTCCATGGCCATCATCATCATCATCATCATCATCATCATCAACATCATCATCATATCACCGTCACCCTCAGCTTTATCATCTTCATCTTCATACTATAATATTGCATGAATTCATGTTTCGTATTTGAAAATATATGCCAATTCTGCTTTATAAATGTATTAATTTAATTAGTATAAGTTTGGGATTGTCATTTTTTCAAGCAATCTGCTTATGATGACAATCTTCCTGCAAATTGTGAATATCATATAGTTAATAATTTTTGCCTGGAATTATTTTTTTAGTACTCATTATTTATGATTCATGCCAAAAGTGCTAACATATTATGTTTTTTATGTTGTGAAAAATGTATTATACGAATGTTATGGATGCAGAAGAAAACAATAAATCAAATCAATTGATGCGAGCGCGAAGTGCGAGCGGAAAAATTCTAGATTTAGACCTAGAACGGGACACTCTATTCATGTTTCCTAAATCATGAAAAAGATGAGTAAGAGGGGATCTTCCTACATTAATAATGCGAGCGCAAAGCGCAAGCAGAAAATGCTTGTACACGTTTTGAACTGATCGAAAAGTGCCTTTTAAGGACTGCTTGCATTTTGCCATGAAGACATTACATATTTCACAATCAAATAAATACGTGCGCGAAGCGAGAGCTCAAAATTTTTGACATTTCTACATAAAGAATGGAAAACTTTAATCAGTTTTTGTAATCATGAACAAGATAGCTATATGATGCGAGCGCGAAGTGCGTTTTGAACTGATCGAAAAGTGCCTTTTAAGGACTGCTTGCATTTAGCCATGAAGACATTACATATTTCACAATCAAATTATTATGCGAGCGCGAAGTGCGAGCGTAAAAAAATCGAGATTTCGACCTTGAACGGGAAACTCTATTCGTGTTTTGTAAATCATGAAAGGGATGAGAAAGGGGATCTTCCTAATACGAGCACAAAGGGCGAGCAGAATTTTTCGATATTGTGATCTGAAACTGGATAACTGAATGAAAATGCGCGCGCGTGTTTCAGATTTACACCTAGAATCTAGGCATTCTAAACAATCTTTTATCATGAAAATAAAAGCGAGCGCGAAGCGCGAGCTTAGAATATTTTATATTCCGATCTGATATTTCAAACACTTTGTAGGAAACTTGTAAGGTGGATATAAATCGCACTTGATAAAGAGCTGATATGTTTCATTATTACTTTAATTTTGAGACATAGGACCTTGACATCCTTAGGACATGTTATCATATGAATATGATGACTATATATCTTCCTATTCATCTTGCTAAGCGCGAGATAAAACAAAAGTGACAATTTAATTATTAAATTGATATCTTAGTATTATTGCTAATAATGACGGAGCGGAATCTGATGATATTATGGCCTGAACACTGAACATTTCAAGCACCTTTTTATTCATGAATAGGATGCATCATTAATTAGTTGATATATTTTTAACCATTAATGCGAGCGCAAATCGCGAGCAGAATTTTTTGATAAACTGTCATGAAAAGGGGATTTTAAGTAGTTTGTTATACAATCAATATTGAGACATACATAACCTGCCAATCAAAAATGCAAGCATAGCAGCGCTAGCTGATGCGTTTTGACAATCAGACCTGAAAAGGGATATTTTGAAAACTTTATGGAATACATGAAAATAATAGGTACCTGATAAATCAAATTCGCGAACGCGCAGCGCAATTGGAAAATGTTAATATTCAGACCATAAAACTATCATTTTTACAGATCACTTTTTAAAAATCAATATGTAAATCACAAAAATTAATGAAAGTTCGATTTCCAAGGAGAAATATGTTTTGTATACTGACTTCCAAACTTGATATTCAAGCTCCGTGTTGAACAAGATATTTTGATCACTTAACAGGCAATGCGAGCGCGAAGCGCGAGCGAAAATTTTATATAGTGACATAAAATATTTTTTCCAAGTCTTCCTCTCATCTTATTTTATTCATTCGTCTCCCTCCTTTCTTTTTTCTTTTTCTTCCTTTTTCTTTCTCCCCCCTTTTTTGCTCTACCAATAGGGGGTCCGGGCCCCTCGGGTCCCCACCTGGATCCGCCTATGCATGAAGAAGATGCAATTGAATAATGGTTTTATAATGATTTGTTCATGAATAAATGTAATATCACTTTAACAAATAATCGATGCGAGCGGGAAACTCGAGCGATTTCTATTTTAACCATTTGATGCTTTCAATTCGTTTAACTTCTCATCAGAGTAGGCCCTGCTAGAATTATGTGAGCGGGATCCAGGCGCGGATCCAGGATTTCTTAGGGGCCCTAATTTCAAGTCAAGTAATAATCGTTCCGAAATATTGACTCCCATTGCCGAATGGGTAATGTCTAGTTCCACAGAAACCTCTCTTGCATTGTAGGCATTCTTCGTTCTTGTGGGTACTCCCATTATTTTTTTCTTTTCTACTTTTTGCTTCAGGGGTTGAAAAATCTTATGGGGATGACGCCCCTGTATCGCCGCGTATGAAAACTGGTAGTGCAATAACTTAATTGTATATTCTGCATGAAAGAAAATTAATATTTTATTTTGGGTAAGATATTCTTGAAAAAGATATAAATTTACATGTTTTTTTATTATAAAGGTGAGGTAGATTCAGTAGTCAGCACTCAGCATTTACTAATTGGGAGTGCACTGCCTACTTTGATCTGTAAGTGTTTGGATATATTGTATAATCTTTTGTTATTCGCTTGAATTCCATTCAAAACATTGAGTTGTCTTGTCAATCCTAATCAGCAAACATTGGCTCTTCCGCTCTTGCAACAATCATATAAAGTATCAAAAGGTTATGCATCTTATAATCTTGCTCAAATTTTATATACTCCAAATAGATTTTCAAAAGAAACAAAATGCGTGTAAACGGTGTATATAAAAAGAATATAAGATACTAAAGATAAATTACTGTAAAAACATACTTTATTGTCAGTGTCTTTATAAATATGAAAACAATGCTCTTAAGTTCGCATCATTTTGGACGATAAGTTCTTATCTCTCTCTTTCATACAATACTAGTGAAACATGAATTCCAAGGTCCCATGTATCTTGTATACATCAACTATTTCAAGATGTAACAATAAATGTAAATGATAGCAATGCAGTTTAGACCTGAGTAAATCCACGTAATATTTTCAGTGGAATTCGTTTAAAAAAATAAAACGTGATTTCCCACTGTAGGTTAGAAAAGAAAAGGTGTCGTATCATCAACTGTATATAGCTGTCTTTTACGCATTACTACATGAAACAAAAAAATATAGGAACGATATAAACCATAGAGTTATTTCAGTTATTTGAGTATTTGACGATTCGTCAAAAAATAAAAAACGCATCCGAAACTTTCACCATTACAATGAAAGTATCATTTATTCTTTTACATATTGCACACTAAAAAATAAAGGTTCAAAATTGAACCCCGAAAGGTTCTTGCAAAATCAGCACCCAATGGGTTCAAAAATTGAACCCCTGATTTGGGGTTTAAAGATTGAACCCTGCGGTTGGGGTTCATTTTTGCACCCTGCGGGTTCAAAACTGCACCCCTAAATTTCAAATTGAACCCCTATGGGTGCAATTTTGAACCCGCAGGGTGCAAAAATGAACCCCAACCGCAGGGTTCAATTTTTTAACCCCAAATCAGGGGTTCAATTTTTTAACCCATAGGGTGCTGATTTTGCATCAACCCTTCGGGGTTCAATTCTGAACATTTATTTCTTAGTGCTTGCAAGTAAACTTCAAAATTTCTGTAAATAATATCTATCAATATGTCCATCAGTGTTGTAGTCAAGGCTCAAACCTCCAAGGCCAAGGCTTTAATACCCAAGACCAAGGCATCAATCCCCAAGGCCATGCCTAAAAACCTCAGGGCCAAGGCATTTCAAACTTTCAATATATGGAACAATGAGCCAACAACAAGGCGGCAGTTCGAATATCAGTTCGGCGCCCCTACATGTAGGTCGATCATCAATTTGCCCCCCCCCCCCCTTCGAACATCATTTTGGCATCCCTTCGAACTCAATTTGCCTTCCCTAGTTCGAATATCATCCCCCCTAGCTCGAGTATCAATTTTGCGCCCCCCTAGTTCGATCATTAATTTGGCCCCCCCTTCGAATATCATTTCGCCCCCCTAGCTCGAGTATTAGTTTTGCGCCCCCCTAGTTAGAACATCAATTCGGCGCCCCCTAGTTTGAGTATCATAGGCGCCCCCCTAGCTCGAACATCGATTCGGCCCCCCTCCCCAGATCGAGTATCAATTTGGCGCCCCCACTTCGAACATCATTTCGGCGCCCTCCTAGTTCGAATATCAGTTCGGCGCCCCTACATGTAGGTCGATCATTAATTTGGCCCCCCCCCCTTGAATATCATTTCGCCCCCCTAGCTCGAGTATTAATTTTGCGCCCCCCTAGTTAGAACATCAATTCGGCGCCCCCTAGTTTGAGTATCAATTTGGCGCCCCCTACCTCGAACATCGATTCGGCCCCCTTCCTAGTTCAAGTATCAATTTGGCGCCCCCACTTCGAACATCATTTCGGCGCCCTCCTAGTTCGAATATCAGTTCGGCGCCCCTACATGTAGGTCGATCATTAATTTGGCCCCCCCCCCTCGAATATCATTTCGCCCCCCTAGCTCGAGTATTAATTTTGCGCCCCCCTAGTTAGAACATCAATTCTGCGCCCCCTAGTTTGAGTATCAATTTGGCGCCCCCTACCTCAAACATCGATTCGGCCCCCTCCCTAGTTCAAGTATCAATTTGGCGCCCCCACTTCGAACATCATTTCGGCGCCCTCCTAGTTCGAATATCAGTTCGGCGCCCCTACATGTAGGTCGATCATTAATTTGGCCCCCCCCCCTAGCTCGAGTATTAATTTTGCGCCCCCTAGTTTGAGTATCAATTTGGCGCCCCCTACCTCGAACATCTATTCGGCCCCCCTCCCTAGTTCGAGTATCAATTTGGCGCCCCCACTTCCAACATCATTTCGGCGCCCTCCTAGTTCGAATATCAATTAGGCGCCCACACATGTAGGTCCAACATCAATTTGGCGCCCCTAGTTGAATATTAATTTGGCGCCCCTACATGTAGGTCGATCATCACTTCGGCCCCCCCCCCCGTTCGAACATCTATTCGGCCCCCAGTTCGAGCATCATTTTGGCATCCCTTCGAACATCATTTCGGCGCCCTCCTAGTTCGAATATCGATTCGGCGCCCCTACATGTAGGTCTAACATCAATTTGGCGCCCCTAGTTCGAATACCATTCCCCCCTAGCTCGAGTATCACTTTGACCCCCCCAGTTCCAACATCAATTTGGCGCCCCTACGTCGAACATTAATTCCCCCCCCCCCCCCGTTCAAACATCAATTCTGCCCCCAGTTCGAACAGCATTTTGACATTCCTTCGAACATCATTTCAGCGCCCTTTTGGTTCGAACATCATTTTCTTTCCTCCTCTTCCTCTTTTTTTTCTTCTCGTCCTTTCCCTCTTCGTCTCCCCTTTTCTTCTCTTCTTTCCCCTTTCTCTCTTTCTTTTTTCTTCTCTCCTTTCTTCCCTCTTCCTCTTTCTCCTTTTTCTCCTTTTCCTCTCTCTTTTCACCCTCTTCCTCTTTTTTTCTCCCCCTCCCCTCCTTTTCTTCTCTTCCTTCCCCTCTTCCTCTTTTTTCTCTTTCTTTCCCCTCTTCTTTTCTCCTTTTTTCTTCTTTTCTTTCCCCTCTTCTTTTTCTTCTTTTCTTTCCCCTCTCTTTTTTTCTTTCCTCCCTCTTCCCCTCTCTCCTTTTCTTTCCCCTCTTCCTCTTTTTCCCCCTCTCCCCCTCCCTTTTCTTCTCTTCCTTTCCCCTTTTCTTCCCCCTTCTCTCTCTTTTTTCCTCTTCTTTCTTCCCTCTTCCTCTCTTTCCTTTTTTTCTTTTTCCTCTCTCTTCCCCCTCTTCCTCTTTTTTTTCTTCTCCCTCCCCCTCCCTTTTTCTTCTCTTCCTTCCCCCTCTTCCTCTTTTTTCTCTTTCTTTCCCCTCTTTTTCTTTTTTTCTTTCCCTTCTTCTTTTCTTTCCCCTCTTTTTTTCTTCTCTTCTTTCCTCCCTCTCTCTCCCCCTTTCTTTTCTTCTCTTCCTCCTTTCTTTCCTCTTTTTCCTCTCTCTCCTTTTCTTCTCTTCCTTTCCCCTCTTCCCCTCTCTTTTTTTTTCTCCTTTTCCTTTCCCTCTCTTTTTCCTTCTCTTTCTTTCCCCTTTTCCTCTCTCTTTTCCTTCCCTTCCTTCCCCCTCTTCCCTTTTTCTTCTTTTCTTTCCCCCTTTCCTCTCTCTTTTTCCCCTCTTCTTCCTTCCCCCTCTTCCTCTCTCTCCCCCCTCTTCTTTTCCCCCTCTCCTCTCTCTCTTTTTCTTTTTTCTTTCCCCCTTTTCCTCTCTTTTTTTTTCCTTTCTTCTTTTTCTTCTTTTTTTCCCCTCTTCCCCTCTTTTTCTCTTTCTTTCCCTCTCTCTTTTTTTTTTCGCCGAAGGGGGGGGGGGCCGAGGCCCCCTCGGCCCCCCCCATGGATCCGCGCCTGATTACACATATACCCCAGTACATTACAATATTTTCTGTTGATTAAAATATTCTGTACAAAGCAAATGGATGAAATGTTTCTTTACATATCAAAGACCGGTAAATTTGAAATGAAAAGAACTTGAATTGAGTTCCTAAATCAAGCAACTCGAAAAGAGCTGGTTGCACTTATAACGTCACGAAGATGATACGATTTTTATAGGTTTTGTCAAGTCGTTTCAAGGTATTAAATCCTGCAATAAACCATGATACCACATTCAAACTATTTGACGTCTGTCACTGTTATTTATTTTGTTCCTAAATGAGCACATTTTACCCACTTTTTATCTAATGGATAATGTCTTCTTAGAGACTTTTCAAAATGAAGAACCTACTTCTAAATTCAAACCGCTTTTATAGTGTATTTTGGCTACCAATGAAAGTTTGTTGACCTCTTGACCTTTCCCTGACCTTGTCTTGACCCCTAATATCTTCTGGATAAAGACTTCTGAAGATGAACGTATTAAAAAAATAAAAAATAAAAAAATTACACACATGCAAAACAGAAAAAACGAAAATATTAGCTTTTTATCACCTTCAGTGCAATTTGCCATATAACATACAATGTAACGAAAGTTCGTTGACCTCTTGACATTTCCTGGCATAACTTTTTAATGGGAGGTCAAGAGTATACGGTTGTGTACACTTTTTTGTTCAGTATAGCCAGACAAACAATTTGATATATGGCTCAACACAATCGGGGCAATTCCAAAAATTGACCCCAATTGACCCAATTTTGACCCCTCACATGGTCAAGATGACCATTAGAAATTTGTCACCAAGTTGGAAGTTGTTCGTTATGATGTCACTAATCACATAAAAGTGAAAAATCAGACTTAGCCAATTTTTCGAAGTAGATGACATATGCTACCTGACTATAATGTTGCGTTAAAATAGCACAATATAGGATAAAATAAAAAAAGAAATATCCATCAAACATGCTTCTTCTCTTTCTACCCAATATTAAAGCTTTACTCAGCGTTTTAAGAGTCTATAACAATGTATCATAATTGAATTGAATTGAATTTATTTCCGTTAAAAACAGATAACAATACATATAAAATGATACATATAAATTGGTAAATAGAAAACGGGAGGATGGCCCTACTCAGCAGCATCAATCATGGTGCTGCTGGTCTACCGAGGGGTCCTCAAATAGCATAAAAGAAACTTACACAAAAATGAATTATACACAATGTAAAAATAACATACCAAAACAGTAAGAAATAAAACTAATCGGTCGTAATATTTTGCCCCCCCCCCCTTCCTACGTTAACACACCCTACATTTCAATGCATAATAGGAATTGAGCAACAGAGAATAATGTACAGTCAGACCCAATTTAAGATGTGGTTACTAACTACGTAATTAAATGAACTTTAAGAAAGAGAACATTTAGCATTACGTGGCCATTCATTAAAGTATGTCTTACCCCTGTATGAAAACATTCTTCAACAATATTCAGTCCGTGGTTTCGGGAGAGAAAGATTTTTATCAGAACGGAGAGAATATTTATGACTAGAAAACTGAAATATATTATTCAAGTAAGGCGCACTAAGACTATTCAGACTCTTATGCACCATTGAAATAGTATACGCCTTGATTTTAATGATTCCCAGTTTAAGGGTTGATGGACAGTATGGTTTGATATCTATTTATACGGATTAATTTTGAGTATTATTCTGCAAGCTCTATTTTGTAATTTTTGCAATTGTTAGGTACATTTCAAAGTTGATGAATCAAAGTTCAAAGAGTACAATGTTGCATACATAGCAAAGTACAACTGAGTTTATTTTCAAACTGATCAAATATTGTCCGAGTCTCCTTCATGCGTGATGAGACGTTTTATTGTTTTTCGCCACTGGCTGGGAGCAACGCGAAAATCCTTCCGTCAGCGGACCACGAAGCAAGGACCTTTTGACAGTTTTTTCACTTTGTGTATAAGCAATATATATCAATTAACCTATTACCACTCAGTTTTCATAGATTTTAAATTAATTAGAAAAATATATCAGCATATGAATATATATATATAAGTATGCCACTAAAGCAACTATCTTTAGAACTTCAAAACAGAAGTTTGTGAGCTTTATTATTTTATTTTTTTTTTAAATTTGAAATACGAGGTTCTAATATCATCCAAAGTATATGTGATCACCTACAAGAAAACGTCTTCAAAGGAGTTTATACGGTGTCCCTAGGCAGAGTTGTAACATAATTATGCTGAATTACTTACAGCAAAGTGATATAAGATCTGTGAACTGTACCTTCAATCTTTTGGATTTATGTGGTGTTGGGGTGTTCCCTGTCCTTACGTTTAGAGTGAGCACAACAATTTAAGGCTAATACCTCGGTCAAATTTGCTGTACGGCGGCCGTACGGCGAGGCGAAAACAGCCACTCCAACATTTGTTGTACCTAAGTGGTTTGTGTTACAAGTCATGTCTATCTATGCCAGTGACCAGTCTTGGTCATGGATCTTTTCCTTTTGTCCAGAGTTATGCAGTGCAGTTGGCTATTAGCACGTTTTTATTTGTGTGCATGTTTCTTAACTTACATAAATTGGTGTTAGGCAGCTTAGGCTCTCTTGCAAATTCTTAATTCTTATCCTGATTTAATGCTTAGACGGTTCAAAAAGTTTTCTTGTAAGGGTTTTGTTATAAGCAGGTGAATGCAACATTTAAGTAGTTTTGGTTTAGATTGCAATTCTTATAGTTGTCACTTAAAGCTTAGGAATCGAAGAGGCAAGACCTCTGAGTTCTCTCTAAGAGCAGCCGCAGCAGCTCCGCTTCTAGATCAAATACAATAGTTCTCAGTCATTGTTCCTTTTCATGTATGTTATTCTCTGACCTCTCGCATATCAGATTTTGTCATTTTACAGGAAGTTCTGGAACAGTATCCGTGACAAGACAGACAAGTTGTTTTGGTCTTCTAATTGTAGGTTTTTGCTCTGCTCTGTTTGAATAAAAATTTAAAAAACGGCTGTTTTCGATTCGCCGTAGGGGAAGTGTGACCGTAGCATCAGCTAATAACCCTTGCACTATACATATCTTTAAGATTGAATCATGAAATCATACACAGTTTTCATAAACCATAGAGTCTTTTAAATTATATCAAATATCCCTCAATTATGGATACCTATATCACCATGATCTTCTTTGCTTTCCAAAGTAAAACAAAGTTTTAATAGCAGCTTAATGGCCTGCCCCACTCGGCAAAACTGAAATGTATGAAAACTGACAATTTAATTTGAATAGGCAACTTTGGGACATGTGCATTTTTTGATTTTCGTGTTATATAAATCTGTTTAAATTCAGCGCAATATATAGTAAATGTTGTCCTCTTACCCAAGTTGATTGGCAGCAAAACTATTACAGTCTTCAGTCGGGAATGTTACCATTGCAGAACAGTGGCAAGGCCAACAAATGGCACTATAACAGCGTCTTACCAGACATAAACCTCATCAATTCCATTTACTGTTTCACTTCGCGATCAAAATGGCGCTCGGGAAAGTAGCGCCGGCTGCATTAATTAGGTACTCATGGTACTGGGTAATGGCAAGAACATGATTAGTGCACTCCGCACGTCACCACCCCGTGTACGAGGTTACAATGAATTACTATTGCACACAGTGAGAATGAAATATGAAAAGAAATGACAAGCACTGCTGCACTAATAAAAAAAATGCCATAAACATCGCTCTGACACAGGGACCATGCCTTGGTAATTCATCGAAAAAACTCAGCTCCAAGGTAAATAATACATTTGTTACAGTGAACATGGTGAATGAGTCCTACAACAGAGACCGTACTGCAGTATGTTGGGTTGGACACCAGTTAAAATGTACACACTGTAATAACTGATAGGGTGCTAAAACTGACACCAGTTTGATGTATCTATATAGGTCATACCATGAGGTGTCAAAATCATACCCTATACTTTCAACATAACACCAAGGAGGGTTAAAATAGCAACTTAAGGCGCTGTAATGAATTGTACTGAACTAAACGCACATGAATACATGTTTAACTAACACCGTAATTTAAGCACCGGATTAAAATGACTGATATTTACCTTTATATGGTGACACGGCAGTTGCTCCGGCGACTTTTGTCCCGGCTTTATTTCTTAGAAGATATAGGGTTTGGATTATGTATTTGCAATATGGTTTTGTTATAGGTTTAGGTTTAGAATATGGTATACATGTAGCGTAAAATCCAGGGGTGAAATTGGCCATTCCATTAGTGTTGAATGTACAGCGGAGTTATTGTCGTGGAACCCTCTATATACACCGGTCAACATGATAGTTTTTGCGTAGCACTAGTCCGAAAAGCGTCCAACAAGCCAAGCTTCTCAGCTGGTCTCTCTTTTCATTTCACCCCTTTCTTTTTTTAACGTACACAAGAATACACATGCTTTTAAGAATGTTAAGTATTATAAAATGATGAAATAAGTATCATAATTTCTTCATATAATTTACATTACCCAATTTTTGCAAATGTAAGGTCGTTAGTTTTGTTCATTTTTGTAATTGTATTTATGTATTTGTATTTATGTATTTTTGACTTGTACATGTATTTGAAAAATGGAAAGAAAAGAAATGAAATAAATCAATAAATCTAATTGTTGACAAAAAAAAAAAAAATAAAAAATGATAGATGTTTGATGGGTGGGTAATTATGGAGTTTTACCTCTTTAGGGGATTAATTTAAACTTCGATAACATGATATTGAGCATAGAATGACCATGCAGTTCCAAAATATAAAGTTCCTTTTCATTTCGAGGTAATCAAGAATTACTTCATGTTCTCATATCTTAGTTATCGTGTTGTTTGAGGCGATTGCAGTCGAACGAATGTAGACAAATTATTCAAAAAGAAAGTCTCTTAATATTTATGATGTGTATTATTTTTTCCATTGCATTAATTGGTTTCTTTTATTTACAGAATATACTAATCTTAATATCCATAAAATAATTACCCTTATTCACCGGATACATATTCACAATACCCGTTTTAAAGATCATTCCACGTATGTCTAGTTAAAACTAATAATGTAATGAAATGTGTACGACAATTTCCCTGTGATTTGGAACTCCATCCCTAGAGATGTAATTGAAAGCAAGTCTGTTAGGTCATTAAAAAAGATTGAACCAGTTTCCATTTCTTAAACATGTATATTTATTTTTTTCTTGGAGATTGACACCTTTTTTAGGTTGATTTTTCGGTCTCTGTTTTTAATTGTCGTTTATATATCACATTTAATTCTTTATCTTATTGTTTCTATATACCATGTCATGTTATCAATGCTCTGAGAACTGCGCTTACACAAGGCAACTTGGCTTTATTTATGCCGTTCCCCATTTCATTTTCATTTTTTACTCTTGCTTGTAAATAAATTGTTTCTCATAATTTGCTTAATTTTTTCTTGTCATGAGTTCTTTTTATCAAATACTTTGAGGGGGGTGATAGCAATATATACACATGGAAGGGCTATGCATACAGGGGTATACACACATCAACATGATATTATTTTTTATCACACTTGGCAGCTTGATGGTGACAGTGAATGCCTATGACTATTTTTAATGGTCGTTTTAATGGTTTAATTGTGACATAAACTAATGAGTTGGGATGATTTATTTTCAGTGGTTGGAGGACTACTGTATATACTTTTAAAAAATCGTGTTTCCTTTTTATAAAACCAAAATGTAATTTTTTTATAGGTGAAACGTATTCAACGAAAACATTTCTTACTGGTGAACATTAAACATGTAAACAAATGTTCATTAACATTTGAAATACTAACTTTATTGTTTACTATCCAATATCAAACCACAAATTTTGCAAATAAATCTGCAAGGAATTTTCCTCAATGAATAAATTATAATGTTCACAAAATGTAAAAGGAGGTGATGGATCCATTATCACATACATTATCATTATCTTTTCGTCATATTCTCTCCCATTGATCTCTCTCTCTCTCTCTCTCTCTCTCTCTCTCTCTCATCCTGCCCATATTCTATCTCCCTCCCAACCCCTTATTCTCTTGTTAGGAAAAAGGAAATAGTTTTCTTCTAGAAAAATGATGCTTCTGAGGGAGCGAATTCGCATAAAATGATTCCGTGTGAGCTCTCTCTCTCTCTCATGTTCTCCCATTCTATTTAGTTGGACATTATTCATATTTATCATTTGTTTCATTAAATCTCGAAGTACAACATATTTCACGCTGCATTCATTCACTCTGTTTATTTCCATATATGAAAGAAGGTTCAAAATACAGTAGTACAAAAAACTCGAACGTTCATAAGTATAACAGTTGTAGAAATACGTTATACATGTACATCCTAATAGTATAAACATAATAAATTACAATTCATACTCATATTAATATGAGCGTGAATAAACATTTAACCCCACAACAAAGCTTTTGGCATTAATACCACATCAAAGATGCAATAAAATTAGATGCATTGTAATTAATAAACATGTTGCCGAAGGTATGATACATGAAATACATACAAATAAAATGTGTTCATATCAGTATGAGTACGAATAAACTGTGCACAATATCAATATAACTTAAGAAATAACGTTAAGGCTACCGTATATCTATCATTAACCATTCCCAATTTTTGTTAACCACTCACAAACACACACTCAAACACAAAATAATAACAATCAAATGCATTTTCTTGATGTGCTTTTTAAAAGCCACTGGTAGTAATGTTAGGATTTTCCTTCAGAAGTTTCACAGGTTATGCACGTAAGGCAATATAAATCTAATCACGCGTGCGATCTCTATCAATCATACTTTAAAAAAGGAATTATTTCACGACTTTCTTATTTGTCCCCATTTCTGCTCAAAGAATAAAAAATAAAGACTTTAAAGCCTGATGAAATGACACTTTAACCCTACACCTCAACTGCGATGAAACATGTAACGTGTGCACTCATTCTATTTAAATCTTATTTGTTAATTCATTTACATTGTATTAAAAATTCATTTGCGCAAATAGCTATAATCTTGATGAATACAGATCAATAAATTACAAACAAAATGAATAAATGATTTTGAAAATCAATATGATCATGTGATTATAACGGGGACGTTCATATCCATACATTGTAGTAACGTACTTGAAAAGTGACCAACGCCTGAGGGGGCAGAATTTAAGAGATGCTTTTATCAGTACAGTGATTTTGCAAGGTACCAGTTGTGCAAAATAAAATCATTTGTCAATATACTACACACGTGATAATCATCATAGCCAATACAAATTATTATCAATGAATATCGCTACACAACATCATACTTTGACAAAGGTAACACGTTAGGGACGAGAGCAAAAATGTCACAGCACAGTTAATCTACATTGGGTTTTTCAGTTTACAAGTTTATATTTTCTTTATAAACCGCAACCTACTTTGTATGGCTGGTAAGCTATCTTCTCTTTCTGTTTGTGGTAACTCCCGTAGGAACTCGGCAGGACAGCATTTTTGCTGGTAAACACCAAGCTCGTATATAACCAATTACCTATGAAACATTTTACGTCTAGGTTAATCATTCATAGTGGCTGACGTTATAGATGACAGATATCACTCTCGGGCCTTTTTATGAAAGTGGAGACAATGGCAGAGCTTGAATTCGAACTCACAACCTTGCGGTTATGAGTCCAACGCTCCAACCACTGGACCACACGACCCGTGACAAGCATTGTGTCCCATACCGGAAGTCGAACCCGGGCCACGGCGAGCGGTGAGATCTTGATAGTTGATATCTAAGTAAATGACAAATAAATGTTCTTATACATAAAATCATATTGTGGGTACTTGTTGCCTTTTTACAAAAGTAGGGTATAGTAAAGCTATCATAAATTTTCAACTATAATATGTATATCCCATTTATGCAAAAGAGAATATAAGGTATAATCAATGCATTTATATCTATTAATATCAAAACCGATTTCAGTAGATAATGTGAAACTATTCCAGATTTGAATTCTTATCATGATGACAAGGGCCTCTTGCACCCATAATTCTCAATCTGAAATTGATTGAAAAAAATAATTAACTGAATCCCTAGAAGCCCAGTACAACTCATATCCACATTCCAATATGTGACTTAGATTTTTAGGAAGTTTTAGGTTTTTTGTAAAAAAAAACTTGCCGAGTCCCAACCGCGACCAAAAAAGCTCAAGATCTTCTTCCTGGAGGATATGCATTCGGAGCGTTCCATCAACATTTTATGTCCCACAAGTAGTCAGATCTGACATCTTTCCTTGATTCTGATTGGCTGAGAAGCACTGTTCCTATGCCAACTGTCGGGTTGGATAAAATGGTACTTGGTTGACAAAACACCCGCCCAATCCTTTCATGAAAAGCTCACCAGAGCTGACATGCAGTCAAATGGGTGAAAATATTTAACTAAATTCACTGAGCAAAATTTACATATTTACAAATTTACATCGTTCACATTTTTTTGTGAATTTTGAGATCTTCAGTATAAGCTATAAGTTTATCGAGGCAACGTCCCATGCCTCCCCATCGGCTGCGAATGGCCATGAATAGGTATTTACCTAAAGCATCGTTAAAATACAATTCTTGCGTTATCAATTTTTATATACCTTCTAAAAAAATCATTCAATTCAATTACAGATGGTATTTATTACGATTATCAAATATATTTATAGCTACCGCACATGAAACGAGCTGAAGCTAGATAATTTATGTTTACAGGCTTTTATAGGCACAATAAAATGACACAGTAAAAACATTATAAAAACCGCACATTTAAAAAGTTTAGGTAAAAAATCGTAAAATAAATAATTGAATATAACATGATATGAATCGTACGTTAAAACAAAAAGACGAACTGAAGGAGAGGAGACTGGCATTTTGCACACAATTTTGATGATGACAAAAGTGACTGTATGAGGGGAGAGGTGACCATAGTCTAAGCCTTTTCTAGTATAAGTATGTCAACCGGAAAAGGCAGTTGACTATTTTCAAATCTTGTGTTCTATTTTTTAAATTGTTGATGTTTTTAGAACGAAGTAAAATGTTGGTTTATTTTTTTTCGAGATAACCTTGTCTTACACAGAGGATGATTTGATTTTTCTGCATTCTTTTTACCCCTTGCCAATCTTCTCTCTTCAAGTGTTGGTTAATACATATTTGACATGCATTTGTGTGTATATATCCAAATGCCTAAGATAATTTTATAAATTCTCCGTGTATTCTTTGAATAACAACTGCTATGAAAGACTGGAGCACAAATATTGTAGAATGTATAACCTATATACATGTATATATATTGCCAACTAATCCCTCTTACGTGTTTCATATCATTATTCTAAAACAAGATTATATATACATTTATGAGTAGAATCATTATTCTGAAACAAGAACGTGAGATAATTTTTAAATAACAAAGAGAAATAAACATGAAAATATGACAAATAATGAAGAATACAAGGCTGAAAATGATATTTTGCTTTTTGAAAATAAAAGCATATTAAGTGAAGGAAATGCTTAGCTTTATGTACAGGTCGATCTTAGAATGTATTCTGAAATATTCCTACTAGACAATGCATAACTCAACAAGTTACTTATTCATTTAATAAGTTTCACTCACTTGGGTAACGTAGGAAAGCATGTTTATACATATTGACATATTTGAGACACAGCATCCAATTCACGCATAATAGAAATGATACGAAATATCTAAAACAAAACAAACATCTTAATTTTTGTGAAAGACTTGTGTTATTTCATTTCAACCGCTGTAAGTTAAAAAAAATAGAACCCCTTTGCCATTTTTGGGATAGAACATTAAGTTCTTTTAATGATGGTGAGGGGAGGGGTTGGCAATCACTGATGAACAATCTCAACGTGCATACATGTGACTCTTTATAGGGCATTGCAATGGAGGCAAATTGAAACTGAGGTCCCATCCGTAGACCAGCAATTGATACTGCTGAGTAGGGCAATCCTCCCACTTGTATTTGTCAATTTCACATGTATCATTGTATATTTATTTGTTTTTAACGATGAAAAAAAAACAATTTAAATTTAATTTTCAGGTGGATAAATTGATTTGAAGAAAAAAAAACACAGATTGCATTATAAGATTTGAAGTTTTACTATATATTATAACACTGACACTAAGTTTCAGGGCTTGCCTCTCATACAAGCATGCAGCTTTTCTTGGATTTTTTGACAAAGGCAGTTCGATCTATTGAGCAAAATTTGAATTTCCTCTCTTTTCTATTTTGTTATCAATTTTCATGATTGACATGCTTTGTGGTATATTTCACAATGTACAGAAAAATCAATAGATACAGTACAAAATATTAATTATGACAACATTCAATGCCTCTCTGCGTATCAAAATTTAGTACATATCCAATAAGAAAATAATACAAAATGTGTATTTCATCATTTGAAATACAGTACAGAAATCATGAATTAATGGGGTTCCAAGAATTTCATTAACATAATCAAATACATTATTATTACCACATGATTATTTCAATGGACTGCATTGACTATATAATACAATTCATTAAATGCAAATAAAAACCTTTCAATCAGCTGCGTCAATTAAAACAGGCCTGCCCTTACACACACTCACACACCTTCACATACCCCTACTCCCATAAACACAACGAATCAATATCAGTTGATCTTACACACACAGACACACACTCATCCGTGTACGTTCGCAAAGGCAGTTCGACCTTTTGATAAAGTTCAAATTTGTTCTCTATTCTATTTTGTTATCAATTGTCATGATTGGCATCCTTTGTGATATATTTCACTATGTACAGAAAATCAATAAATACAGTACAAAATATATATTACGACAACTTTCAATATCAAAATTTAGTACATATCTAAATAAGAAAATAAATATAAGTGTATTTCATTATTTAAAATATCATACATAAATCATGAATTAATGAGGTTCCACGAATTTCATTAACATTATCAAATACATGTTAATAAACTTCAGATCAGATTATTTCAATGAACTACATTGACCCTATGATACAATACATAAAATGCAAATAAAAACCTTGCAATCAGCTGCGTCAATTAAAATATGCACGCCTTTACACACACACACACACACCCTCACATACCCCTACTCCCATAAACACAACGAATCAATATCATTTGATCTTACACAAACAGACATACACTCATCTGTGTACGTTCGCAAAGGCAGTTCGACCTTTTGATAAAGTTCAAATTTGTTCTCTTTTCTATTTTGTTATCAATTTTCATGATTGGCATGCTTTGTGATATATTTCACTATGCACAGAAAATCAATAAATACAGTACAAAATATATATTACGATAACTTGCAATACCTCTCTGCGTATGAAATTTAGTACATATCCAATAGGAAAATAATACAAAATGTGTATTTCATCATTTGATATACAGTATAGAAATCACGAATTAATGAGGTTACAAGAATTTCAAATCCATTATTATTAATACATGGTTATTTCAATGAACTGCATTGACTCTATGATACAATTCATAAAATGCAAATAAAAACCTTGCAATCGTGTCAATTAAAATATGCCTGCCCTTACACACACACAAATACGCACCGCTACTCCCATAAACACAACGAATCAATAACATTTGATCTTACACACGCAGACACACACTCATCCGTGTACGTTCGCACACCCCTTCTCGGCTACAAACGTCATATTAAACTCACCCTCTTGTTTGTCTTTCTCTCATTCTATCTGTTTCTTTCCCTATGCTCGTAAGCTAATGAGCAAGATTTTCCTGCACAATCTCGTGAACCGTGAGACTTAAAATCTAAAAAAAATTAACCACTTTCTATTCAAACAAGTGGAATGCCTCTGGCCGTCTCACCTGCATCACGCGGTTCAATATAGCAGCAGTGCTGACTTTGAATACTACTCTAACTCGCACAAGATGTTCAGTGATACATGGTTACTCTTATGTCCACTTTTTATGAACGAGACCAATAAACTTACAGAGATATGATGGTTATTCAACAAAAAACCCCAACATGGCCAAAGTTCATTGACCATACATGACCTTTGACCTTGATCATGTGACCTGAAACTCGCACAGGATGTTCAGTGATACTTGATTACTCTTATGTACAAGTTTCATGAATAAAATCCATTAACTTTCATAGTTTTGATGGTAATTCAACAGATAAACCCAATTCGGCCAAAGTTCATTGACCTTTGACCTTCGTCATGTGACCTGAAACGCGCACAGGATGTTCAGTGATATTTGATTACTCATATGTCCAAGTTTAATGAACTAGACTAATAAACTTTCAAAGTTATGATGGTAATTCAACAGATACCCCCGATTCGGCCAAAGTTCATTGACCCTAAATGACCTTTGACCTTAATCATGAGACCTGAAACTTGCACAAAATATTCAGTGATGCTTGATTACTATTATGTCCAAGTTTCATGAATCATATCCATAAACTTTCAAAGTTATGATGGGAATTCAACAGATATCCCCAATTCGGCCAAAGTTCATTGACCCTAAATGACCTTTGACCTTGGTCATGTGACGTGAAACTCATGCAGGATATTCAGTGATACTTGATTGACCTTATGTCCAAGTTTCATGAACTAGGTCCATATATTTTCCAAGTTATGATGACATTTCAAAAACTTAACCTCAGGTTAAGATTTCGATGTTGATTCCTCCAACATGGTCTAAGTTCATTGACCCTAAATGACCTTTGACCTTGGTCATGTGACATGAAACTTTAATAGGATGTTCAGTAATACTTGATTAACCTTATGGCCAAGTTTCATGAACTAGGTCCATATACTTTCTAAGTTATGATGTCATTTCAAAAACTTAACCTCAGGTTAAGATTTGATGTTGACGCCGCCGCCGCCGTCGCCGCCGCCGTCGGAAAAGCGGCGCCTATAGTCTCACTCTGCTTCGCAGGTGAGACAATAAAACTGACTATTCTTGTACCATAGGAAAGGGCAAATGTTACTCTTATTGGTCGTTTTTTTTTATAAAATTATTTAATAAGTGATTTTCAGGCCTAAATAGATGACTCAAACTGAATTTTATTCCTCTGTATGTGGCACCTTTTAGATGGGTCAGCACGTAACTTTTCCATCACGATAATATAGGAGATTTCTGGAATTTTTGAGTAGCATAAAATCCAGAGTTTTGATTGGCTGAATAATGTTTTCAAAACAACACAGCGGGTAATTCGAAGAGATAACCACATCGTAAGTGTGATCTTGCAGATGTCCAATGTAGAAACGTCGGAATTTGCTTGGGTGTTTGGTCTCTATGACCAATCAGAGTGAAGTATTCTTGTTTTATTAGATGCGAAATGTACTTGGCCTATAAAAGGAGGCTGCTGACCCATCTAGAATAATTTTTCGTATAAAATCAATATCATATGAAAGCTTAGATCTTCAGCGTTATCATAATTTAAAGATAATTTGTGCTCAAACACAAATTAAGTGTAAAACAACAACTTCGGCTGCATGAAAATAATGCGAACCCCTCTAATCGTGAATATCACGAGGATAAAAGAAGCTACTTTTTGAGGACCTGCCAACTGACCCCCTCTATCCAATACTCCGTTTAACAACTTAGTTCATAGTTCACAAAACTCATGAGTTCCATTAAATCATTCTCTAAATAGTTCTTCAGCGAGACGGATTTGACCAGCCTTTTCTAGAGCAGTCCGTAAGGTTTTCCGGTCTTTATCATTTGTTTGCTTCTTACTCCAATCTCGGAGCATGGAAAGAGTTCCCATGTACGACACACCCGGTCCTTTGTTGTTTTCCTCAACGTAACGGTTGATATCCTCTGGTCCAAAGCCAAGAGCCTTTCCCAGATCATCAATGTATTCACGTGAGGTAATCTTTTTTGCAACAGTTTTAAGGATGTCATCAAAGTCCTTCTTTCGAGCAGGATTCATCCTAGATTATTTATTTGAAATGAATACAGAGTAAAATTCTTAAAAGACTGCTAATTTCTTCTATTACTGCCTTTCAACTCCCAAATTATTTCTAGTCATATCATTATATCATATATATATATCACATATGCTCCATTTTACTTCTTAAAAGTCAATTCAATCTGAGAAAAATGTTGATTTGAGTCAGTAAAGAAGAACAATAGAGCATGTGAGGGTGTGATGATGATTGAGCATGTGAGGGTGTGATGACGATTGAGCATGTGAGGGTGTGATGATGATTGAGCATGTGAGGGTGTGATGATGATTGAGCATGTGAGGGTGTGATGACGATTGAGCATGTGAGGGTGTGATGATGATTGAGCATGTGAGGGTTTGATGACGATTGAGCATGTGTGGGTGTAATGATGATTGAGCATGTGAGGGTTTGATGACGATTGAGCATGTGTGGGTGTAATGATGATTGAGCATGTGAGGGTTTGATGACGATTGAGCATGTGAGGGTGTGATGATGATTGAGCATGTGAGGGTGTGATGACGATTGAGCATGTGAGGGTGTGATGATGATTGAGCGTGTGAGGGTGTAATGATGATTGAGTGAATGTTTGTGTGATGATGACTGAGCATGTGTGGGTATCATGATGATTGAGCATGTGTGGGTGTGATGATGACTGAGCATGTGGGGATGTGATGATGATTGAGCATGTGAGGGTGCGATGATAATTGAGCATGTTTAGAAGTCATGATAATTGAGCATGTGGGGTGTGATGATGATTGAGCATGTGATGGTGTGATGATGATTAAGCATGTGAGGGTGTGATGATGATTGAGAGTGTGTGGGTGTGATGACAATTGAGCATGTGAGGGTGTGATGATGATTGAGCATGTGTGGGTGTGATGATGATTGAGAGTGTGTGGGTGTGATGATGATTGAGCATGTGTAGGATTTGATGGAGATTGAGCATGTGAGGATGATTTAGCATGTGAGGGTGTGATGATGATTGAGCATGTGAGGGTGTGATGATGTTTGAGTGTGTGTGGGTGTGATGATGATTGAGCATGTGAGGGTGTGATAATGATTGAGCATGTGAGGGTGTGATAATGATTGAGCATGTGAGTGTGTGATGATGATTGAACGTGTGAGTATGTGATGATGATTGAGTGTGTGTGGGTGTGATGATGATTGAGCATGTGAGGGTGTGATAATGATTGAGCATGTGAGTGTGTGATGATGATTAAGCGTGTGTGGGTGGGATGATGATTGAGAGTGTGTGGGTGTGATGATGATTGAGCATGTGAGGAAGTGATGATTTAGCATGTTTGGGTGTGATGATGATTGAGTATGTGTGGGTGTGATATGACCAAGCGTGTGTGGGATGTGATTATGGAGCGTGTGTGAGGTTTTAATGGTTTGTGGGGTGTGATTATGATAGAGTGTGGGATGTGATTACGATTGACTTTGTGTGAGGTGCTAATGGTGTGTGAGAGTGTGGGGTGCGATAATGCCGAGGTGTGTGTGATCGGTGTTTGAGCATATGAGGGTTGATGCTCGAGCATGTGTAGGTGTGACTGATAGAGGGTGTGAGCGTGCTTATAGGGTGATGATAATTTAGCGTGTGTATTCGATGGCATCCGAGAACCTGTTGGCCCGAAATAAAATCCAACATGTGCGCGCTCACTCGGCTTGGGCGTACGTACGGAATAGTACGATACGGCGGCGGAGAATATGATTCAATTGAAATCGTCTAGAACTAGACTAAATGTGATGCTGACTGAGGGTGTCAGTTTCAGGAGTGGAACTGCTCACGACTTCAAGGAGAGTTGTCCCGCGCTTGAACGAGCTCCGCCGAGCCATGCCGAGTTGTCGCGAGTTATCCCGAGTGTCATGGTGAGCTTTATGCGAGTTATCGCGAGTGCCTCATTTTGGCAACTCGCTATAACTCGCCAAAGTGGAAAGTGTGAAATTGATTGATGATTACCGGATGATTACGCGTGTGGGATGTGATTGCTTAGCGTGTTGATGAAAGCTCGCGTGAGATGAGGAGATGACTGAACGTGTGTGGGTGTGATAATGATTAAGTGTGTGTGAGTGTGATGATAATGGAGTTTGTGTAGTCTAATGTAATAATGGTCTGACGGTGTAGTAATGATCGAGAGTGTGTGGAATGCGATGACGGTTGAGCGTTTGCGAGATGTGTTGTTATTGATGGGGTGTGCTGGTGACTGAGTGTGAGCCGAGTAGGATGTTGCCTTTAAACAAGGCCTTGTGTCTGTTGTGATATTTATATCACATACCTACCGACTGGAAAAAAAAAGAATATTCGCAAAACGACGAGTTAGTACGAGGATCTCGAGTTCAGTCACTAACGTCGCTCGCTCTCGCGCTCACTCGTGTATCGCCAATTCTCGTCGTCTGCCGCTAGTCTCGTCTCAGACATGTCAATGATGTCAGAGCCACCGCTTAAAGACGAATGGACCAACTTGCAAGGTTAGGTATGATGCTAAATGAGGTGTGTTATTGTGATTCTACTGAGGTATTTTTTTATATTAGGTACAAATTATTATAAAAGGTGAAATGAAATGTAATAACATCATGGAAAAAGTGTTGGATATGATGGTATAAATATAGCAGAAATAAATGACCACAACTTACTCTGGGGATTTTTCTTTTTGTTGGCATGGTGTTTGACCAGTAGCACCTTCTAGTTGTTCTAAAAAAAATAAAGAGAGAAGCAGCCAGGGAAAAAAAAACATTAATTAAAGATCAAGTCCAATCCAAAAAACATTGATTTGAATAAACAGAGAAACATCTAACTAGCATAACGCCGAAAATTCCATCAAGATCGGATGGAAATTAAGAAAGTTATGATATTTAAAAGTGTCAGTTACTTTTTCACAAAAAAGTGATATGCACGATTTAGTGACATGCAAATGGGACAGTCGATAATATCCTTCACTCACTTTTTTTTTTGCTTGAATTATACAATATTTTTATTTTTTACAGATTTGACAATAAGGACCAACTTGACTAAACCATATTTCATTAAAAAATGCAAATTTCACCTGTTGAGGGAGGAGTTAATCATTGTTGCACTTGACAATTAGGAGGAAATGAGAACACGTCATAGTCATAAAATAAAATACAAAATAAATAGTGAGAGGAAGACGTTATGATTCTCATTTGCATACCGACCAGGATGTGAGATAACTGTTTTGTGAAACTAGGCAAAAAGTATTGTTTAAATGTCAGAACTTTCTCATTTTACATCTGATTTTGATAAAATTTTCAATTTTATGCTTGTTGGATATTTCTCTTTTTATTCAAATAAACTTTTTGTTGGGGTGGATTTGTCCTTTAAATCTATTTTCACACAGATTTCAATGTAATATTGAATTCTATTTACCTTTCTCATTATTGTAAGACACGATATTTCACATTAACTTTTAACCGAATTATTGACATCTTTACTTGGAAGAGTGAAATATCCCCGGGGGGGGGGACTCAGTATATATAATGCATAGTGGGTATGTGCCGCGGAGGGGACCCCCGTTTTTACACTCAAATTTCCGTTCCAAGGCATAGCATTTTGGTCTTATTTAGAAAAAGAACAAAGGAAGCCGCTCCAAAGCATAGCATTTTCTTCTTATCGAGAAAAAAGAAGAAAGAAATCCGCTCCAAAGCTTCGCATATTTTCCATTACGCCGTTCGAGCCGTATTGATCTGCTACAATTAGGCGCAATTTTGGTGAAAAGAGGCCGCAGAGCGCTGTCCGACCATCGCATCTGCGTTAGCGCACACGCCGCCCGTCCGGCCGGGCTAGCTGAATGCACGTTTGCCCGTTCCATAGGGATGAATACGCACTCACACACAGGCGACTCGTTCCAAGGACCCCCGTTTTCACAAACATTTGTAGTTCCGAAGCCCGTTCCGAGGACCCTCCTTTTTACAATAAGCCCGCCCCAAGGCCCCCGTTTTCTGTCTCGCCCGCGGCACATCCCCACTACTTTTTTGGTCGAGTGCCCCCCCCCCCCACCCGGGTAAAACCATGGAAATGCGCCTATTCAGTTGTGAAGTATGAAGCCAAAATACTATGAGAAATTACCAGAGTATTAAGGATTGTTTTTCACTGCTATACTGTCATTGCAGGCCATTCTTTTTAAAGTTTAGAAAATGGATGAAAATTAAAAAAAAGTATAAGCATATAAGCTTTCGAAGCAATCAAAACCTAGGTCACTGGGTTGAGATCAAGTGATTTAATTATCTTGGAGCAATTAAGGATTCGATGGGCTTGGAAATTTAGAATGCTCACTCATATTTGTAGCGATTACCTGTATCTAGTTGCGAGGACTTTTCTACTTTTTGAGGAATGGGAAAGTCTAATGGGAATAAACACTTGACCTCCAGTTTCTTGGTTTGTCCTGCTCTAAGTGATACTGCAACATTGTCTGGCTGATTACTGAAATCCAGCTCAAAGGGTTCACAAATCCTGGTTCCACTTGTCAGTCTATCGAATGATACAACCTGGAGAGTGTAGTATTGGCATTGCTGGTATTATTACGATTGATTTTTTGTCTAGAAATTTAACAATACACAATGTGGTTCAGCTATCTGCTTCTATTACAGAGACAGAATCAGCGTTTTCAAGCGTCGTTTCAGAACGCCGATAGCAAACATATTCTTGGGGTGTTGTTTATGCTTTCTATTTCAGAGGCGAAATCGCAACCTAAAGCTGGCTTCGCATCGTAATTTTCGTTGAGCAGGAAACCGAGGTCAAATTGGGTGCGCCCTTTTCGATTTTTTTTCTCGAGTGTAGTGATGGTCGACTATTATTTCAAGTTTTTTTCTTTCATCACTTTAATCAATATTCAAAATCAAACAAAGGAACATAGGTTAATACATGACCTAGGGAGCTCCCGCCCGCAAAGGGGGCGAGAGCCAAGGAGCTCACCGTGTATTCACCCATACCCACGGGAATAGGGTAGATTATGGTCAAAATATCTAGCAAAATAAATTGCGAAAACAGAAATGATGCACTTACCACGATTATATGGATGAAGGTCTATCGTGTGGCAGTATCCTGACATCGAGGCACAGACTGGAATCTCAAAAATACGAAAAGTTCTGTCGCGATACCTCTCCTAATTCTTTCAAAATTCATAACAAAATGGCCGATCGAGACTGGGGTTTTAAGGCGAGAACTTTTCGTGTTTTTTTTTTTTTTTTTGAGGTTCCATTCTGTGCCTCGATGTCAGGATACTGCCACACGATAGACCTTCATCCATATAATCGTGGTAAGTGCTTAATTTCTGTTTTCACAATTTATTTTGCTAGATATTTTGACCATAATCTACCCTATTCCCATGGGTATGGGTGAATAGACGGTGAGCTCCTTGGCTCCCTGGGTTAGTTAATACATAATAAAATGGAAATTAGCCCAGGAAACAAACTAATGAATTACATACAGAGCAAGATATGTTAATTACAGATAAAACGAATCACAACATTTCAAAAAGCAAGATCAAGATCAAGTTTTGAGCAGAGAATGATATATACATATATACTTATATATATATATATATGTGTGTGTGTGTGTGTGTGTGTAAAGCTTATATACACTATATATATATATATATATATATATATATATATATATATATATATATATATATATATACACACACACACACAGCAAAGAAGTAAGTCCCCCTTGAACAAACATCAATAATTTCCGAACCAATGCGAGTTTTTGATATATTCTACATGAGCGTGTAGGTAATTTTATAAGCTACCCTCTGAGTAAATGTTATAGACGTATTTTTCGTCATGCTTCAGTGAGCACGTCGGAAGGCAAAAATATCACTTTTCAAAAGTCACAAGGCAAATACCATGATTTTGATTCCATTTTATAGGAACTGATTCCACATTCTCATCATGAAAAATAGTCAGAAGGCTTGTAAAAGGTACTTTCTAAAAGATGATACAACTTTTGGGGCTAAATTTCACGGTTGAATAAACGCAAGTATTAATTTGCTATAATTGGATTTTTACACATTTTTATCAATAAAAATTATCAAATATGATAACAATTATTTCTGGGAAGAGTATCTTCAACAATATTCATTGTTTCACGGTTCACTGAACATTTAATGAAAACGAAAAATACGAGTTTCAAATATCAAAGGCAAGTATTGTGTCATTTTGGTAACTGATCTTTTATCAATTTTTTTCGTTATGTTTATGAGCAATTAACATGCTTCAATGATTCAAAGGCGTTTAATTATACATTCACGCTTGAATGAACATGTGGAATGTGATTAGCTCTTCTCTACGTTATTACAAAAAATGCATTTTGTAACTATGGATATCTGTCACAAACCTAATTGCATGGTTCATTTGATTTGATTTTTATGAAAATCCCGATGTTTAATGCATCAGTGAGCAAACAATATTCGAAAATTATGCAAATAAGAAGAAAGTTCAAGGCCTTGGCCCCAATGTGCCGTATGAAATTGTTATTTTGGTGTGCGCGCCTTTTGGATAGTTTTACTCTTAAGTAATGTGCGAAGTTTCATGAAATAACTGTTGGCAGAAGTAACAAAAACCGTCCATGAAACAAGCCCTTATTTAACATTTGTTAAAATTTTGACTTCCTCTCTCATAGACTTGTGTACATTATGGGTGCATTTGTTTAAGAATACGTAACCCCTTATTAAATAAGGTGGAACTTTTTTTCAAGGCTGTCTTTAGCAATGTCATTTGGCAGTAATGTTTATCAACCTATGGGCAGAATACTTTGCAAAAATGAAATCGATCTGTTTGTTCATGTATGAGTGAGCACGCATCAAAGTTGGAAAATGGGTATTTTCAATGTCATAGACTCATTTTAAAGGGTAATAAGTTGAATATTGGGGGTAAATTCGGTTTCAAATGTGACTTTAATTGCTGTTGTTTTTATCATCCATCACTTCCATCACCACACACTTTTCGAACTTTTCGCATTTTCACGGTTGAGCGAGCACATTCGAAATCTTAGGAATGAATACTCTTTATACAGCAAAAATGTATTCTTTTCCTAACAAAATCTCATGATCAGTTTCATTTATGGACAAATCAGGGGTGGATGCAGAATTCAAAAATGGGGGAGGGGCCTATAATCAGGGTAGCCACCAACATTTTAAAATTTTAATAAGACCTAACAAGTTGTAGAGGATACTACCAAAACCCCCTATGAAGATATGTCACAATACAGGAGCCGCGGAACGGTTTTCAAAGTGTGGGGAGGGGCTGAGCCAAAAGTGGGGGGGGGCTGACCATGCGAAAAATCACAATCGTATGGTCAATTTTACATCTTTGTACATGATTTTGGAAAAAAGTGGGGGGCCCCTCTGTTTCTGCAGCCCCTGCAATATTGGGGTCACTCAACCATGAACAAACGATATTAAAATTGTGTGTGTAGTGGCTAAATGATGGATAGTAAAACAGCAATAACACCATAAAATTCACCTAAAAACAACTTTGTATTTGCAAAAATCTGAAAAACGACTCTTGTGACTTTCAAAAATTGTCATTTTTAATTCAATCTTTAATTATTCATGCATGACTCAACCGATCAATCTCACTTTTTTCCAGGAGTTGCTCAATGAGTGTCGAAAACTACCTACGAAATATCATTTCTAAAAATAATTCCATTCAAAAGTAACAGCAATTTGATTTAGGGTGGACTTACTTTTTTGTTGTGTATATATAATTAGTCGTGTACAATTTACATAATAGAAAACCTTTAAACTAATTGTAATTTGTAGTTTGGGTATAATTATATAGTTCAATGTAAAATGGCAAGATATTGAATCATGGATAAAAAGTGAGAGAGACAGAGATAAGAAACGAGTATATAAAGCAAACCAAAAAAGAAGAAAAACGGTCCCGTCTGAAAAAAAGAAAAAAAATGAGAGGACAATTCAGAGCAAGTCTCATCAGAATCGGCGACGAGATAAGCAAGCCATAGAAGCCCAAAGAGTTCCGCTGCACTCCCCATGGGGACCTACAAGACCGGCCAACGCGCTCCAGAACCACAGACCCCGCCGACAACTCCCACCCGCTCCGCACACAAGCCCTCGAATCGTCCCCACTATCCCTCAAATTGGGGAAAAAAACATCAGAAAATCTGTGAACAAAAACAAATGGAGAGCCGCCCACAAAGTCAGCTATTCCGGAGCACGTTCGCCAATCCAAGGACCCCCACAGGGAGCACAACGAGACCCTCCAAATCTCCACAGCTCGCTCATCCCATAACCGACTGCTACAAAACAGGCCCCAGACCACCCCTCCCACTCCATTCCCTCAGGAGTTTATTCAGCTGATAGGTATATAAGGTTTGATGCTCCCAATATGTAGGCATGATAACAGTGGTCAAGAAAATGTGTTGCTGCCGGGTCATATCTTGTACGGAAGGCCCAGAGGATTTTTCATGAAAATCAATTACTTTCATATTTTTGCAAAAACAATGGAAAAAAATACGCGTTTCACAATGATGTAGATAGTAGAAATCGATTGCAATCGTTTTCTGGGGAAAATATAAATATATAATATAAGAATTTATGCCAAAATTTCCATGTTTTTAGGCAAAATTTGCATGTGCATTAATATCTTTTTGTTTTGTCATTAGTATCAACAATAATAGCAAAAATATCAGCATTCTACACGAAAGAGGATATATTGACGAGAACGGATGATATGCTTCATGACAGTATCAATGTCCTAACTTGCTTAGATATAGGGAAAATACTTCCAAATGTATTCCCCGATATTGCGATAAAATGACACCCAAAAGCAACCTCCGTTACTAGTCACACTAGTGATATCGACTAAAATGCGCTCGCTGGCTTACCTTTCAAAAGAGTACAATAGACTCAATGTTTTGCCTCGCCTTTGCTGGTGTGACTAGCACGCATAAATGCATGTAATGATAGAAAAGTGTATATAACATATATGGGTATGAGGGCAAAAGGCGTTTTTTTTTTACACATTAAAGCAACTTTTATATTAAAAAATAAAATGATCCAGAAAAAAATCACTACTCAAGCTTTACTAGAAATGGTCCACCCCAATGAAAATTATCAAACTTTTTCTCGATTCAACACTGTGTCACTCTCTGTCTAATATCCCATAACTGAACTTACAGCAATTTCTCCAATCTTCTTATTCTTGACATAACATCCCATTTCAAGATCAACTTCTGCGTTCTGGATAAAGACATTTTGTTCGATATGAGCAGGGGTGAATCCCAATTCCTCCTCATCCTCTCTCACCACCTGTTACCAAAGAAAACAAAACAGGATAATACCCGATTAAAAACAGTATTAGATGAAATATATGTATGACTGATATGACGTGAATAAAGATACCTGATTTCTCTTGATCAGGTTTTGTGCATACAAACTCATGGCAATGATTTGTAACACATTAAAAGTAATTTAGGAGTGAAAAGGTTCATGTTTACGTGTTCTGTATTTTTAAAAAAGTCAAAGAATCATACGGTTAGGATATCAAATACTTCAATGAAGGAATACATTATCCCTATAACAAGGTAATCCAAATATGATAATAAAGCTTATATTTAAAAACCTATGAACATGTAGCTGACAAAGGCGAAACATTTAATAATCACCCCGGGAAAATTTGTGCAAAAACTGACACCATAAACTGTCACCCCTTCACAAATTTCCGGCTAATTTAGGCGACAATTTGAGGAGGGGACCCCACAAAGTGTCGCCCCATTTCACTTGACACTTAACTTGCTTGTCTTTATAAACACACAAAAAAACCACATACAAAATAGGTCATGCAGAGTTCGTAGGAAACTGAGTATGCTTCTCTTGGTGTGTGTATGTGTGGTAACAACACTGAGTGAAACTGATGGTGGTATATCGCGTTTGAGACGGATTTTGGACTACTTTGAAACGGTTTGAGACAATTTTGAAACTTGTCGCAGAGACGTCTTCTAGGGCCCCACTACCATTCATATATCCCAGAAATCAGTTTTGTTCTCTATATTAGCATCCCCCACAGGTAAATTGCCGGTTGGTCTAAACCCTATTTGACTAACGGCCGTTTAGCCCCATCCTATACAAAGTCATGGTCAAATTCCTTTTCGTCCACAACCAGTTTCCCTTTTGGTCTATTTGTCATTTTGCCTATTTACCATTCTGTCTAATTTCCATTTGGTCTGTTTGTTATTTTTATTGATTTCCATATGAAAAATATAATATATACATGCTCAATTTAACATAACGTACAGATCACATGGAGGATGGCCCATTTCAGCGGTGTTAATAAAATACCACTGTTCTTCCATGGGGTCCTTTACATTTGGTCTAATATGTAATTAGTCTAACACCACTTGGTCAATTCCTATCAGTATTAAAGTGGAAGTTAGACCAAACTGTTGCTAGAGCAAATGGGTTTAGCTCATATGGTATTAGACGATCACAGAGTTTGACCTAGTGCTACTGCTAGACCAAGTGGATATACATGTAACCCCCCCCCCAAAAAAAAAAAAAAAAAAAATATAATAATAATAATAATAATAAATAAAATGAAATAAATAAATAAAAGTAAAAAAAAATGATTTAATTAATAGAATAAATAAATAAATAAATAATAATGATATACGCACATATATACACACGCACACCCGCACACACATACAACAACAAAACACTTACCGCTAACACAATGCACACAGCTTTACCACAAACAGCGACATACACCCGCACATACATTACACACCAGACTGGTGGTCGAAGACAACTTGTGCAATGGGCGACAATATGTGCTTCTAGGTAACTTTTGCCGACACAAATTGACACAATATGATAAAAAAAAATTGAGACCGGCACGTGCAGCAAACACTGTCGCGAGGCGACAATGTATGCACGGGTGACATTTTGTGATGTCAGGTTTTGCAAAATTGTCGCTGGGTGACAATATGTGGTAGAGTGACAATTTGTGATGCAACGGACGTACATTACTCACGCCACGCGTAATTTTTTTTCAAGTACTTTTCGAACTAACTTATCTGACGAATATTATTTCATATTAATTTTCACACTTTTCAGTAGCGGACCGTGACCCGGACGAGACAAAGCATTGGGGGGCACTGCATTGTCTGTGAACAATGCTGTGCCCCCCCCCCCCCCCAATGCTTGTCTCCTCCGGGTCACGGTCCGCCACTGCTTTTGTTATTAAACCGCCCAGAAAGAACTGACGCTTACACAGAAACCTATTTTTGCGAGATCTACCACGAAAACGACCCATGAAAATAACTTATTCCCATGATTAATTTTATTAAATAAATCAAACTTAAAACGGTTTTGTGCAAAGACAGGTACGGGATTGTTCCCTAGGTGAGCAGTGGTGTACACAATCTTTACACGGAGCCAATAAAGAAAGAGAAAGTTAAATGTCTCCGCCAAAGAGAGAAGCCTACCCTAAAAATTATCCCTGCTCCAACCACCCCCCCGTCCCCCTGGATGGAACCATCCTGTCGTTATGGCATTTTATATCAGGAAATTAATCAAGAGTTTGGATTTGCCTTTCTTTTGCAATCTTTATGAAATAAAATGCATAAACGGACATAAATACACGGAGGTCTTCACCAGACCTAAACTGGTTTCTTATAAAGAATTGAAGACAGTCTAAGAAGAAGGTGAAAATGATGAACCTTTTTGTTCCCTTTCACATCGTCATAAAGGTGTGCATGTAAGATGATGGGTTTCTTAGCTAGGGGCAGGTTCTTCTGTTTAAATGGCCAACAGCACATCTTCTTTCCGCGGAAGAAAAAGCTCTTGATCCCGATCTTAATCTTCGCCCATGAAAAATGATCCATCTTGAGTTCGAGCACGTCCTTCATAATGTTACAACTGGGTATTCCAAACCTTGAGAGTACTTTCCGTTCTTTAAAAACTGCATCTGCATTGGAAAATAATGTAATGTTTAAGAAATATTATGTAGAGCTTCATTCCAAAATGTGCTAAATCCACTTCCAAAATTGATTTTCTGAAATATAATTCTTAGACCTTCGAATCAAATGCAACATATCACATTTGAAAAAAAGGAAAGGTTGGTAAAAAAATGATTGCAAATATGAGTTTTGTTCCAAAAGGAGCTTAGTCCACTGTAAGGTCATTTAAAATTTGTTATTTTTCCTATTTTACATTAAGTTATGAATTCAAAATTGTAGGTACATGTTGTGGATACAAGTTCACACCATCAAAGCAGATTTTGATGAAGATAACAGATTTTTATAATTTTCATGAATATCATTTAATTTACCTTCTTTTCAAATTAGAAATTTAAAAGTCACCGTCCTTAGAAAAGAGAAAAAATATCAGTTTTGTTTTAATTTTGTAATTTTCAGTGGATAAACATCACAAAATACGTGAAATGTACTCTGCTTACACATATATATGCATTTCGTGTTCAGTTGTCAATATCAAACATGTTTAAATTGGCTCATAGCGCACACAACTTTTTAAGGAATTACTTCCTACGGTACCCATTTACCTCACCTGGGTTGAGTGCAGCACATTGTGTATCAGTTTCTTGCCGAAGGAAATTACGCCATGGTTGGGATTCGAACCCACGACCCTTTGTTTCAAAGTACGAAGACTAATCCACTGGGCCACAACGCTCCACAGTGTATATGAAAGCTAGAAAGTGCCACCCAGATATTCGGACAATCATCACATCATGTCTACACCATCCCATGACATGATCTTGGATCTCGTCATGTCAACATCCAACAGGAGAGATGATCGTATGACATGACCTCGTATTTTTCGTGTCTACAACTTGCAGAAGATATGGTCACATGCCATGATCTCGTATCCATTCGTGTCTACATCCTGCAGAAGATAAGGTCACATGCCATGACCTTGCAACTCGTCATGTCTACATACTGGGGGAGAAGAGATGATCAGATGAGAAAATCCTCGATCCATTAACCTGGCATGTTATTATCTCCTCAATAAAATTGAAAACGATAACTAAGGTGATGGCATCTGATCGTCTCTTTTAGAAGATGTAGACATGTCAATTGCACCAGGAGGTATCTCAAGATCCGATATCTTGTCATCTGATTATCCGTTTTCAAGGATGTACACATGACAAGGCATAAGAACAAAACATTTCATCATCTATCATAAAGGATGTCGACATGAGGAGATCTAAGATCACGTTTTGTCCCTTTTACAGGATGTAGATCAGAAGAGATCTTTTCATCTGACAATTTATCCCAAAGGATGTAGGTAATTATCTGAACATCTGGGTGACATATTTACCCTCCATAAAACACATATAAAACAATAAGGTAAGCCGTGCACGTTAAAGATCTTACGAGGTGAGTATTCCCCCTCTCCCGAGTACAAGACTGCCTTTAAACCGGAGTACTGTGTTGCAACAGCGCAATGAGGTATTGTATAAGTCACCGGTGACCTCAGTACTAAGTCATCAGGAGCTATGCATTGTACACCAAAGCAGACTGACATCTCTTCTTCGGTGTCACCAAGATTAGGAGTATCGGTCAGGACACGCAGAGAGATTTCCTGTGGCTCTTTGCTGTCGATTGCACCAGGAGGTATCTCAAGTTCAATCCCAAAGGACTCTAGCAGCAGTCTACCACCATCAGCTCCAACTCTCTTGCAGCACTCCTTCTTGGTCGTTTCGACATCTCCTTCATCAGGTACTGAAAATTATTTAAAATATTTATATTGCATTTCTTTATTGCAAAACTTTAACTTCAAAATTCTAATAAGTTATTGTCGCTCAATACTGCCATGACTGGGGGACATTCTGAAATATCGATTGTAAATGATAAGAGAAACATGGTACTTCAACAAGAATTTTCCAACTTTGGCATTTTTTTTAACATCTATTTCCCAATTGGTCCAATGTATTGTTTAAAATCAAATTATAAAACAAGTGGAGCGCCTCTGGCAATCTCACCTTCATTACGTGTTTCAATATAACAGCAGTGCTGACTTTGAAAACTACTACGAAATAATAATTTACAAAAACACCATTAATATAATGAAACAATACTATGTTCATTGAAAATAAATCATGTTTGACCTTGATCATGCGACCTAAGACTTGTTAGTGATACTTGATTACCCCTATATCCACATTTTATCAATCATATCTAGAAACTTTGAAAGATAGTATCAATAATAACCTTTTATTTACCAAGGGTAGCCACTTCAATCATAAGACTGCTCTTCCAGCGGGCCCTGCATGATATAATATGGTATTACTACCCTTCTCCAGTCTAAATGCTGAGCGCCAAGCAAGAAGGCAAAAGGTCTAATTTTTGGAATAAGTCTTTGGTATGACTCGGCCGAGGATCGAACCCACGACCTCCCGTTTATGAGACGGACGCTCTACCACTGAGCCAACATGCCCTGTATATGACAGCAATCTAATGGCCAACGTTGAGATGTTCAGAGATGTTCAGTGATACTCGATTGCTTTTATGTCCATTTTTTTTAACTCGATCCATACACTTTCAAAGTTATGATGGTAATTCAACAAAAATCCCCACCATGGCCAAAGTCCATTGACCTTTGACCTTGGTCATGTGACCTGAAACTCGCATAGGATGTTCAGTGATACTTGATTACTCTTATGTCCAAGTTTTATGAGCTACACCAATAAACTTTCAAAGTTATGATGGTAATTAAACAAATATCTCAAACTTAGCCAAAGTTAATTGACCTTTAACCTTGATCATGTGACCTGGACCTCGCGCAGGATGTTCAGTGATACTTTATCACTCTCATGTCCAATTTTCATGAATCAGATCCATAAACTTTTAAAGTTATGATAGTAATTTAACAGATACCCCCAACTTGGCCAAAGTTCATTGACCCTAAATGACCTTTGACCTTGATCATGTGACTTGAAACTCCGCAGGATGTTTATTAATACTTGATTAACTGTATGTTTAGTTTCATGTACTAGGTCCATATATATTATCTAAGTTATGATGATATTTCAAAAACTTAACCTTATGTTAAGATTTTGATGTTGATCCCACCAACATGGTCTAAGATCATTGACCCTAAATGACCTTTTGATCTTAATCATGTGACTTGAAACTCCGGCAGGATGTTTATTAATACTTGATTAATCTTATGTTTCATAAACTGAGAGGTAAGACAAAAAACGCTCTAGTGGAATAACATGCTAACACTAAAAGGGGGAAAAATCCACAATTATCTATTTTCTTCCTTCTTTATCTTTCGTGCTGTAAACAATACACAATTATGTTCGTCCAGAAATCCTCAATGACATGCAAACTAGTAAGCATGTCTCAATACCAAACAAATCCTTGTTGTGTACCACAAGAAAATTATTTCCTGATTACTACTCCTACAGAACCTGATTCATTGGTCAGGCCTCCTTGGTTCACGTCAAATTCCTCTTCTTTTTCTTGCCACGAGGTTTCTTCTTCTCCTACAGGGTTCTGTGAGCCTGTATCTTCATGAAATTCAACCTTTTCCTCAGCAAGTTCATCTGTATATAAAAAAGGTTAGTTTAAATGAACACTATTTTCATTTCAACTAGTTACTTATACTGATAATGAATTTCGTTTATTTCTGATATTCGTTAAGTGCGCGCAATATTTATTAATCATTATATCTACATGTCTTTCAACTATTTTTTCTTAAACAAGTGCACACCTATTTTCAAAAATGCATAAAGCATTTTCATTTATTTGAATGCAGGATAAAAGAGCATAGGTGTCGAACCCCGGACTTTCCATGTATAACCAGGCGCCTCAGACCACTCGGCCACGTCACCTCCACACAATGAATCATCTATTCAAACAAGGGAAGATATCAACGAAACATCGGAATCATGGTACTTATGAGCAAATATCAGAAAGTGCACGGGAGATTAAATTAAATATTCGCAATTTGCATGAGGAATTTTTTGCAAATCGTGGAGCGTTGTGGCCCAGTGGATTATTCTCCAGACTTTGAAACAGAGGGTCGTGGGTTCGAATCCCAACCATGGCGTAATTTCCTTCAGCAGGAAATTGATACACAATGTGCTGCACTCAACTCAGGTGAGGTAAATGGGTACCTGGCAGGAATTTATTCCTTGAAACGCAGCGCGCGTAACAACTGCACTGCTAAAGCCAGGGCAATTATGCTGCATATACTGCAGAGTGCTCAAAGACTTCTGACAAAGTAAGTGTTAAGCGCTATATAAGCAAGTATAATTATTATTATAAAAGAAATCCATGCAGCCCTGCAGAAGAAAATTGCCAATAACCCCAATATGCCTATTGTAAGATTTAACTCTTTTTCTATACATATTATCAAACCTTGTAAATATTAATGATTTCCATGAAGGTAAATTTGAATAAATCACTATTTATCTGGTAATCATGATGAAGAACAATCATTATCAACCCACCTATGTCAGATGTCTTGAGTGATCGAGAGGAGGCCTTGTCCAACTTGGAAGGTATCCCTGCACCCTCCTGTGATTCTACAGATGATTCCTGACTCATCTGATTTTCAGTCACTTTGACATTAGGATACAACTCCGAAAGCTTGTTCCTGTCAGATTCGGAAAGTGGATTTTCTGAACCAACGAACCTGATTTCCCGCAGTGTACCAAGTTCCTTCGGGCTTTGCAGGGACTTACTTTGAGACTGACCGAAATCATTCTTGCAACCGACAAGTGCAAGTACCTTAACCTCTTTAAGTTCACGAGTTGTAAGATCAATTAAGTCAGTTATGGGTACAGCCGCTGATGCACCTTTAATGTGCAACCAACAATCTGAAGATGTTCGGGACCATACAGCACTCCTTATTACTACATCTCCCAGCAGTACACTTCCTACTTTGACAAATTCCAAACTAGGACTCATCACACGACATTCTCGTAGTAAGTTTGTAATCATCTGAAGTGCATAGTGTTCTTCGTGCCCACGTAATTCAAGATGGATATCAGTCAGGTTAGGTAATTTACATTCTCTAATGGCTGTACTTGGCTTCTCCCATATGAGAGTTCTATCGCTTGTGACGGTGAGGGATTCAATGTTTTGACAGTAAGAAAAAAGCAACAGAAAGAGGTTGCCAAGAGTATCGAGGTTATGTCCCATACGTATTTCAAATCTTCTCAATGAAGGCAGCGAGATGCCAGAGTGGTGTCTGGAAGTGAATTCAAATGGTGGTGCTCTTTCACGAACCAGCACAAGACTCTTTGCATTTGGAAAACACCTACTGACGGTCTGTAATGAGTCACGGAGTGGTGCAAACCCTGAGAGAAGGTAAACGGAGAGGACAGATCTCATTGGAATGAAAGGTTGTGATCTGTCCCGAAGAAAAAACGGATCTTCGTCAGAGCCAATGGCAATATGTTCCACTTTTTGACACAATGGAGCCAGTGCAGAGATCATTTCTGGGAGACATAGTGGTAATCCATCTTCAAAGCGTATCCAAGCTCCATCGTCATCGATATTCCAAGATATGGGCTCATGATATTCTTTTCCATACATAATAACAGAGACATCTGCTGAAAAGAAATTCATGAATAGGCTTTATGAAGAGTATCTCATTTGAGCTAAGACAAATGGTTTACGTGAAATTAAGAAATATGCTAATGCTTTAGTTTCTGGCATTGATATCATCACACAGACGGGTAAGCAGGGTACTATAACATAGACTGAAACATGTTTCAATGTAATATAAAAGCTCTGCTCAATAACTAACTTTCACTTCCTTCCGGTAGCAGAATATTTCATTAAGGAGTTCGGAAGTTGTTTATTTTTTTTGTTCTTGTGTGCTAAGTCAGCTGCAAAGGGTTACATAATTCAACAAACGATCCAAATTTCATTTATTCTGAAAGTGCCTCTTAATATGTTGTTTGTACTATATTTTCGATATATACACAACAAAAAAAGTAATTCCCCCCTAAATCAAATTGCTGTTACTTTTGAACCGAATTAGTTTGAGATATGATATTTCATAGGTGGTTTTCTTAATTCATTACGCAACTTCTGGGGAAAAATGAGATCGATCGGTTCAGTCATGCATGAGTAATTAAAGATTGAATTAAAAATGACCATGACAGGATTCGTCTTTCAGTTTGTTCAAATACAAAGTTGGGCAGATGTTTTCAGGTGAATTTTATGGTGTTACTATCCATTGTTCTTTACTACCCATCATTCAACTACTTCAGACCAGATTTTGATATCGTATGTTCATGGTTGAGTGAGCACAATGTATTGCAGGGCTGCGGGGAGGGGTGGTCTTCAGCCCAAACTTTTTTCCAAATGCATGTACAAAAATGTAAAAATGACCATACGATTGTGAAAAGAATACATTTATGCAGTATAAAGAGAATTCATTCCTAAGTTTTCCATTGTGCTCGTTCAACCATAAAGATGTTTAAAGTTCGGAAAGTGTGTGGTGATAGAAATGATGGATGATAAAACAACAGCAATTGAAGTCACATTTGAAACCGAATTTCCCCCAACAATCACTTAATTACCCTTTAAAAGGCGTCTATGATATTGAAAATACCCATTTTCCCACTTTGATGCGTGCTCACTCATCCATGAATAAACAAATCGATTTCATTATTGCACAGAATTTTGCCCATAGGTTGATAAACATTACTGCCAAACGACATTGCTAAAGACAGCCTTGAAAAAAAGTTCCACAATATTGAATAAGGGGTTACTTATTCGTTAACATATGCCCCCATAATGTACACAAGTCTATGAGAGAGGAAGTCAAAATTTTGAAATGAGGGTTTGTTTCATGGACGATTTTTGTTACTTCTGCCAACAGTTATTTCATGAAACTTCGCACATGGCTTCAGAATCATAACACTATCCAAGAGGTGCGCACACCAAAATAACCATTCGATACCGCACAGAGTGGGGCCAAGGCCTTGAACTTTCTTCTCATTTGCATAATTTTCGAGTATTTTGTGCTCATTGATGGATTAAACATCGGGATTTTCATAAAAATCAAATCAAAGGAACTATGCAAGGAGGTCTGTGACAGATATCCATAGTTACAAATTGCATTTTTTTTCCAATAACGTAAAAAACAGCTAATCACATTCCACATGTTCATTCAAGCGTGAATGTTTAATTAAACGCCTTTGAATCATTGAAGCATGTTAATTGGTCATGAACACAACGAAAAAGTAGAGAAAAGATCATTTTCAGTTACCAAAATGAAACAGTACTTGCCTATGATATTTTAAAATCGTATTTTTTGTTTTCAATAAATGTTCATTGAACCGTGAAACGATGAATACTGTTGAAGAAACTCTTTCCAAAAATAACTGTTATCATATTATATTATTCATGGTTTATTTATTCCAAAAACAATACACATTCGGCAGCCAATGACTGAAAAAAAATGTGTTTACAAATGGTTCACATATATATATATATATATATATATACATATAAAAAAGATACAAATTTAAAAAATGTTACATGTATTAGACCTCATAGACTTAAAATTTTGATATGATGACAATGTAGGGTCCGTTGAAAGTAGTGAATAGATTAATCATAATTTGCCACAAATCGTTCAAAAGGAAATGCCAATTAAAAACCAGTGCAATAAATACAAAATTCAGTAATCAATACAAAGTTGAAGTATTATATATTAAATTTTTGCGCAAGTAAACGAGTTATTAATGCAATTTTGAACAGATTAGTCAATATTAAAGTATAAAAATTCATTATAATCTAGTAATATAAATACAAAATTAAACAGACAATAAATAGAATGGGGAAATATTCTCAAATTTATATTCACACCTGAACCCATTACACCCAGAGGAATTATATGTCAGTATATTACATGTAGATATTGTTATATGAATATTACTTGCATTGAAATGTCTCATTAAAAGTTTCACGAAAATCGTCATTAAGTGTCATTCGGGATGATAACAATTAAACATTGGGCTTTATATCATTGTTAAGCAGGCGGACGACAGATGGAATGCAAGATTGATAATACCTAGCAGTCCTACATTTGAGTTCCTGTAGTAGGTGAGAGTTCCGTAACTGCCTTCCAGACACAAACTGACGAGATTGGGGGAGAAAGATCACGCGAAAAGGAAAGAAGAATACCCTCTCGGCGGGATCTAAGCGATTCAAGATTAGGCTGGTCCAGAGCCCAGCTGTAGGAATGATATCCACCAAGAATGATCCTACAAACTCGCACCCTTTCAATGTCATCAGACTGGCGAGCAGGTATGGATGAAGACCAAACAGGTGATGCATACTCTAATACCGGTCTGATGTACGTAGTATAGGTAGCAACCAAGTCAGATGTTTCGATTCTGCACCTCTTTAGGCGATATAAGATAAACAGTCGCCTGCTAGCTTTGGATATCACAGTGGCAACATTCATATCCCATTTGAGGTCAGATTGAAGAATTACTTCCAATAATGTCAAGCTAAACAGCGGCTAATTTAGCATCAGCAATCTGGAGAGTCGTAAACTGTGCCTGTTTGGAGAATGATATGTTCATAACTGAACATTTGGACGGGTTAGGTTTCATGTCATTTGATTCACACCAGTGGACGAGTTGATCAAGCTGAGATTGAAGAATGGATGGTTCACTTACACGACGAATTTCGGCCAAACTGAGATCATCAACATATTTCCACCTATTGTAGCAATCTGACATGGCGTCGTTGATCATGGTAAGAAATAGCACTGGCCCCAATTTTGTACCCTGAGGAACACCGCATGTAACTCCCAGGTCACATGATATGGAAGAACCAACTTTGACAGCTTGTTTACGTCCATCAAGGAAACCACAAATAACTGGCACAAGTGCAGGTTTTACACCATAGTCAATCAGTTTTCTCACCACGATGTTGTGATTGACATGATCAAACGCCTTGGAGAAATCAATGGCGCACAAGGATGCACAGTGACCCGGCTTGTCGAAGCTCTTCCCGATAGAGTCCAGAAGACTAATCAAGTAATGTGTGGTGGAACTGCCAGTAACATTTCCAAATTGCTTCTTGTCAATCACAGGAGAGAGGTCACGACTGATCCATTTTGAGATGAAAGTCTCCAACACTCTTGAAAATACTGCAGTAATGGAGATAGGCCGCAGGTCTGACAGTTGCGAAACTTGTTGTTTCTTTGGAATGGGGGTAATCACTGCTCTTTTCCAACAGGAAGGGTAGCTACCAGTTCGAAGAATAACATTGAATATATTCGAAAGTGGCTCCGCTAACTCCAACGCGAATTCCTTGATAAGTTTAATAGGGATATCCCCCGTCATGATTGCCTTGGAAGCATCCAAATTGCGCAAGATATTGAATACTTCATGTGCATAGATCGTAGGTGGTCTTGAAGAAGAAGGTAGGTAGGATGGTAAGGAACCAAGATTTAATGATGGAAGCTGGCTACAAACCCCAGCGAAGTGCTCATTGACCCTAGCAGCTTTCTGTGAGTTATTGTGGCCAAAGCAGGTTGGTAATTTAAGCGAGGCTTTGCTGACCCCAGCCATGCTTCAGATTTGACGATGCCATCGGGAAGGTTCACTCTTCTTCTTCTTCCGGGTGTAGTACAGACCTCTGGGTAGAGTATTTTCGTACTTTGTGCATTGCTGAAAAACTAGTGTGCCATGCTGCATTGCCAAACCTCAGTAATATGCTTATGAGGTTAAAGGTGTATGTACATACTAGGTAAAAGGTAAAAGTGCTCCTTGTGCAAGTAAAAACTAACTCCTTTTCCATCTAAGCCTGGAGCAGCGTTATCCCGTCCAGCTGCCTCTTAAACTGTTCCAGAGAAGAAGCAGATGTTACACTGGCAGGAAGCTGGTTCCAATGGCGTACAACACTAGGAAAGAAGGAGTTCTGAAACCCAGAGGTCCTACACAATTGTTGTCGATATTGAGTATGTCGTCGTCCAGATGATCGTAGTGCTGGGTAAAGGTAAGGTGGTTCAGGTGGGATGGCAATCAGTCCATGAAGAATACGGTAGAGCATGATCACTTTCAGATGAGCTCTTCTTTCAGCGAGAGACTGCCATTTCAATGAGTGAAGCATTTCAGTGACACTATGTCTGGGATGGTAGTCTCCAAGTGTAAACCGGGCAGCACGCCTCTGAACCATTTCAAGTTTTGAGATGTAGTCTTGGTAGTGAGGATCCCAGGCTGTTGCTGCATATGTCCTGTATGCCTGGTCCTTGATTTTCTTAGGGCAGCCATACAGGTTTCTCTGGAGGAATCCTCGTGTACTGTTTGCTTTTTTACATGTACTGTCAATATGCGTCTTCCAGCTGAGCTTTGAGTTGATGTGTACTCCGAGGTACTTGGCATTGACAACAGCTGGAAGTTCAACTCCATGTAGAAAATAAGGTGATTTGATGACATTTTTCACCTTATTGGTCACTCTCAGAATTTCACATTTCGATGGATTGAAAGACATCTGCCACTTGGCTTCCCAATCTTGCAGGTTAGTGAGATCTTCTTGGAGTGCGTCTGCGTCAGATTGCGAGCTGATGTGTCGGTAGAGAAGACAGTCGTAATCCATCAGGTCCTGGTGCCTTGTATGGGTTGATCTTGGACAACAGTTTCCAGACTCCTTCAGAACCAATTTCAATGTTGCAGATCTTCGGGTGTGGACTAGCTCCCATGTCAGGAATGTTGTCTATGTCTTCTTTTGTAAAGACTGAGGAGAACTGATCGTTCAGGACAGCAGCCTTTGTTTTGCTGTCACATCGGAAGACGCCATCTTTCAAGAGTGGTGATACTCCAGAGTTGTCACACCGCTTATTCTTAATGAATGTTCAAAATCTCTTGCCTCCACTGGGACCTTCTCCACATATCAGATCTGAGATGTAGGTCTGGTAGGTTTTACGACATTCCTTTTGCATGGTTTTCTTAAGTTCCTTGTAATTACGGTGTTCTGTGTTGTCAAACTCGGCTGCTGCAGCTCTCGATCTCCTGAATGATCTTTTCTTCTTTCTGGAGAGACGTTTCAATTCTGTCGTGATCCAGGGTTGGCTAAATCTGCATGAGGTCATCTTCGATGGTACATCTTCCTCCAGTACAGATAAGATCTTACTTTTGATCTCTGTCCACTGACTTTCGACCGGGGTATCTAGAGAAGTCTGGTCCAAGTAGCTATCAGCAAAGCTTGCCATTGTTTCTCTGATGGTGTCCATGTTTGCCTTCTTCCAAAGATAGACCTTCCTCTTGATTGGTCTCTGTATCTTCGCTCTTATATCAGCAACCGTGAGGACCATATCATGATCACTGATACCTGGTAAGGGGATGCATTTCCTGATTAGTGATGGACGATTTGTGAGGAAGACATCTAGGATTGATTGGCCTCTCGTTGGAAAGTCTACTATTTGGCTGAGGCATACGTCTTGAAAGGTTGCAAGGAATGCTGAGTTAACGCCAAGGTTGTACTGATGGCCCGTCACAGTCTCAGTCTGCCAGTTAATGTCTGGCAAATTAAGATCACCAGAGATCCAGATGGCCGAGGATGGGTTGTTTCTTACAACGCCACTGATAGCACTGCATATTTCCTCAGCACTGGCTACGTTGTTATCAGGGGGACGGTAGAGACAGATAACTATCAGCTTGTGACCACCAGCGATTTTTATTTCAGCAGCCACAATTTCCTTGTTGGTATCAATGGACACTTCTGATACGATAATATCTGATTTGGTTGCAATAAGTACACCTCCGTACCCATCATTTCTGTCTTTCCGGATGGCCGGTAAGTTGTAACCCGGCGGGAGGATTTCAGAGCTAAGGATGTCTGGCCGTAACCAAGTCTCACTGCCAACAATGATGTCTGGGTTGCAGGATTCAACCGCTTCCCAGAAGGCTTCCTTCTTGTTACGGATGCTCTGAAAATTTACAGTAAGGACTTTAAAGGACTTACAGTTATTTTTCTTGGATCTCCTTGCTCTTTGTGGTGATGAGGTCCTGGGTGGTGAATCTAAATCTTCGATTGTTCCAATCGAGATGAACGATGAAGTATCTGAACATGTGCTGGATTCAGTTTGGCCATCCGGAAGATCAGAGAGAACAGCAAAGCTGTTCTGACTCTCAGAAGTATATGAGTCCAGCAAGGAAGATGAAGTGTTGGGTTGATCACATTTTGCGCAGAACCAGGTAACATTGCTGTTATTGAGACTGTTGTATGTGGCAGTTGACATTCCCATGCAATCTGTATGGTACCAAACATTGCACGAGTCACATGCAACGGCTGTCCTTGTCTTTGACCATCTTACTGCCTTCGCACGCACTCCACATGGATACTTTGGTGTGTACGGTCCAGGGTGGAGCTCGATGTCATGGGTGAGGAGAAGTACACCAAGATACAGAAGAACCGACTTACTACTAATTCTGCTTACAAAGGTTACAGCATGCATGTTTCCTTTTGGAAAGAGTTAGTGTTTACACTTGAAGTCATTCCGGCAGGTAGGTTTCCCAAAGATGTAACATGGCTTCCTACGGTCAGGCTTGAGGCTGGGAACCATGTTGTCATTGGGAGCTGTTCCCAGGAAGGATGCTTGAGATGTGATTTCAAGGATTGATTTTTTGTATGTATACAGTTCACAACAAGGACTGGGAGAAGTAGAAGGGCAGCAAATATTTTAGGGTTACCCATATTAACTTTAGGTGTTATTAATCTAGACCAGTCGATAAATGCATGTAGTATACTCACAAACATTAGCATACAAACAAGAATATAATAGTATGTTATGTGTAGTCACTGTAGATCTATACTTATCAATGGCCTGTCATCAAGCAAGTTTCATGTTGCATGTGCAGTCACATGGGTTCCACTATTCTTGCATAGGCCTACAATAATACAAGTGCAGGGTTCTATCCAAGTAACACAAAGCTTGTATTGTGTAGGAGGCAGGGTTTCAAAGAGTTGTAGGCTAATCCCTTGACAATGGAACAATAAGCATCTGAGGAACTGCAATGACCAGGCAGATAGTGACTTTACACCACTATCTCTGTACACCAAATCTGGTGTCTGGGACCACACTGAGCCTTGTGTAGTTAAGCAGCTTCCATAGTGAAACTCTAAGTTGGAAATTTCCAGCTTTGGTCTTAAAAAAAAGTCTCTAAATTCACTCTGTGAAGTCTCTGATGACCAGTGGGCAGATCACTAGTGATGGATGGATGAGGAGATAATTTTGGACCCCCAAAAGTAGAAATTAATGAGGAGCTCGCCAATGCAGCAGGCACACAGTACAGCACGCAATGTTGTGTCTTCCTTAGCTCTTGAACACTCCGAACATAGAACGATTCTTTGCACTTTGATCTCACCATTACCAGAATCATAGGCCCGTTGTCGCTTACTGATAAGATCCTTGATGCGGTGTGTAATCCATGGTTTGTCAGATGACTTTCGACGAGAGATGACTATTGGGAAGTGCTTGTAGTAAGCCTGGGTGAGCACGTCTTGAAAGGCGTCTACCATTTCATCGGCAGTATCGATCGACTGTAACCAATCAAAATTGTAGTTGATTATCCATCTCCCAAAAGATCGAATGTTGGATTCACGAAGAGGGCGTCCAAAACTCTTGATGACATTAGATGAAGAGAGTTGAGACTACCCAATCATCAATACAGTAGTATGATCTGATGTTGCTATAGGAGCCTTGATAACAGGTTCACTATAATGCTCTGGATGATCTGTAAATATCATATTTAAAATGCGATCATTCCTTGTGGGTTGCTTGACCATCTGTGATAAACTCAAGTGTGTGACAAACTCTTCAACTTGTAGATCGTTAAAGTCTCCCATGATCATAATTGATGAATCAGGATGAGTGGTTCTAATATGATCCCCATAATGATCAGATGGTTGATAATATCATCATGGTGTTGTGTACGAGGTGGTGAGTACACCACACAAACAAAGAGAACGACATTTCCTCTGACGTAAGCATGCAGATTAACTTTAATCCAAATTATTTCAAGATTAGGCGGGACAAGGTCAAGTTCATAGGTTTCAGGTTCTAGATCATCTCTTGCTCTTGCATAGAGAGCTATGCCCCCACCCCGTTGTGCAGTTCTGTCCCTATGAAACAGATTGAAATCTTGGATAGCATTGGCTGAAGCTGGATTCGAATAACTAAACCAAGATTCGGTTACACCGATTATATCAGCATTGTAATGACTGATAGTTGCACACAATTCATCAAACTTTCTGTTCATAGATCGTACATTAGTCAACATGATCTATGGGTAGTTCTTTTACATCTTGTGTCAACTACTCGTTGCACAAACCTCAAATTAGCATTTGATCTCAAGGGAATGTTCCTTATTTGATTTTTCCTGTATGAGATCCATGATTTGATCGGGCGATGAACACGACGCCCCGCACGCTTACCCCGTTTTTGTCTGGTGATTCCCAACTCTTTACTGATTATACGTACGTGTTCTAAAGGCTTCATTGTTGTATTACGTAACGAGAGGAGCTGCTCGCGGGTGTAGTGAAGCTGTGTATTCACTGATGGATCCAAGTTCATCGGCTTTTGAGAAGAGGCCGGCGTATAGGGCTTGATGGTCCATGGCTCCATGCCTTTAGCAGTACATGTAATGGACGATGACCATCCAAAAAGTAAGATCACAAAATATATTAACAAGACGTACCAGCTCATTTCCAAATTTGTCCTATTGCTTCTTTGGTATCAAAGTCCAACTCATATCATCGAAATAATGAATATCACAGTATCAAACGCCAATAAAAATATGATAAAATCAGAGGTAAAACGGAGATACTAGGCTGCAACTCAAATAGTGCCCTCATTCTATCATTTTTATTGATAGAAACGTGTAAAATATCCAATTATAGCAAATTTGGACGTGTGTTTATTCAACCGTGAAATTTAGCCAAAAAGTTGTATTGTCTTTTAGAAAGAACTTTTTATTAGCCTTCTGACATTTTTCATGATGAGAATGTGCAATAAGTTCCAATAAAATGGAATCAAAGTCGTGATATTTGGCTTGTGACTTTTGAAAAGTGACATTTTTGCCTTCTGATGGTGCTCACTGAAGCATGACGTAAAATACGTCCATAATATTCAATGACAAAAAGAAGCTGCTGTAAACTGCGTATCTAAAAAAAAAGAGCCAATGGAGTAAATAAGAGTCAAAAGGGGCCTAAGCTTTTGATCCTAGCAGAATCTTCTTCGGAAGCCAAATGACCAGAGGGTCATTTTCATGTACTCAGAGCGTAGCTTATAAGACGCTCATGTAAAAATATATTAAAACTCGCATTGGTTTGGAAATTATTGATGTTTGTTTAAGGGGGGACTTACTTTTTTTGTTGTGTATACATGATCAATATACAAAGTCACTTTCGAATGTTCCACTAAATAGTGGAATGGTATTTTCATTTTCCACCGGATTCAATTTCCAGGGCTTGACTGAAAATCGCAACCCATGGGAGGATTTTCATAATGAAGCTAATGTATACTTTACCATATGACCTTGTGTGCTAATCCGTTCAAAAATAATAATGCCATTAGAGAACAACACAAAATCCATAATCATTTTCCGTGTACAATTATCAACTTGCACAATGAAATACTTTCATAAAAAACATACATGGTTGGGCTGTATAATTATAATACTTTATATGAACTTCTTTTTGCACTTTGAGTCCAGTCCGATATTAATCCACTTACCATTATGTTCAGGTTTTAGGTAGCGATCGGTGTTTCCATGTATTTTATACTCCAACCATCCAAAATGATCAAAAACATGTAGTCTCTGTGTGTCGGAAAGGGCGTCTTTCAACTCGCTTGGCTGTTGAAATAGATAATATGAAATTTAAATCACACACGCAAAATCGTACTCTTTAAATACGATCCTACCCAAACTTTATGAAATATAGGCCCTCCAGGATTACTAAACAAGGAACAAATTCCTCCCTCCATGTTTTTATCTAAAAACAGAAAGGCGATATTGAACAGAACGCTCTTGATAGGCAAAGCTCACAGACAAGCAGCCCATACACCAAGTTATCTGACTTCGGAAATCAATTTTAACCTAATAAGGACATTAGATTTTATATTGGCAGCCACCTAATTTACAAAACTGTTCTACCAATGAACTTTGCGTGATATATTGTTATGATCACCCTGCTGCACTTTAAATTCTTAGCACCAACCTTAAAAGGTGAAGGTATCATCCCTTTGGTATCATTCGATCAGTTAAAGATTAAACCCACTGCCTCCTATTCTTGCGTCATTGATGAAATAGGCGCTCTAGCATTGTGCCCTCATGCCCACGGTGGCCGGTTCAGGTCACGTACACACTACTAACTATTCCCCCATTCACTTGTGTGTTAAAACGAAATTTGGGAAAAAATAACAAAACTAATTGTTAATAATGAAACCATCCGAACCTTTATCATTTTGTAGTTCACCCAATATGCTTCAAAAATTGTGACATGTTTTTCTGCATTTTTTGCGCTATAAGGGCTAAAAATCAGACTATGGGCAAACTTGGTTACGTTGCATTTACAGTGCTCACTGGATTTCCTGGGCCACTAATAAAGTTCGCATAAAATCCACCAGGGACAAATTACTGGTCTCCCGTGGGAATGAACAGATCCAGTAGTGGTGTTTTTCATGCAGATGTGCATCGTGATTTTATATGGATATTTGCAAATAGGAGGCATTTGGTTTTGTCGGTGAAGTGGGCACTCTAGCAATGTGTCCTGATGCCCATGGTGCCCTGTTCAGGTCACACACTAATCTTTCCCCATAGTCTTGTGTGTTAAAAATTAGATTTAAAAAAAACGTCAACAATGACAAAATCTAAACATCATTTGATCACTCACCCAATATCCTTTAGATATTTTCACCCCGAAGGCGTTAATGCTTTTTCATGGTTTGAATTAAGAGAAATGTAATTAAGTATCACTAATATCAAACGTACAAACTTTATTTCTATCGGTGCCTGGCCTCGTAGGTTTACATCTATCCGCTCTTTGACCTAAAAATCAAATTGCAAATATGCTTGTGAAAATTATTGGGAATTTCTGATCTGATACAAAATAATAGTAATCAATACATTCAATTCAATTCATTAATTCAAATCAATTCAGTATTATTTAAACAACAAAGACAAAACTGGCAGTCATAGACTGAATTGTACATGTTTTACACAATGCTAATATATAAATATAGTTAAGATGGGCAATAAATATACAATTTTAATCACAATATGTGCTGTTAAGAATAATTAAAATTGATAAAACATGATAAATAGCACAATATTGCACAATTATCACACAAATTGCAGACTTGGTCACCATGTAATGTGTTTAATAACCTTGTCAGACTAGGAAGAAAGCATATCTGATTTTTTTTTTACATGGAATCACCTTATATTTATTTATATGTCGCTAATTGAAAGCGTTTGTTTTCAGTGGAGGTAACATTTTTTTTTAATTCTAATTTCAAAGCGAAATGTGTGCTAAGTTTTTCTCTTTGACTTTAAAGTTATATCAAATTTAAAGATAAATTCCGGTTGTGGTAACGATCTTAAAATGACTTTTGACATAATCCAATATAATGACCACCCCAGTGTCTGTTTATATGAATAAAAAATATTTGCCGAAGGATTCTGGAAGAAATTGTGAGAAATAAGCAAAATAAGCGCGGATTCGGGCACTTCCATTGGGTCTTTATTCCAGCAATATAATATACACTGTCCCACGTGTGCCTATCTGTATTGGCGAACTTCAGTGTGATTGTTTTTCAGCTTAGATTTCATGATTTCACAAAGTTCAGTTTATGTACATGTAACTATACCAGATCTAGATCGACGATGATATAGTAATACTTAACCTTGGTTTTATAGACGTTCTCACGAAATCAGTGTTTTAGAGCCATGTCATATGATACATACTGTGCTCCTAATACTATCTTGCATGCCCTTTTCTGGACAGTTTCCATAACGTTTATTTGTTTCAAAGTCAATGAGAGAAGCAGCGAAAAGAGGTACTCGAACACTATAACATGGAATTGGTCTTACCTACCCTTTATACACTGTTTAATTCTGGTAGACATGGTAGATTTTCTGTTGCTTTTTTCATCATTTGAATATTATTGTAATTCTTAGGATTTTTCACTGCAGTTACACATTGTAATGGGGTGTTATTTATATAGATCGATTGTAGTCGAAGGTGTAATGATGTTATGGGAAAAAAATAAACCAAGCAAGGCCTATGTCGCTGATTGAAAGCGTTTGTTTTCAATGGAGGTAACAGTTTTTTCCCTCTAATGTTGATAAAAAAATTGTAAAAAATATTATTTTGTAAAAAATGAATGCTAATTTAGCACATTATGCTTAAGACAACGGGGAGATATGCTTACAGTGTGTCCCAAAGAAAATACTGATCATATACGTCAATTTGTTCATTTTATTAAATTCTAAGTTCAAATACATTTCATTTTTCCATAGTAGTAAAATCGACCTGAATACATATGATTTATTACAAAACAAACTATTAGAGTAAAGACAAAATACGGAAATGGGATGGAACTTGTTACTTAGTACAAGCATAAATAATTCGGTCAGCAACCATGATTGCATATAAAGGCTAGAAAAGCCATTAAAAATGAGACTTGTTTAAAAGGAATCTTATTCATTATTACTTTGGATAAAACAAACAAAACAGTGTGGATGCTGTTAGGATCTAAAACATAAACCGTAACACATCGTTGATTTCAGAACTTTTTTTTATAGTTTCATGAATTTATTACATTTTATTTATTGACAGGGGATGGTATCTGAAAGAAAGTATTTTTTACCTCATTGCGAAAATTTCATTCTGTTTGTGGTAGAACGTGCATGGTTTCTTTACATTTAATATTTCAATATCAATTAATCAAATATTGTGCTCAAACTGTGATCATATTAATTCTCCCTATTAATGATTCTACGCACTGTAAAAAATGAAGTGCTAACAGTGCTTGTATAGTGACTGCACTTCGTATACGAGTGCTGATTTTCTAGTTCAAATTTAAACTAGAAAATCAGCACTAGTAGTGCAGTCACTATACAAGCACTGTAAGTGCTAAATTAGCACTTCATTTTTACAGTGTATATAGCCTGGTTTACAGCTCCTGCATAAAAGGTGCTGGTGATCCAATCATATGCAAGTTCTAACCCAACGCATTTAAGTGTATGTCATGTCATCATAGGTCTATATTTATATCAAAGAATACACACATAATATACATGTATCTATGATTTAAATGATATCAACAATATAACAAACAAACCTGGGATAAACGAGACATCTCTTTATGTGGAAGGAGTGATGTCTTAAGTCCCATCGGCTCTTTAACCTGAACAAAAATATTTTACATATCATTAATGTGAATGAAGCACTAACAATACCTTGGCCCCTTGCATAAAAGTTACTACAGTACTTCCATCCAATAACTTCAATTTGATGCTCGATTATGATTGGATAATGTATACTGTTATGGTAGTGACCGTTCGATGGAATCCTCCACTAGTTCCTTAGTAATTGATTTTGGTGTCTAGGCGTGGCCTATGTATCACTCAAAGTAATCAGTGTGAACATTGGCATGATTTTTGTCCCTTTTTTGTTGTAAATATAATAAAATATTTCAAAATCTTTAATTGCTATGGCCATGATGAAAGTAAATTGGTATTTACGAAAACCATATTGTAATCTTTTAATTCAAGGACGATAAATGATAAATGATTGTTGTCATAATAGACTACAGATACAAATGAATAGTATGTATAACATAATGAGTTAATATTTCTCATTTTGGTTTCATAATCATGCACTTTTTGCCTATTAAAATACACCTGCATTAGTATAATTGAGATTCCATCAACAAACTGGAAAACAAACTTTCCTTGGTGTCGCCTATCCACATCCATTTTTATCCTGGATTGCAAAGAACATATGGTTGACGTAACATTAACACATACCTTTGAAAAACCGGGCGACGATGGCTCGTCGTACATCTTTAAATCTTCCAACTGAAAATAGAAATAAAAATTATGACATGTTTTTCACATCACACTCCAACATTACAGCAAGGACGGACAAAATGAAATATGCAGTGACTTCTCGAAGCGCTATTCTGCTGACATTTTTTTAACAGTCATCACCCACAAGCATTGCGGGAACACCAAATATATCCACCCCATGAAAAGAAAAAAATCAATAAAGAATAATGCTGAAAACTTCATTAAACTCGGATGTAAAATAAGAAAGTTATGACACTTTGAAGTTTCACTTATTTTTCACAAAACAGCTAATGCACAATTCAGTGATATGCAATGAGAGAGTCGGGTTTTGACGATTAGGAACCTCTTGTTTGAACCACAAAATGTTAAAACAATGGAATTCCACAATTTTAGGGATGAATAAAACTTTGTTCCGCATAATATTTTATATTTCATATAATAAGATACAAAAGAAATAGTGAGTGAGTGATGTCATCAGTCCCCTCATTAGCATGTCGACCAGAATGTGCTTATGTGAAATTAAGCGAAACTTTAAAATGTTAAAACTTTCTTATTTTAGATTTCCAGTGTTCTGCTTGTTCGATTTTTCTCTTTCTATTCAAATCAGCTATTTGTTGGGGTGGATTTGTCCTTGAAGCCAAATCTAAACCCCCAATTTCGATTACTCCATAATATGGTTCATAATTAATATTACTTTGACGCTTTGTATCCTTGATACCTTGGTCACATTTGTCCTACGGCGGTCGAACGGCGAGTCGAAAACAGCCAATTAACATTTTTATGTATCAGTTACATATGGAAGCTTAAGAAGTGCCACCGAGATGTTGAGATAATTATCTCGTGTAGTCGACATCTTGATAGCAAAAGATAAGATGACGAGATCCCAGATCTCATCATGTCGACATCTTTAAGAAGAGATGATGAGATGACAAGATCCCGGATCTCATCATGTCAACATCTTTTAGAAGAGATGATGAGATGACAAGATCCCTGATCTCATCATGTTGACATCTTTTAGAAGAGATGATGAGATGACAAGATCCCGGATCTCGTCATGTCGTCATCTTTTAGAAGAGATGATGAGATGACAAGATCCCGGATCTCATCTTGTCAACATCTTGTAGAATAGATGATGAGATGACAAGATCCAGGATCTCATCATGTCAACATCTTGTAGATGAGATGATCAGATGACAAGATCCCGGATCTCATCATGTCGACATCTTTTAGAAGAGATGATCAGATGACAAGATCCCGGATCTCGTCATGTCGACATCTTTTAGAAGAAATGGTCAGATGACAAGATCTTCGATCCATGATCATGTCATCTAATCATCTCTTCTTAAAGATGTAGACATGACGAGTTACGAGATCATGACATCTGATCATCTCTTCCACTGGATGTAGACATGACGAGATCCAAGATCTTGTCATCTGATCATCTCTTCTACAAGATGTCAACATGATGAGATCCGAGATCTTGTCATCTCATCATCTCTTCTAAAAGATGTTGACATGATGAGTTCCGGGATCTTGTCATCTCATCATCTCTTCTAAAAGATGTTGACATGATGAGATCCGGGATCTTGTCATCTCATCATCTCTTCTACAAGATGTCAACATGATGAGATCCGGGATCTTGTCATCTCATCATCTCTTCTTAAAGATGTTGACATGATGAGATCCAGGATCTTTTCATCTCATCATCTCTTCTTAAAGATGTTGACATGATGAGATCCGGGATCTTGTCATCTCATCATCTCTTTTAAAAGATGTCGACATGATGAGATCTGGGATCTCGTCATCTTATCTTTTGCTATCAAGATGTCGACTTCCCGAGATAATTATCTCAACATCTCGGTGGCACTTTTAAGCTTCCATAGTTACATGTAGGTGATTTAAATAAAAAAATGAATAAAACGACTGTTTTCAACGCCGTACGGCCGCCGTAGAACAAATGGGACCAATGTATAACTATTTTTTTAACTAAAGCAAATGAGCGATGTACCAATATAATTTAGGTCAATTCATGTATCAGTTAAACAATAATATGTTACCACCCATATTCAATTTTTCATTTAACAAAAAAAACAAAACCCTTCACAAATATCCCACACGTCAATCCGATGAATTTCATTTACCACTACCCCGGACCATCCTTGCAAAATCAATTTTTACTTTTGAAGGCCCTAGACTCTGGGGAACTATCAATAGTAACATCAAAGAATCTCCAAGCCTTAATTCTTTCAAATATAAGTTCAAAAAATTTCTTCAAGATAACCATTGAATTTAACTCTTCATCACTCAAGCTCTTGTATTTTTTTAATCAAACATGTTTATCATGTCACGTACACTTATACATCTCTTTCGTTTTCCTGTTGATCGGCGAGGTCCGTCTGTGAGTGCTGGGGCTGGATTCTGGAGACCTTTAATCTCTCGTTTTCTTATTTCCTTTTCTATTTTTATTTCCAATTTTTCTTTTTAATTCAACTGGTCATGCTCAAGTTGGTGCCTTATTTTTTTATATGCTAAACAACTGCAAGAATATTTATTAGGAGGCTGCACTCTACAAGCTCCGCTTTTTAGCAGCCTCCTCCATTTCCAACCTGATTTGTAATAATCTTGAAGATAATTTTCTGTACAGGAATATTTGAAATATGTTTTGTTATTTATATATGTCAACATGTACACAAGAAACTGTAATTGTTGAAAATGGATATAAACGAATGAATGAATGAATTACACGTCATTGTTTTCTTATTAATATATTTTATACCTTTTTCCGCAACGAAGGATCCACTGTTACATCATCGGCCATCTCTGCAATTGATGATCTGCATAAAAGATGGAAATAGAATTGCAGTGTATGATGTTAATCGCCTTAATGTCATATATATCCTGGACCAGGGGCGGATCCAGGACTTTTCGAAGGGGGGGCACATTTCCCGAGGAAAAATTTGACAACTAAAAAAGAAGCAAAAAAAAAATAAAGATATAAAAAAGGATTTAACAAAACATTAAGGGGATTTCGTCCACGATAAATTGACAAGCACCCCCCCCCCCCCAACAAAAACAAAAAACAAAAGGGGGCACACTTCTGTTTCAAAGGCATTTTTACAGTACAAATTTTAATTGTGCCTCTCAAAAGGGGGAACGGGCCAGCTTTGCCCCCCCCCCCCTTGATCCGAACTGTATGAATGTGAATATGAATAAAGTACTAAAATTCATTTACTCGACATGAATATTTTGTTTTATGAAACATACAATGAAGACATCAAATAATTTCAATTACAAAAAGGGTAAAATGGGAACATGCATGTTTCTTGGGTAAATAGATATTTTGTAAAGTATACGCAATGTTGAGTTAAAATAGCACAATATGGGGTATAAAAATACATCAAACATGCATTTTCCCTTTGTACCTAATATTTGGTATTTTTCTCCCAGTGTTTTTGAGAGTGTATGACTATGCATCATATATATATATATAACAACTATATATCAATTAAGTTTTAACAATTAATACTGTTTTCATACATTTCCAATTAACTGAAATAAAATATAATTAGGTAAATGTATAGAAAAACAAGAAAACCGCTAAGGCCTTTACACAATATGTCTCAAAGAGAACTCTGTGAGCTTTAATGATTTTTTGTTTTTCAAGTTTACGATATTCTGTTCTAATGCTATACCTTACAAACAAATCTACAAAGAAACGTTTGTAAGTACATAGGCAGAGTTGCAACATACATGTACATATGCCTACTTTCTAACAGGAACGTGATCAATGATCGTGGAAAAACTGTACTCCGATCTAAATCTTTCGGATTTATGTGGTGTTGAGTTGTTCCCTGCCCGTTTGTATAGGGTGAGCACAAAATCATGGCTAAACAAACGCTTGCATGATACTTATCTTCAAGATTGAATCAATGAATCATACAGTTTTCATAAAACATAGTCTTTTAAGTTATATCAATTGAACATCCTTCTACTTATACTTCGGGAGTATACTGAACGAAGGAATTATGACTCAGTATTCAGTTCCAAATTCTTTCTCCTCTTTAGGTTGGCCGGATCATGTCCTGGTGGGTCAGCGTCCAACTTGAACAATGACTGATCTTAGAATAAACAATTTTGTATCCTGACCTCTGGTATGCCCATGAACCTAACCCAAATCTGGCACTACCTCCTTGGACATATCTATGAAATAACTGGTACGTTTCAATCATATCCCCTCGTGCACGGTGGTAGGAAGTTGTAGGAAGTTTCAGTTGAATCATTCTTTATTCGTATGGAAGTTCTTTTTTTACCTCAGGTACTAATTTAGTGGCCCTTCTCTGTACATTTTTAATGCATGAATATGTTTCTTCAAATAAGGACTCCATACGGCACGTGCATACTTGCATACTCTACATGTGGTATGATCAAAACTTTATATAGGAGTAAAAAGTTCTCCTTGTGTAAATAAACAAATGTTTGTCTAATCAGATTCATTAACTTATTGGCTTTGATCTTTGCCTGAAAATGTTGGTCAATTAAAACTAAGCTTTGTGTCAATGATCACACTTAAATCTTTACTTTTATCAACTTGTATGTGTGGCATTACCGTGTGTCATTGTGTAGCCATTAAACCCATCATTCTTTTTTCCCACTGTAAGTACACAACATTTATCTAGGTGGAACTTTAACAGCCACTTGTCAAACCAGGAAACAAGACGATCTAAGTCTGCCTGTAAAAACCCAGCATCATTATCATGCTCTCCATGTTTATATCTCTTCGTATCATCTGCAAATAAATAAATATTATTTGATGAAATCTGATCTGGCAGATCATTGATGTACATGACAAAAAGCAGGGGTCCGAGAAAACTCCCTTGCGGAATTCCGCGAGTAGCATCAGCCCAGTCAGAGAAGGCGCCATTGACACAAACACGGTGCTTCCTACCGACCACGAATATGATCTGACCCACTCACATATTGGCTTGGATATGCCAAATCCCTCCTTTTTGGCTAAAAACCTCTGGTGCAAGATCTTGTCAAAGGCCTTCATAAAAAGTTCTAGGTATATGACGTCAACTGCACCGCCGACCTCCAACATTCTTGTCCAATATCATCTAAAACATTGAGCAACTGCAACATAGTGGATCGACCAGATACAAATCCAAATTGGTTCAAACTGAGACAAGGCTGTTGCTTCTCACATGCTCATTTCGTCCCTTAGAATAGACTCCATGATTTTACATAATACTTTACAATTAAGACTTATAGGTCTGTAATTTGACGAGAGTCTACGATCTCCCTTCTGAAATACTGCACTGACCTTTGGCTTTCTTCCACAAACTTGGGACTACGCCTTATTTATGGACACCTATATCATGATCTTCAGTGCTTTTTAAAGGCAACCATTGTTTTGATTCCAGCTCAATGCCCTTCCCCACTCTGCTGAACTGAACTTGAAATGTATCAAAATTTAAAACTTAAATTTGAACAGACAACTTTCAGAGATTTGCATTTTATTCATTTCCGTGTTATAAATCTGTTAATAGTCAGCGTAATGTAGTCAATTCCGTCAGCTTACCCAAGTTAATTTGCAGCAAAACTATTACACTCTTCACTTGGAAATGTAACCATAGCAGAACAGTGGCAAGGCCAAGAAATGACACTATAAAAAGCGTCTTGCCGGACAGAAACCTCAGTCAATTCTATTTAATGTTTCACTTCGCCATCAGAATGGCGCTTGGTAAAGTTGCGGCCTCTAAGTTTTGGTGCACTACTGTGTAGCAAGAACATGAATAATGCACTCCGCAGACACCGCCCCATGTACGGGTTTATGATAAGTTAGTATTGCACTCAGTGAGAAGAAATATGAAAAGAAATGACAAGCACTGCTGCACTTATTGAAAAAGAAAAAATGATAATAAACATCGCACTGAAATAGGGACCTTTGGCAGGTATTCATCTAATCAGCTCAGGTGCCAGGTAAATTTATATGTATTACAGTGAATGAGTGCGAAACATTATACAACTGAGACCGTACTGCAGTGCGTTGTGTTGGACACCAGTCAAAATATACACAAACTATATGTTAAAACTGACACCAGCTTGGTGTCCATAAAGAGGGCCCTATACCCTAAGCTAGGTGTCTAATACCCTTTTCACACGAGAATGTTGAACTGTTTGTTACAGTCATGAGAGTGAATGAGTGCGAAACATTTTACAACAGAGACCGTACTGCACAGTCCCGACTGCAATGCGTTGTGTTGGACACCAATAATACCAATCAGTGGCGGATCCAGAGGGGGGCGCCCCGGGCGCGCGCCCCCCCTATTTTCGCCGGATTTTTTTTTTTTTTTGATGGTTATATTTACTGGATTGGTACAATGTAGTCAATTTCAAGGGCTAGATCTAGTCAAAACTATATTTTAACTTACGCTCATGGCCTTTGTGTTCGCACAAATGCACCTCTGTCATACTGTATTGCAATATGTAAATTCCGGAATTCCAGGGCGCGCAAGTCGATTGGTTGGAAAGTTGCACCACTTGTAATCGGGAGTTGCAGTGCAGTGACCAGTGTGAAGATGTTGGATTGGAAATCATTTTTTTCCCGAAATTTTGTGTTTTTTGTAACATGCGTTTGTCCGTCTTTATGGCAAATACATGTAAATTGTAAGTAACAGATCGCGAGAGAAAGTGTCAACGATGCGAATGATAATGTCTATCCCGAGATTATTCTTCACTCAAAGATGAAGCCCTATATACAGTGCGTATCAAAAAAAAGTTTACACTTTGAAAAAATCCTGTAAAATTATACATTTGTAATATCCTGAAGATTGTTCCACATTTTAACATTGGTACAGGTCCATTAAAGCAAATGACGATGTAACTGTCGAAAAATATTTCCGCCTGAGTGAGCACCACTTACTTTTGAAAAGTTAGTGAAAAATGATTTGCGCAGAAATTTGAAATAGTTATGCGAATGAAAGTAGACCTTAATCATGAAGAACACATGGAATTTAGCTAGTGAAATTGATTTGAAGATATCTTCTACATTGTTTGACTTGTTTCCTTGCCCAAAACACTTCGAAGAGTGCATTTTGCCCCACCCCACTCCCCCACACACCGAGGCCATCGTGACGATATTTGCTTTACACTGAGCTGTGATTTACATGGAATGGCTTAAGCTTGATTTTCATTTTGTTAATCATTGCTAAGCTTGGGAAAAGTGTATTAAATGAAAAATGAAATGTAAACCAACTTTTAATGATAAAAACTTAGTGAAAAAATGCTGGAGATGTCTGATATAAACTTTTGTTCAGATTCAGTTATGTCCTCAGATCCAGCTGGCACAAATAGGGTAAAGGTTGTGCTTATTGAGTGTTGAAATTTCAGTTTGGGTGGCAAAATTGTCACAAAATGCTTGAATGTATCCGTTTTACTCCAAATGACTAAAAGTGCAAGGGAAATGTATGATAAATCTTTCATACTGTCAGTTTGATTTCGTCCTTTCGACTTGACACAGCATGAAAACCAGCATTTCTGCGCAATCAGATTTCTGCGAGCTTTACAGAAATGGACAGTGCTCACTCAAGTGTAACATTCTGACAAAATTTTTACTTTCGTTGGATACATGAGACCCAAACCCAAGTTTATATGTGAAAAAATTACCCACGTGTTGTGTATTTTTTAATTCCAAGGACTTTTCCAAAGTGTAAACTTTTTTTTGATACGCACTGTATATCGGGCGCCACGTGCGCAGCATTATCATTCTGCCTTGGTCATGTACGTTTTCACTGAAATGTATAGGTCAGACATATTTGTATTTAATGTAAACTAACTTTTACACTTTCTGGTAGATTCAGAGGCATATTATCCAGGGCGCCCAAACTAAGTTTCGCCGAAGCAATCATTCCACGAATTTATTATCAAGGAGCAAAATTGTATGTTCTCAATCACCAGTCGACCCCACTCCGCGTTTGCTGTGTATAGGCAGCTATATGTCAGCGTAAGGAGCGAAGATTTTATGTGACGGGGGGGGGGGTGGGGGTTGGGGGGAGAATAAAAATACTTTCGTGCTGGGGAAAAACGTCCCGAGGACACATTGTGTATTGTTAAAAAGTAGAATTTGTGACATTAACCCCCCCACCTTACCCCATTTTTAATGTTTGATAATCTATAGGTTTGCTGATTACAATATCTTTTAAAAAAATTGCCAGCAAAATCGAAAAAAAAATCGAAAAAAAAATCGTCGACAAGTATGCTCAGAAATATCCCAGAAGAATGCTATTCATGAATCCACTCGGCACTAAAATATAACCTTGCGAACTTTGGGGATTTCACATATGTATGCGCAAATCGCTGATAGTAAACAATACATAGAGTGCACCAGAAACATCAATACATTGGTCATCGGGCATGGTTCATTGGCGCTTTCAGTGGTCCTTCTTCATGTTTTACAAGCGTAAAATCCCCCATTTTCCCAAACCCACGGGCCAATTTGTAAGTCCTAAACATTATTCCTATTCCGTAACCCTAATGCAAAACCATTATCTTGCAACCCAGACCAAAAAAGTCACAATTTTCTCTAAGATGGTATGAAAAAATGAAATAGAAGTCTGCAGACTAAATAACTATTTACCGCTCCACCATATGAAAAAAAATCATTATCTCTTTTTCAGAAACTAAATTTGTACCAGCGATTACGCAAAAAAAAGATCAACACTGCTGAACAGACACAAACCTAGCTGAAAGCAATCACAACATTGTAATGATGATGAACTAGTTAAGTATGCAGTATCTTAACACAATATAATTATGACAAAATGGGAGGATACGGTATTAAATCTAAAGCGGGACATTCTCATAACATTCCTCCAATCGCGCTTACGTGATAATGCATTGTACGGCAAAACTTCCTTGAATTAATCATGCATGTCATAGAAATACATTTGGGTGTGATATTCGTTATTAAATTATTTACTGAAGTATTTCACTTACGAAAAACGTATATAATATTTTGTGGCTATGCCCACAGAACCTCGAGACTTGCACAGGCAGCAAACGGGATCTATATAGTGCAGAGCTTTAAAAGTATATCCCTTATATATTATAGTGTGAGTAATTAAGTCTTGCATAAATAAACTTTCCATATTTTCTTTCTTTTATTCATGAAGTTACAGTGATTTAAGTGTGCATTTTTCTTCTAAAGGTGCTCTCAAAATACGACTTTTGGACATGATTTTTTGAAAAAGTCCTTGCCGTGGGAGGGGGGTATCCCCCCTCCCACACCCTCCCCCCGCTCGGTCGCTTCCCTCCCTCGCCGCTGGCGCCCCCCCTATTTCAAAATCCTGGATCCGCCCCTGCCAATGGTGTCAAAGTAACAACCTAAGGTGCTGTAATGACACCTTATATGTGTTCAATTAAACGTCCAGGAACACTAATTGTTTCTGGTGTTTTCCTCTATGTGGTGACACGACAATTGCTCCGGCGACAATTATTGTTAATTTGATGATATAAGGTTCGGGTTATGTGGTTATGTGGTTGCAATAGGGTTATATGTTGGATTTAGGTTTCGGTTTAGAATTGGGAATATAGCGTAAAACTCAGCTCACGTCCCTGGTTAAATCCAGCATGTCCAGGGTTGCATGAAATTGGTCATTCCAATAGTGTGCAATTTACAACGGAGTAATTGTCGCCGGAGCAAATGTCATGGAACCCTCTATTTACACCGGTCAACATGACAGTTTTTGCGTAGCACTTAGTCCAACTAGATTAAAAATCAAAATATGATAGATGTTTGAGGGTCGGTAATTATGGAGTTTTACCCGGGGGGGGGGGCCACTTCCATTCACAAGTGGATACCATGCGCGACCATGAGGTCTCGAAAAGCACCCTAAACACGTAATTTCCATATTCTGAAAATGCACCCCTTAACAAGTATTGGCATGTGAAACCCTACCCTTAACAAGTATTGGAAACAAAACGATACTCATGGCAAACTTCCCTCAAATGAACCATTAAACAAGTACAGGAATGTTTTATTGTTACGGGTCCTTCGGTCGTCGGCTTTACCTTATTTGGTTTAGTACGACCCCACCTTTTACACCTCGCGCAAATCGGACTCTAAACACGTAGTGCTGGGGCAAAAAGGACATCCTTTATAAAACATTTTAATTTTGTTTTATCATCTCCTCAAATTAGACCCTTAACACGTAATTTTCCACCCTTATCACGTTACGTACGTAACGTGCCCTATCGTGAAAAAGACATCCTTTTTACGTGTTTTTTTGGTTGCGCATGGTACCCACTCGCCAGTGTAAGTGGCCCCCCGGGAGTTTTACCTCTCGGGTGATTAATTTTAACTTCGAAACACGATATTGAGCACAGAACGACCATGCAGTTACGAGATATAATAGTACCTTTTCATTTCGAGGTAATCAATAAAAAGGAATGATAAGTGTCTTTATCTAATGCGGAAATAGGTAGGCACTTTTCGATTGAATTTCCTGATAAAAATGACACAGGTTCATGTATAGGAACAAGAGCTCCTGTTTAACTGAATTTAGCAAACAAATGGATCGTTGTTATTTGGTTATTCATATGCTCAATGTTTAATTGTGTTTTTAAAATATTCAAAATTTGATTTTACAAGCTTTGAAATTAAATTAATACTTCGATGATTCAATGAAGAGATCATATTCCACAGGCAGGACGAAGAGGTCTATACTTCAAATCGTGCAAATATAAGCCTAATAAAATAGAAAACAAAATTTTAACGTCATAGATTATCTCACGGCCATATGACCACTGCAGATTTAGATATAGTAATTACTGTTTACTGATACCAAAATATAAAGCTGGAAATTATTTAATTTGGGGGCACATCCGCATCAAGGGCTATGTACACAATGTAATACATCGACCATCATTAATGGTGGTGACAGAGAAGGCCTATCACGGTTTTTTATGGTTGTTTAGTTTTTACCCCAAAAATATAGGATTACCAAATTGTTCAGTGGTTGGGGGAGTAAATGATTTCCAAAATCGTGCCTCCTTTTGAACCGAAATTCGAAAACTCACTTTTATAAACAGTCGAAATTAATTCAACGGGAATATTTCTTACTGGCGAGAAGAATGTGACATCATAATCGGGAATAAGGGTGTCTTGAAAAATTAAGTATATGCCCTTACTGACCACAACAAAAAACTGTGGTAACTTGAAAAACAGCACATTAAAAAATAAATGATAAAATAATAAAGGATTTGCATAGCGCACGTATCCACCTTGCTAGGTGCTCAAGGCGCTCTTATATTACCCCTACTAAGCTAGTCTACCGATTCTGGTGTGCACATCTTTTTAAGGAATTACTTCCTGCCGGTACCCATTTACCTCACCTGGGTTAAGTGCAGCACAGTGCGGGTAGATTTCTTGCTGAAGGAAAACACAGATTTTAAATTTTATTTCAATGTTATTTGTTGTTCACTCTTTATATTTGTCTTATATTTATTCGTATTTAATTGTATAGATGGTGGTGCCCCATCCACAGTTTTTTTTAATGAAAACTTCCAGGGGCCCCCAATCCAATCTAATTTGTATATCCCTGTATTATTTATGATTGATTGAAATAAATTTTGAATTGAATTGATCCATTATCAGATCATTATCCCCTCGTCACATTCTCCCATTGATCTCTACTTCGCCTGCACCGAGTTTCCCTAACAGTCATTGATTTTCAAGTTTTAAAATAAACTGAAATGCTCTTTGTTCAGGATGGGTGCTCTACTCATGGGAGAGTAAGAATGATTGGGGTGAAGATCAAGAGAAGAGAATTAAAAGGGCAAGAAGAAAATAAGATACAGTAACATTAAGTTGAAACTTTTGGTCTCAACACAAAGAAAAAATCGAAATTACCGCGAATTTCCGGCTGATAACTGCAGCCTTCCTCTGCGATGACCGGAGTGGCTTGATTTGATCTGGTTAACGTAGCGATCAATAATCGGGTCGTAGATTTGCTAAGGATACAGTGATGGCTTTATGATTTTTTTTCTCGGCTCTCCTGTAACATTTTATTTTCTACTCTACTTTTGTTTAATTTCTACTCAATAATAGCCAATTTTTATAAAGCGCTTTTCCCATAGTGGCCCAAAGCGCGTTACAGCATATTATTACCCCGGTCATTGGATTCATTTCAATCAAGCACGAAACGTGCAAAATTTCCACTCCCTGGGGAGCATTCCTTGCATTCATCGCAGCCACATTATGGCGCTGGCAAAATGATATACTCAATATTTTTGTTCTCCAATTACATGTACCTGTTTTTTGTGCTCTTTTAAAGTGTCTTCTTCACCCCACCAGGGCCATTTTTTCTCCTTCTCTCCCTACCCCCCCCCCCTTCTCTATCTCCCCCTCCCCTCCTTTTCAAACCAATCTCCTATTCCCAATCCTCTCTCATTCTCTCTCCCTCTCTATCTATATCTCTCTCTCCTAAAGTCAATGGCAGCCTGACAAAACATAAAAACTCCTCAAAATCACACTATCTAGATTTTCTCGTTTTTTATTCTCCTAAACTCCACCATACATTACGACAAACAGTGGGTATGAAATGGGTTGCCAAGTGCAACCACTCGTAGGAGTCTATAGCAACATATACAAATGCATTACACACTCCGAAAATTCTACAAATTTGCGAGGATTGTGCACAAAGCCTCGTCAAATCTCGACCGCGGAGTAATTCACCCACCCCTATAAAAATACTGTAGTCATTATGCATCACAACACTCCACATATAAAGATTCTCAAATATTTCTAGGACAACTATATTCTCTTTAATGGTAAATTTCATTTTTTTTGCGCTATTTCATGGGATATATGTGTAGATCAAGCAGGAATATATATGCATCACAAAGTTTAATCATCTTAAACACACATGTAGGGCGAAAATGGAACTCTATAATATAATGCATACATCATTATTATGATCATCAACCAACTTCATACCTATCTTCTCAGAATACACACATTTTTTGTATCTAAATCTAGAATATAGCTTTTTTTTCTTACTGAAATATATAGAAAATCTTAATCATTGCACTTTATTTCGGTTAAAAATAGTCGTAAAACAGTTTTCTTCTATAAACAAAATAACAAATATACAGCATAAATTAAACGCTTTGCTCCGAGCATTAATAAAGGATGAAAATATAATATGCCTTGAAACAAAATCCCTGTCACATATTGCAATGTAACAATATCATCTGGTTTTGATTCCTCAGACGGTGCTAAATGGTCGCATATTCATTTTGAAAACGTAGTTTTAAACAGCTAGCTGTCCATGTCTAGGTATGTGTGTAAGAAGGCTGTAGCATGAATTTAAAGTTGAATAAATACATGCACTTATTTCTCAAGACATATATTGTTAGATTGCAGTACATGACAGAGCTTGGGTCTGCACTATATAGTACATACCTTATACAATAGTACACGTAATGTGTTTTTAATGAAAATAATACATTTCACCTCCAACAAAAGCTAATTTTGACTTAAATAAAATTTCATAACTCGCAGAGAAAAAAGTTCAACTCCTATTAAAATGAAGCTTCCAAACTAATATTTTTTGCAACCAATTTCTTCATTGATTTTCGTAACAGCTCACAACAGAAATTTAAAAAAATTACAACTTCAAAATGTCTTCTGAAAAGGGGAGAAACCAATCCAGATTGGTGAAACTCCCTTCTTTTCCCTTGACAAGCATCACACACTTGATACAGTTTTGTTCAATTAGGCATCGCATCATACACCACGAGAGGGGACCATGCACCGCTCTCTCCCATATGGCAGGCTTTCTCAATACAACACACAACCTCCTACGGATGAACAGGCAAGAATCAAGAAACATTAGTTTATCCTTTCATAAATACTGTTAACACATTAACAATTCTATCTATACACTATACAAAAATAGATGTATTTTGCTAAACACGCATTCCACTCCAACACTAAGCTCATTCTTTTTCAATTAAAAGTACAGAATCTTTCTCTGTAATGAATGATAGGGAAACACCCCGCCCCTCTAAAAAAAAGTCAAAAGATGTTTTTTTAACATCTTTTCATATCACATTTTACACATCGTGTGTATGCATGAAGTCATATTTTATCTATATGTTGTTACATATCAAACACAGCAATGCACAGTGAAACAGAGCCCTGTAATAGATACAAGTAATATTTGCGATCAATTATAACTGTAGTACATGGTTCCCAATAGGCTTCCAGTTACACTTAGTTGTATGATTGATCGTATCTTTGATTGTCACAGGGCCAAGGTTGGCTCTCACAAGACGTTGATTTAAAATTGAAATCATGCCGATATACCAGGACTTCATGCAGTATACAACACGCCTCCTCATTGGTCAGATCATGAACACTATGGCATAATCTACCAATGAGATTGCATGTTCCATTTGTATGTGCATAGACACTTTACACAGGATTTATCAATGTAAAATCTACCTTTTTAAAAACAACACCACAAAGTACTATTACGACCTTAAGCCACCCGTGGGGAGTATGCGCAGTTATAATGAAACCAGCTTGTTTGAATCTAACAAAGGCATTTTTATCCTATTCAAATAATCAATTAGAAGAAAAACATCACTTCATTCACCACTATACTAGCAAACTAAGGAGTGGTCTGATATTTAAAGCAACATACCCGCTAAGCCTGCTGGGGTGGAATAACTTTGGTTTATGATTAATACGCCTCGTCAAGCTTTTATACACTTTTGGCATCGTTTCACGAAAGCATCACATATACACACAACTCTTTATCTACAGTACATACATGATCTATTGCAAGAAGGTTTCAAATCCGTACTTAAGTCCATCCCGCTCCGACACGACCACCATGTGAAACAGCCCGCCATTCACACTCTATACATTCGCCACGTATATATACAAATTATTTACAAAGGATAGGACATAGTATGTACACTTTACACCGCAAATTACATTCTTTTTACCAAATGTAGCAAAAATATCATTTGTATGGTGACACTATCTACACAACAAATGTTAACAATTTGTGAATATCAATCTAGAAGTGAAAATACCATAAGAATCCCATCCCAATCTTCTAATGAAAAGAAATTTAAGAAAGGACCGATATACAATGAAAGAATGCAGTATACGTGTATAGTCTATAGCTGAGACAATGACATTCCTAAACATATACAATATACAACACCGACTGCGTACATGAGTCATCCACAAATGTACTCTTTGAGTAATACAATCCCAATTTGGCAACAATTTCTGCAGTAAACTTCCATGATTCTCTCAAGAGAGTACCGTTGCAACATCGGCAGTCCTCTCACAAGGCATCGTGTACATATTTCTGCAGTAAACTTCCATTATTTTCAAAAGAGTGTACCGTTGCTACATCAGGTAGTCCTCTCAACAGGCATTGTGTACACAGCCTATTGAAGGATTCATCTGCTTGGAACCATGATGAGAGTTAACCTGTTGGCCACTGAACGCCTTAACTTTGAGAAGCTTTAAACAGGAGCCACCTTACGAGAGAGACAATGGGTTAACTTTAGGTTACATAAGTTGGGATCTCGACAGAGCATACTAATCAAACCACTCTCATTACAGTACACATTAAAATATCATCCAACATCATTGCTGAAAGCACTCACTGAATCCAAACATTTCTACAAAACCATTCATTGTTGGATTTCTTCAAAACTATCTTCGCTATGTTATTCCAAGTTATACTAAATGTGGAGACAGACCAAACAGAAATAATCAATCCCACTTGAGGTGGATTTGACACCCAGACATGCATTTCAACCATTCAGGAAATTTGCATTATATTATAATAATGTCGGCTTGTACCTCGATACAAACAAAAACAACAGCAATTCAAGATACGCATCAAAGCACAAGGTCGACGGAGGAAGAAAAGCATAGCATTTCACCACATAAAGCTCATCTAGTTACTGTTAAATTACATTTCTATTCAAAAGAGCTCCAGCAAATTACATTAAGAATTTCATTGAAATGTACAAGGAAACAGTTCACGGTCAGAATTTCATCGAAACGTACATGCAAACAGTTCACAGTAAGCATTTCATTGAAAACGACAACTTCATATCTTTTCAAGGTCGTTCATTCCCACGGAAACAACACCTAAGCCACTGACACAATAACCAACGAACTAATCACAAAGTGCATCCTTTATATGGGAGAAACCCACTTATACGATTCACACAGTCGATAACAAAAACATTGATGGAATGATCATATCCAACTGCCCGATACAAATTTTCTTTTAAAAAACACCCAATAACCTACCACTGAATTTTTTTACCTGCCGTCATCCGAAATGCAATTTTAAAAGACACTGCTCCGCCATGAGAGTGAAGGAAAGTCATGCATTGTCATGGCAACGTACGAGTATGAAAACCACTATACACAAGCATAATACCACTTCCATAGTCACACACTGTAATATTTCTGAGAATACTAGAACATACTTCATTATCAAACAATCTTAGTCAAAAAACGATCCGGGGCCCGTGACACAAAGCGTAGCAATCATCGTAGAAGATTTCTTAACGATTGATTCCATTGACTACAATGTACAATCAATTTAAAAATCAAGCGTACGATTAATCGCTAATCTCTGTGTTACGGGACCCTGGGCCGTGTGACATGAAGCTTGGCAATCGATCGTGGGGCTGGTTTTTACGATTGATCATACACAATACTCAATGCAATCAATCGTAGAAATTGGCACAAGATCAATTGCAAAGCTTTACATCACATGGCCCTGTACACATGCAGCATGAATGTATTTAGACACTTATGTGCTCCAATCCTATTCCCGCCTCTTCTTACGGTTTGTAAACGTGAAAACTGATAGCAGAATACACATGCAAACCATTGAATTCACGAAAAATATACATACTGTGAGTTCACACTTCACTGTGCAAACTGGACACAACTTGCTTGTCAAAAAAGGAGCTTTGTGTGAATGGGTTTCAAGCAATCTATCTGATAAAAGTGATATTAATATTCTGATTTTGGGACAATATTTTTGGGTCTGATGAATCAGTATTAGAACAAAAAGCATTAATCTATATCATCTAGGTTATCACCGAATTTCTAAGCAAGTATTTTACCATACTTCCTTCCCTATTTGTGTTGCTTTCAAACTTAATATTCCCACAACAATTCCAGTCACCATGAATAAATTTAAAAGGGAAGGGCAAAGAGATGAGCTGGTCAATTTTCGTGAAAGATTATATCAAATACTCTATCACCTTCCTTCCAAGTTAATTAACTGCACTGTCATTCATGTCCCATAACATTCATAGGTTTAGCAAAGCTCAAGTTCATTTTGGTAATTTGGTGTAAATTTGGAAATAAGATATTCCACACCTCTTTAGCCAAAGTCGGCTCATAGTGGTAAAACTTTTAAGATTTGACGAGTTTTAACCATGCAAAATAAAAGTGGGTTAAAAAGAAATGTAATATTTTGATGTTTTTTTTTTTCAAAACATACAGATTAGGAAGCTTTCCAGCATATGATGCACAGTATGAAAGTAACTGTAATATTGGAGAGCAATATGTACAAAGCGCATTGAGCAATTTCAATTGATTGTGCGCTATATAAGTACCAATTTATTATTATTACTATTTATTTAAGAATTTGAAATAATTTGAAATTTCAAACACGACTCCAAGGCACTCGATGAGTACTTGGTTACCCAGAACAGATGGATTACCAGAATTAGCAAATCACTTTTCCTCGATGCAAATTCCTTTTTGCTCAAAACTTCAACATTTTCAATTAGATCGACACAAATCGTCTACAGGTCATTTATCCATAAGTCAGTACATGCAATTGATCATAATATACATTACCTATGCAAATACCATGACTGGTATTTTGCCATAAAATTTTGGTCTACTTCCTCTCCTCGGGAGTGATTCATGTACCATGTAGTCAGTGATTTACACTGACTATTGTTACAAGCTACTAAAATCCATGGATTTGATTGGCCGAGGGTGGATTAGTTAGTGAAAATCACCGACAGGACTTTACGTGAAATGCTCCCTCGGTTCATGGAGCGAATAATCAGCGACTTTAATTGATGAATTTGCTCTGAGCCAATCAGATGCAAGGATTTCCATAGCTTATAACAGATATGTATCAGAAATATTCTCCCGGTGGGCATTTCATAAAGCTGTTTGTAAGTTAAGAGCAACTTTAAGAACGACTGGAAATCCTTTCTTGTGGTAAACGGTAGATTCAGTGGGGATGGTTTAGCGCGTAAGAAAGGATCACCAGTCGTTCTCAAAGTCGCTCTTAACTCACGAACAGCTTTATGAAAAGGCCCCCTGGTCAATATACTAAAAATTACTTGACACAATAAAATTGAAATTGAATCTTTATCTTTAAAGCTACATTGAAAACATTCCAGAGTTATGTGATCATAATCAGTGCTTCATGCCTATGAATATTCACACTTTTCTTCATCTTTTTTTTCATCTCTTGAGGAAATTCTCAAATAGTGAGAGAATGTGACCTTGCTTCATTTACATCGATCGTCATCTTTTGCTTTACGTTCCTCTGACATTATTCATATTAGAAAAATTCCATCTCATGTTTGGGGAGTAAACTATAACTTTTGCTTCAAGATAGAAACATTTCACTTCATTCTTTTTTTTTTCAATTTCTTGACGAAACTGTCAAATAGTGGGATGTCCGCAGTGTTGATACATGCACAAGAATCATCATCTTCTGTTTTAGGTTCCTCCGAATATCATTCATATAGAAAAATCTAAATTTTTTAGTTTAAAATATAACTTTTGCTTCAAGATAGAAACACTATTTCACTTCATACTTTTTGTTTCAATCTCTGGTGGAAACTCTCAAATAGTGGGATGTCCGCCGGCTTGATACATGCACAAGAATCGTCATCTCCTGTTTTAGGTTCCTCCAATATCATTTATATAAGAGATAGTAATATTTCAAATATTTCACCGTGTACATGACATCATAACATTCACAGATAAAGAATATTGTTTTTGTTTTCATAACCTTCTCTTGCATCTGGGCAATGCCATAAAATATGCATGTCCAATTCCCTATTTTGGAGATTCCTGAAATAATTTTGTCTTTGTTTTAAAGTCGCTATGCTTTCAAATGTTCATGGATTGAGCAGTTCATGAAGTTAAATCGAAGAGACATGGGGGGATTAGACGAAAAAGGATGATCATATTATTGTGGAGCGTTGTGGCCCAGTGGATTAGTCTACGGACTCTGAAACAGAAGGTCGTGGGTTCGAATCCCAGCCGTGGCGTAATTTCCTTCAGCAAGAAATTGATCCACAATGTGCTGCACTCAACCCAGGTGAGGTAAATGGGTACCTGGCAGGAATTTATTCCTTGAAACGCAGCGCGCGTAACAGCTGCACTGCTAAAGCCAGGGTAATTATGCTCGAATACTGTAGAGAGCTTAGAGACTTCTGACAAAGTATTAAGCGCTATATAAGCAAGTATAATTATTATTATAGAACTGCCCAGTAAACACTCTCTCAAAAACATTTTCTATAACATGAGGACATCCTTCATTGCACCAAGCAAACACGCTTTGTTCCATTTAACTTCTCTGACATCACCAAATACCTCCATATTGTAAAAAGAACATTGCCTTACTTCATCAATTATTCATAACATCGCTTTGAACTTTTTCCGTTGAGGCTCCTTGAGAATACCAACAAAGGGAGCAAAGATTTTGCGAAGCGTTGATGAGAATTGCAAGCGACAGGATATATCGAAAGCAAACGCACTTAATTAGCATGGTGCTCATTCGCTGAGCAGTATTGTTCATATTTCATGCATCAAACATAAACATCTTAACTTGACAATCATCATGCATATTGAGTAATTGGTTTTATTACATTGGATTTATTTTGTTTAACTTCAACAAAATACCTATAAGTGGTCAGAACATTGTTATACTTGGGGTTTATGTAACTTTGTGAAAATTGAGATGACTTTCAATAACATGATTTTATGTTTCATTATGATTTAAATTGCCTATAAAGGGTTTATGAAGACACATTCTTCAACACAGAAGGGTTCTTCTCTTGCATTCATTTTGAAGTCTGGTTACGACTAACACTCCCTTGCAGGTTGATAGGTGGTTGCCCAGCTATGTGTGTGTCACCCCTGAACTGGCTGCTCCGGGGGTGCTACTCCTTGCATAACTATGGTAGGAGGGCTTTCATTTTGGTTTCTGGTTACCACCCCCAATCTCCGGCAGATTGATATGCTGTTGACCATGAAGAGCTATATGTGTCTCCGGGGGTGCTACTCCTTGCATGACTAAGGTAGGAGGGCTTTCATTTTGGTGTCTGGTTACCACTCCCGCTCCCTTGCAGATTGATATGCGGTTGCCCATGAAGAGCTATATGTGTCACCCCCGAACTGGCTGCACCGGGGGGTGCCACTCCTTGCACAATTGAGGTAGGAGGCCTGCACTGGGCGGCTTGGGCCGGCTGGAACTGGTTCGGACCAGGACTGGCCGGATAGACAAAAATGGTCTGGCCATGCTGCAGAGCAGGGGAGGCGACCGAGATGGGGTGGAGGGCCGGAGACCCTGGCTGGGGGTTGGAGAGTTTGACCAACGGTGACATGGGCTTGGGCTGCTGGCTCATGTGCGGGGAGTAGTGGAACTTGGTCATGGTTGGTGTCCCCTGGGGGTTAGGGGAACCCCCTCTCGCCATGGGGGACGGGGGCGGAGCTGGGGTCAGGGTGAACTTGGCGGTGAGGGCCGAGTTGGAGCTGCTGAGTGGGGTGGACGACAGGGCCATCTTACTAGTGGGATTGGGACCGCCGAGGCGAACGCTCTTGACGGACGTCAGGTGAAGTTTCCCGGGCACTGGAGATTTGGGTGTGGATGGGGTACCTGGTCAGAATAGAAATAAAACATCAATGCAAACATTTAAATATCTTATTCATACAGCTATACAGCACCGAAGTACGACATCAATTTGCCCTTTTTATTCATTTCTGCATTTTTTTATATTTCAGTAGAGAATGATGAAATACCTCAACCCAATTTGACTGGAATCGGCCCATGGAACCCAATACATGAATAAAATAACTTGGATAACCAAGGCAACAGGCGTCAATTTGGCGCAATGTGACAAAAGCGTGCATCAGCATTGGACATTTTTTAATATACGCAGTAAAATAAGCGTAATTTATACAGGAAATCTGCATAAGCCATGGACTCAACCGTGGATTTTCAAAACCACCTTTGTGAAATCAGGCCTAAGAGATTGATTGCAACTAGTAAGCCTCACCTGGTACCATGGGTTCTCCTTCCTGGCCTTCCTCATCCCACGACTGCTGCATGATCTTCTGGCGGACTTCACGGATCTTCAGCTGGAGGCAGTTCTTGGATGGGAACATGTCCTGGTGTTTGGACTGGAATGCGGCAGTGGATGCAGCTGCGGATAAGAGGTCATCAGGCAATAGTAAATAATATACCACGATTGCAGAGGATCCTGATCACATGATTGGTTGACAGCTCACACATGATCAATCATGTACGGTGTGTAAACATGCCATTTTAATAAAACATACAACCAGTCTGGGGTACAATATTATAACCGAGATGAAAGTACATTAAAATGCAAAGAACCCTACCAATATTCAATAAAACAAATAATGCACACCATTCTGTTCAGGGTATCAGCATGATTACCAAAACATTGCAACTTCCTACAATCCAAACACCCCAAACACGACAGGAACTACCAAAAGGTATGCATGTACCCTGAAGTGGATAATTCTTCCTTATGCCCACCATGAAGAGCGTACCGTAGTTTTGCCTACAATATCAGTGAAGGTGATGTACAGTGGTGCTAAACGTTAGTGAACCCCACCAAAAAATTCACTTCTTCATGCCTGGTGTTGAATGTAGAAAACAGCACTACAATGGGTAAATGGGTACCGGTAGGAAGTAATTCCTTAAGAAGCTGTGTGCGCTATGAACGCCTAGCTTAGCCGGGTAATATAGAGCGCCTTGAGCACCTAACAAGGTGGAAATGTGCGCAATATAAATATCCTATATTATTACAACATCCGGTGAGCCTGGAGAAACAATTAAATATCTAAAGTATGGCAGAACTGGAACACTTAACTTATGTTCCCTTTCTGGTGGGGTTAACTATTTTTTCAGCATCACTGTATGTACCCTTATCCCAAAATGCTTCCAAGATAATCATCTAGGGGGAAAGGGATAGTTGATTTACCAGATGGGAAGTAGCCATTGGTCTTGAAGAGCTCTGTGACGAGGATCCGTCTCTGATCCAAGATCCTTCGCAGCGTGGAGAGGGAAGAGGAAGAGGACGATGCAGAGCGATCAAGCTCTCCTTCATATTCATCCAACTCATCTAATAGTAGCAGGAAAAAAAATATATAGTTTAATAATGATAATAATCCGCATTTATACAGTGCGTATCAAAAAAAAGTTTACACTTAGAAAAAGTCCTGTAAAATTATACATTTGTAATATCCTGAAGATTTTTCCACATTTTAACATTGGTACAGATCCATTTAAGCAAATGACCATATAACTGTCGAAAAATATTTCCGCTTGAGTGAGCACCACTTACTTTTGAAAAGTTAGTGAAAAATTATTTGCGCAGAACTTTGAAATAGTTAAGCGAATAAAAGTAGACCTTAATCATGAAGTACACGTTGAATTTAGCTAGTAAAATTGATTTGAAGATATCTTTTACCTTTTTCTAACTTGTTTCCTTGCCCAAAACACTTCGAAGAGTGCATTGCGCCCTACCCCACTCCCTCACACACCGAGGCCATCGTGACGATATTTGCTTTACACTGAGCTGCGATTTACATGAAATGCCTTAGGCTTGATTTTCATTTTGTTAATCATTGTCAAGCCTGGAAAAGGTGTGGAGAAACAAGTATTAAATAAAAAATAAATGTAAACCCACTTTAAATGAGAAAACTTTATTGAAAAAATGCTGGAGATGTCTGATATAAACTTTTATTCACATTAAATTAAGTCCTCAGATCCATCTAGCACAAAAAGGGTAAAGGTTGTGCTTACTAAGAGTTGAAATTTCAATTCTGGTGGCAAAATTGTTACAAAATGCTTGAATGTATCTGTTTTATTTCAATTGACTAAAAGTGCAAGGGAAATGTATGAGAAATGTTTCGCAGGGTAAATTTGATTTCGCCCTTTCCCCCTGACACAGCGTGAAAACGAGCATTTCTGCGCAAACAGATTTCTGCGAGCTTTACAAAAATGGACAGTGCTCACTCAAGTGTAACATTCTGTCAAAACTTTTACTTTCATTGGATAGATGAGACCCAAACCTAAGATTATATGTGAAAAAATTACCCACATGTTGTATATTTTTTAATTCCCGGGGCTTTTTCAAAGTGTAAACTTTTTTTTGATACGCACTGTATAGTGCTTAACACATCGGAACGACGTCTCGCTTTACAGATATATTATTACCCCGGTCATCTGATCCTTGAATGCTCACATACAATGTATGCAATGTATTAAGCCTGGTTTACAGACTTTCTCATGAAATCAGTGTTTACTCCAACTACTGGCATTTCTCTTTAAATAAATGGAAAAAATAGAGTGCTCCTCTTTTTGGTTGATAAAAAATCTTACAAACGGGGTAGCAAAAAAGGAGTACATGTAGTTGGCAGGCCTGTCAAGTAGATGAGATTATTTATACCTGGGATCGATCATTAACATTACCATCAGAACGATTCGACAAGGGCTCATACATCTGAAAATTAGACCAACTGCTAGAAGACTTGAATGAATTCAAATCGTTATTCATACCTCGCATGTTGGTGGTAAAGGCCTCTACAGCTGACTTGTCGCTGAACTTGAAGACAGAGTCGTCCCCGATCACTCTCTTGCCAGGCGTACTGGGTTCGGAGCTGCTCGAGCTCCTACGGTGGGGTGATTTCAGCTTGCATGGTGACGTTGGGTCGTTGTCAGAATCGCATTCGCTTTTACCTTGAAGAATAATAGTACAATATCAAGTAAACTCATTTCATATGTTGAATACTCAATTCTGTAATTCCTATAGACTTTGTACGGGTATCACTCGGTTCCAGTTGTCAACGGGTTGACCTATTTCAGAGAGATGAGTGACCACAAATGAAAATAGCTGAAATTGCATATAATAAAAATGAAATAAAGGAATATTACAAAATAAAATTAACTAAATACCTTATTTCAGGGGTGTTAGTGATCATAAATTAAACTAGCTAAAATTTCAAAAGGTTCCATTTATCTTATATAAAGTAAAAAAAGCTTGAAAATTAAATTTAAAAAATAGCTGAAATCAGCAAAAAGCTGAACATTCATTATTTTGTCGTATTTGTCATGTTATATGATGCCATGTCATTATTCCTTCAGGAGTCATTACCGAATATTGTCAGGAGTTGATCTGCAGTTTCATGATGCCTCTCTCACCTAATGATAAAATGTCTTGCCAATTGAAGAAACTTTACAATGCTTCAATAATATCCCATTCATTTTGTACATAACAATCATCCTGAGGCCTGTTTCATATAGACTTTCAACGATAGTGACTTTGCCACAATAGCAACTACCATGGTAACAGAGCTCATCAACCAATCACAATCAAACTTTCCATGGTGGTTACAAAATGTCAGAGTTGCAATAATTACAACTGTTTGTGAAATGGGCTCCTGAGCTTTGATGTAGAGCCCAGCCACTAAGGACAGTATCTTGCTTCGTGGAAGTGGTTTATGGTACACCATGTGTCAAGTCCAGGAAAGGACTAAGGGAAAATGGATAGAGCTGGAAGAGCTGGAAGAGCTGGAAGTGAAATGGAGAGGCAAGAAAGAGAATCTGTCAGGATTGAGTGTAGTCCTTAAAAGAACAGTAACCCAGGTGGGTGTTTCATAAACTGTTTGTAAGTTAAGAGCGACTTTAAGAATGACTGGTGATCCTTTCTTATGCGCTAAATAATCACCCATCCACATTTAATGGTGAATACCATTTACCACAGGAAGGATCACCAGCATTCTTAAAGTCGCTCTTAACTTATGAACAGCTTTATGAAATGGCCCCCAGAGGGGGTAGCAAAGCTTGGTCATCTTACTTGTGGATCCTTTCCTCTTCCTCCTATAGCTGCTGACAATAGCCTCAGGGGTGAGCGGGATGACATTTCTCTCATTGGTGTGGTCCTCGGGGTGGTACTCGGGAAGCTGTCGGAACTGTGCTTCAAAGTTTACCTCCTCAAGGACCCTGGATTGTGGCGTACGGAATCAATTACAAAAGAAAAACAGAATTAGGTAACTCCTCGTGGCGTGAAAGGGTTAGATGCAATGGGGAAAGATAAGACTTGGCCCACAGATGTTTCTGTCAAGAGAACCATTTCCTTGTGGACTTCTGCAGGGCCCTGTCTTACAAAAAGTTACGATTGATCCAATCAATCGTAACTCTATGGAAATCCATCAGTTTCATTTTTTCTACAGGAATTTTGCAAAATGTCCTTTGTAAGCAAAGGAGAACACATTAAATTGCCAAGAAACCAATGAATTTACAGATATACATTCATATCTAGAATTTTTTTGGAACAAACATGCATTTTATATGATGACTAAGCTGGCCGTCCATAGTTGACTGATCCAATCAATCGGAACTCTTTGTAAGACGGGGACCTTGTACAACCAAGACGCATCACGATATAGGGTTCAGCCTTATAATAGGGCAAAGAAATCAAAGCTTTGAAGCGATTAGAGAAGAAAACAAGAACTAGGTAACTTGATCTAGTGGTGAAAGAGAGGTACAAGTATTGGTACAAATTTTGCAATGGGAAAAGGAAAACTTGGGTAGGACCACATAAATAATTTTTTGTAAGAATAAGGGACACCCTAGACAAGACACACTATACAAGGTACAAGATTCAGCTCGTAACTGCGTCCCAAAATATCTGTGACAGAGTCCATCCCAGAAAGGATGTTACCGAAGCTCGTAGCAGAAGAAACATGTCACTTACTTTTCCATCCCGTCGTCAATTTTTCTCTTCAGTATGTGCGAGAACTGCCTACTGCCGTCCTTTCCTCCCATTGCTCCCGAGGTCGATGCATGCGTATCCATGGCGACAGAGGTTGAAGCAGATGCCTCATCGCTGGTGGTGGCGGGCTTGTGGGCCTGTCCATTTTCTTTGGTAGGGGTGCTCGTGTCCTGTTGGTTTGGAGCTGGCTGAGGGGCTGGGGAAGGAGGCCGTTCGTTGGATGGCTTTTCGACCTGTCCTGCTGGCTCTGCTGAAGTTAAAGATACATGAAGGAGGTTGCGGTAAACACTGATTTCATGAGAAAGTCTGTAAACCCAAGGTTAACTGTCACTATATCATCATAGATCTAGATCTGGTACAGTTACATATGAACCGAACCTTGTAAAATCATGAAATCAAAGCTGAAAAATGATCACACTGAAGATCACCAACGCAGATAGACATATGTGGGACAGTGTATTAAAAATCATAATTGCTGTAAAAAGAACAGACATTTTTTGTGAAAAACATGCTCATTTTGTTTATTTCTTAACAATCACAGAATTCCTTTCAGAATCCCTTGGCACACGTTTTTATTCATACACATACAGACACTTGGATTGTCATTTTATTGGATTCTGTACGAACTCATTTTGAAACTTTACAACTGGCATCAATCTCTAAGTGGAAAGAAAACCTGCTTGAGAAACCACCTATAAATCTTTTTACAAAGACCAGTGTCTATAGTAAGTTCATTGGATACGTTCTTCATAGAAACATGTATCAAGGAAACGTGAGCCTTAAGGCGGCCCACACCTTACGATTGGTCTGCGACCCAATTTCAGAATAAAATGTACCGGGGTAGTAGAATTTGATGCTAATGTTTAGACTTGGAATATCTTACTGTGTAATGTTCTAAATCATCGTACTAATACCTATGTTAAAATCTGTGACTATGCTATCATGCTTAAAAGCAAATTTAATATCTAGTCGTAATGATGTCATAGCAGTCGTACGATTGGCTACAATTTGAAACTAATTTGGCCCTTACTCCAAAATAAAGCCTTGCAATCTTTCAAAATGGTTATATTAGTATCCTTTCAATTAATTTTAACCTCAAATAAAATACATGTACATTCCATTCACATTTTCAGAAAATGAGCAAAATGCGAATTGTTCCAAAGTCGGATCATGAAGAGTCGTAAAGTGTGCGGTGGCCTTAATGGTTACCTGCTCATAAAGACCGCTTTTGTAACATATGGGCCATTATAGACAGGTTTGACTGCACTTACCCTGTGAAGAGGCCTCTTGCGACCGTTCATCCTTCTTTTCTTCCGAATCGACTGGTCCATCACTTTCTCTCTTCTCCTTGTCATGTCCATCGCCTTGACTCTCTCCTCCCTCAGCGGGCCTTATTGCAACAGATGACGATGAGGAGGAGGGTGGGGGTGGGGGTGGGTCTGTGTCCGTGTTGCTAGGCGACTGAAAGACAGTTTCTTCTTCCTGGATTGGGCTCTCTGCCGACTTGCTAGACTATGAAGCAAAAAAAACAAGATCCAAAGGGAGGTGTCAAGCACAAAATTCATCAACCCATAATAAGAAAGGTTTTTCTCAAGCCTCTGGCTTTCCTAGGGCGTTTTGTTATTTTGAATAGGCAAACTAGTCAGTTTTGACTATTGTTGCCTTGTAAATTTGCTTTCGGATGATCCTCACATTTTATTTATACCTACTAATCTAATTTTACCCAATAAATTAATTGAATTGAAATTCGTAATTAGTTGAATGTACATTTCTTTTAAAAGTAATCGACAACTAAATTTTGTAGAATACATAATAGATGATGCCCGTATGCCAATTTTTGTCACAAAGAAGTCGAGGACGAGCTCTCATGGGGATTCCTCCACCCACCAATCCCCCCATTGCCTCACTCAGTTGTGAAGTGGGTCCAAATAGCATAGCTCTCTATAAGGGTTAAATCAATGCATTTCAGTCATTCAACATCTGTTAGCATATCCTACCTCTGTTTTATTTCAGGCCATTATATTGACTGGCCTTTCATATACTTGTATTCTTACCCTGGTTTCTCTCCTCGGCGGCTTGTTGCCTCTGCCATTCTCTTCCATATGTTTCCTGTACAGACGACCTTTGCATGACCTCTGTGGTTTGACCCTTGACCCCTCATGACCTCCGTCATCCTCATGACCCGTCTCATGTCCACTCGATCCTTGATTAGTACTGATCAGCTCTGGTTTGTCCGTTTCCAGTCTGTCTTTATCCCTCTTCACGTCACCGTCATCACCCTGTCTTGCGGGTTTATCACTTGCGTGTGAAAGGGGTGAAGGTTTTTCAGTGTCTTTCCTATTCACTTTCTCCTCCCTGTTCAGATTTTTTTCTTTTGTATCTGTTTGGGAGTCCTTTCTGGGGTCCTCCTGGGAGTTCCTTGGTAGATTTCTTAAGCTTTGAACAGTCTGTGCTGCATGAACGTGGCTCTCGCCACCACCACCTTGCCTGATCGGGACATGCATGTCAACCTTCCCTGGAGCAGCACTCTTGTCTAAACTGCCCTCTTTCCCACCACTGCCGATCGCATTCCTCTTCCCGCCCCCTTTCTCACTGGACGCGCTCTGGATAGGTGCAAGCTTGGGCATGGCTTTGTAGCTGGCGTAGCCCTGGCTGGCTGAAGGGGCAGACCCGGATGTGAAAACACTGCCGTTGGAGTGGCCGATCTGCATGGTGGTGCCCATGGTCGCACGGCCCGTCCCCGAGGGACTATGGGGTGGCAAGGTAGTCACGACTGGGATGGTAGCCAGGGTGGCTTTGATCTTTTTGGGTCCCGGCTGGATGCCGGAGTTGTCGATCTGAAGCTGGGTCTGACCTGTCAAAAAAAAGAAGAAAAAACATTAACATGAATATACCTGCTTTACTGATGATCTTAATTTAAGGAAATTGAGTCGACTGACAGAGGGACATACCCAAACAGATGCTGAAGGCATGCAAGGGTTGAAATAAATTTTCTGTGTTAACATGCCCTATTCTGAAGTAAAGGTCAAGCTGCATGTGAGCAATACAACTGAAACACGTTAGGATTCAAGAGGCAAAACAACTAAAAGAGCAAGGTTGTGTTTCAAAAATATTTGTGTGATAAAGTATTGCACTGGAATTCCCAGTTGCATATGGTATATATCACCACAAAGGTCATCATTTTATTCATCAATGAAGTTATGATTTAGCTACCTCATGTAAAATGGTGTTTAAGTATGACTCGTAAGTTTCAATAACTCTTTGTGAAACACATGTCAGACGAGACATCAGCTGATACAGAATCCATCAGGGAACAGTTTCACACGAGGGAAGGATTCTTACCTATTGTTGCGTTGGGCGCAGTATTAGAGTGATGCAGCATCCCGCTGATATTCCCTCTACCGGATGCCGCATCCCCTTGCTTGATGGAGACAGTGATTGGGATGGGTTGCCCGACCATTGTCGTCCCCTGCATCACAACCTGCCGCGCGGACGTCGTCGTCATCGCCGTCGACAGCGTCATCCCCGCAGGCTGGGGGCCCGCAAACATTGTCACGGATGATGATGATGGGGTGGATAGGGAGTAGGATGCGGGGGCGGGGTTGGTCATGACGATACCGGTGATGGGTTGGGACAGAGGGTGAGATGCCTGCGGGGAAGGGGCGAGGCTCAGGACTGGTTTGAGAGGGGGTACTGTCTTGACCGGTTTGGGGGCGACGGTGAGCTGTGACTGGGGCTGAACGGGAGCTTTGGTTGCTGGTAGAATCTTAGCGGAACCTATGAATATAGAAATGATAAAAGAGTTACAGATGTTTCTGCATAGATTTATTCATACTTGGTCTAAAGGAGGATGATTATGTGTATAAGTACCTGTAAATAGCAACCACCTGTCATTAAAGGCCACATTCTTTTGGTAACTCTAGGTTTCAGACTCATTCCAAATCATTTTACCAGTGGCTGTGTAGCTCTAGTGTGACGAATAGCATTTTGATGAGCTTTATTGGTAAGTCAGGCACAAGTGTAGCAAATATGAACCTGGCTAATACCAGCCACCTGTTTATAAAGGCCATATTTTGTGTGGTTCCCCTGGGTGGTCAATAAAGACCGGTTTTCACTGTAGAGAAGTACCTACCCTGAGTATTGGTGGTCTTGACTGGCATGAGAGCTGGTTGAATCAGAGTGGGTACTTGTATCTTAGTCTTGCCCCCGTTCCCTCTCAGTGCGTCCCCTTGCTGGATGATCACAGGGTTAGGCGAGGCCGCGGCTGCCGACTGAACGTACGTCACAGTCCTAAGAATGGAATGGGGTCAAAGGTCATTGTTAACTCTTAAGTTAACTCTTCAGTTAAGTCTTACTTAGATATGGTGCCTAACATGACTGATGCTAAAAGATATATTCTTTATCTGCTTCAAGCCATTTTCATTTTTTTATTTCATTTCCATGCCAAAGAGATACAAATCAACTTAATACATTCCAGTCAAGTCAATACAATAGAAATATCTATATTTACCATCATTACTATCATTACAACTGACATAAACTAGCAAAAGCAGTAAGACATAAATACTTTGTGAAAATGGTGACCCAAAATTAATTATACCTCTTTGTGGAATCGGACAAATTCTTCTAAAAAAAGGTAAATTAGTTTGAACTCATTCAAAAATCTAGGGCCTGTTCCATAAAGACTTGTTATAATTTAATTCTATGAAAAGTTTATAATCAAATGCGATGATTTCAGTAGCTTTAAACTGTCATTTTAACAGGTTTTATGAAACAGGGTCCTGGTATGCAAGAAAAACAGGATGCAGAACTGATAAACTAAATCAAATGAAATGGAATGATAATTAACCTTTGACCTTGAGGCAAGACAAACTTCTGTTGTTGCTGCTGCTGGTGCTGTGTCGTTAGGAGGGCCGTATTGGAGAAAGTCAGTGCCTGAGTGGACACGGTACCCTTCCCCATGGCCGCTGCGGCCACAGTGACCACTGGACTGCAGGGCTGGGTGATGATGTTCACCGGCTGCGAGCTCACCCCAGGCCCTTTAAAAGAAGAAAGAATCTTGTAATGTTTGGAAAACGGACAGGAGCATTTCATGAAAAGTTTTGTTCAGTGATTTTCAATAACTAATTTGCTCTCAGCCAATAAGATGCAAGCATTTCTAGTAGCTTATAACACATGTCATTGATTTAAGGTTTGGAAAATGGGGGAGCTTTTCATGAAAAGTTTTGTCAATGATTTTGAATAACTAATTTGCTCCCAGCCAATATGATGCAAACATTTCTAGTAGCTTATAACACATACCAATGATATTCAGTGTTTCGTGAAATGCTCACCTGAAAGACATTAACAAAACTTTAGCCATAATATTTTCTTACCATTATGAAAATCCAGAGCGTTGCAAAGATGCTAAATGTTGGACACATGACCAACAACAAATGGGACAGATTAAAATCAACTTCATATCGCAATTGACCTTTATTACACAAAGTCAGATCAATCGATATTGAGGACTGTTGAATTCGATATGTTTGCTTCATGATGTGTTTTCAATGTGGAAGTTTGGAAATTAATTTTTAAAAATCCATATTTTATCCTTCAAAATAGAAATAATGAAAATTCATTTTGCCCAATTGATCGTGCGCCTCACCCTTTTTTATATTATAACTAAGCTTCTTGTTGTTAATAAGCAAATTTGAATGCAAAGTTTGCTATTTGATAAGAATTTTCATAGAAAGCTTGCTCCTATTTGTTAAAATGGGAAAAATTCTTGGTAACTCAAGTCATGCAAAAAGTTGTGCGTGATGAACAGACAGCTTTATAAAATGGCCTTAGGTCTCACCTATTGTGACTCTCTGCTGAGACTGCGGAGTGTTCGTCTGGAATCCTGATGACTGAGACACAGTGACTACCTGCTGAGCAAGATTCATCGGTAGCGGTTGCGTCGTGATAACCGGGATAACGGTGTGGATGTTCCCATGGTTGAAGATCTGTTGGGTGATCATTCCCGTGTTGGGCGCAGCATGGTTGATGGAGGTAGCCGATATGGCATGTGGCGCGCCCCCTGGAGTCTGATTGGTGACAAGGGTGACTTGGCTTGGTTGCTGGACAGCCTTGATGGTCACCTGAGACTGGGGTTGTGTCGGGGTCAGTTGGAGACTCCCGACCTGGACGTTGGTCGTGCCGGTGACCTTCGACCCCGTGTTAATCTGTGGGATAGAGGGCAGGATGTACTGGAGCTGCGCCACTGCAGGATTCTGGGCCATGTTGTACGTCTGCACTGGAACCACGCTCCCGTTAGGTTTCAAAACCAAGTTGGTCAGAACTGTTGGGGTCGTTGGGACCTGGACAGGTGCTTCTGCTGGGGGCGGGGTTGCTAGTATCTTCCCCTGGATTGTATTGACGTTGACGGCATTCGTGGCGATCATATTCGTAGTGAGAGGTTTGATGTTTGCGAATCCCGGTTTAGGAGTCGTGGGTGTACTTGGCGAAGCAATAGTCACATTAGTGAGTCCACCCGGTCTCCCGATCTGAACGACGCCACTCTGGAACTCCATGCTCGAGGCACGCTGTAAGGTAGATCCTCTGCTAACAATTGCTTGGACTGAGGTTGGCACTAACGTCGCCAAGTTCCCGCTTCCTTGGACATTACTCTGTATGTCCGATGTCCTCGCAACAATGACAGACGTTGGCAATGACTGGTTCAAGTTGGCCGGAGTAGACGACGGCCTGTTCGGAGCTATGGTCACATGACCTGGGACAATCACCGCCCCGGGGCTTGGTGCAATGCGCACGGTGGTTGGTAATCCAACCGAATGAGTGTTCCTGACCAATGCCTCTCGGGGTGCGGAATGCTGAGGCTCTTGTCCAGACACGCTACTGTCTCTCTGGTCCTTCCCGCTTCTATCATCCAATCCCTGATGCGTTGTACCCTGATAATCCTTAGATTCATTTGTCCTTTCCTGTCCTGCAGGTTCAGATTTAGATAAAGTCTGTTGCTGATTTGAGTCTGCTTTTCCTTTCCACGGATGATACTCATGGAAAGCTTTCGCTTTGCTCCCGACAGCATCCGTCCTCCCACGTGGAGAATGCGCCTTGAACACCGCACCGGTCGGCTGGAACGTGCTCTTCGTCGTCACCGGCCTGGAGGATGCTCCGTCCGTCTGATCTCCTCCAATCTCGTTCCTGATTGGTGAGTTTGAATCAGGCTTGATCTTGATTGGCTTAGGCCTGTAGGGTTTGTCAGAGGGTGGGAGCTGCTGCTTCATGACCGGGGAGAAACGCTGCTGAGGGAACGCTTTGTTCTCGATCGTCGTCTCGTTTTCAGATTCTGTCTCTGAGTCACTGACTTCCACGTTTTCCTTGCATTCCAGATCAATGCGTTTGCTCTGTGGCATATTTCTCTCTTCTCCATCGGCAGCTAGTAATGAAACAAAAAATCATTACATTACAACAGAAGTTTTCCTGGGACCTCACTGATAAGACATCCTTATTCTTTCTTGCATTCAGGATTTCATTGTTCAGTTGAATATTTCTTTAATTTTCTATTCTCACTCACAGTGCAGGTGCAACATATGAAAAAGCTGTCAACCAATAGGGAAAGGAGGCATCTTATGATCATGAACATTGGTTGCACGGGCTTTACATTTTTTATTGTTATTCTTTATTTTCTTCAACAAGCGCACACATACTTACCGAGAATGCAAATAGCACTTCCACTTTTTTTTCAATTAAGAGGAACCTCATGGCCCCGTAACACGAAGGTTAGCGATTAATTGCTAAATGAAATGGCTGATCACGATCACTGTTGCAGGCGCATTTTGTTCAGTAGACTGGGAACCAATCAGCATTGTTCTTTCAAATTAGCGATTAAACATCGCTAACTTTCGTGTTACGGGGCCCAGACTTTCAAAAGTCATTACAAAATGCATGAATTAAATTGAGAAAGTAAAACATACCAATGACATCGTCATCACCCTCCTCATCGATGACCATCCTCTCGTCATCACTCAGCGTCTCCTCCGATTCTAGCCGAGGTCTGGGGTGCTGCTTGAGAGGGGTCAGGGGTGCGAGAGGTTTGGTGGTCGACGGTGGCTCATCACCCGCCTTGGGCTTCAGGGGGGAGGAGCGGCCCGGAGTACTGTCTGGATTGGGTGTGGTCTGGAATTATACAAATCATTAGAAGAGAGTTATGGTAATAATGACCTTCCTGGCTTCCCCAATACTTTGTTGCTCCAAATTATTCGCCAAAATCCTACAGGAGTTACCTCAACAGAAACAGATTAATATAGTTCTGCCTATAAGTCTCTCTATTTCTATTAAGATTCTATTTATAAAGTTTTATCCATCTTTTCTTGAATAATTATGTACATGTACAGGTGCAATGGATTGTTTATCTTGCAACGTATTTTAATTTCATTAGCTCTACTTTCTACTTTGGACTTCCTGGCTTCTCCAATACTATGGTTCTGCCTATATGTCACTCTATTCTATGTAGATACGGACTAAGTCCCGTAAATCAGGACTGCGAACACTCTCATACCTGTTTGGGTGTGGGAGGCGTCGGCCTTGGAGAGTGAAGATTGGTTGGACTTCCCATGGTCATATGACTCAGACTCAACGAACGCTTCTTAGGTGGGAGCTGCAACATGGCCGCCGATTGGCAACGCTCCATTGGCACTGGACTCTGCTTGATGGTCGAGGGCGCTTTCTCCTTCTCAGGGATGGGGCCAAGCGATAAAGACTTCTCTGTATCCGATTTAACTACAGGGAAAAGGATAGTTTTTAGATTAATGAGCAATACAACAAAAACCCTATTCTTGCTCTTAGACTCTGTATTTACTTTCCCCATTTCCCCCATCCAATGTACTTTCAAATGTTTATCAATGTGTTCATGACAGTGCTTTATGTTTTAGCACTCAGCATGTACACAAGTGGGACTTGGATCAAAGTCCAAACAAAAGGACTAAACAGTTTTTCACTTCTTTTTATAGCTCTATCATATTTATCATATTTACATGGGTTTGTTTGAAGTTCAATTATCTCAGCATTACCAATTATTGTATAACTCCCCTGGTCCCCGAGCAGGACTGCTATCTCAGACTCCAATGGTCAATTACTTTCTATAACTCATCTGGTTCCAAAGCAGGACTAGGACCAGAGTCCGCACTATTAGACTCAAATAGGCAATAATTGTCTATAACTCACCTGGTTCCCAAGCAGGACTAGGACCAGAGTCTGCACTATCAGACTCAAATAGTCTTCTCTTCTCTTTATGGATCTCCCCATGGATCGGACTCCGAAGCCTTCCAGGACTCAGCATCCTACTTGGGCTAGCCCGATGCAGAGAACCTGGGCTAGTCAGCTGACTGGGGCTAATCAGTGGCAGCGGGCTGGTCAGTGGGCTCATCATGTGATGTGATGGGGAGAGGAGGAGCGGGCTGGTGACGGGACCAGGGCTGGTCAGTGGGCCGGGGCTTGTCAGGGGGCCTGGGCTAGCCATGGGGCTGGTGGAATGCCCGCCGGAACCCGACCCCCCGCTCGCCGACTTCTTGCGCTCCCGGCTGCACCACTTCCAGTCAGGATGGGCCTTGAAGTGAGCCTCTTTCACCTGTTAGACAGAAATACATATTTTACCCCACTTCATCAAAATCATTCACAACTCATAGAAGATAATTGTACAAATACACAAACATTTCTTCTTGATTGTGCTCACAATATCAATCTGTACATTCTTTCTCCAAAGAAAATTAAGGACTCTGAAGACCTGTTAACCCATCTGGAATGCCAGTTCATGGTAATTGTGTTTCTTCTTTGGTTTGAGTGCGTACCAATCTCCCAAAATCTTGCTGACAATTCTATTGCCATGTTGTAACCACCTTTCTTAAGGCTGGGACTTGAACCAACGACTCTACAATAGAAATGCTAACGAAAGCCAAGAGACGTTAACTCACCTGGAATGCTAATTCATGGTATTTCTGTTTCTCCTTTGGTTTGAGTGCGTACCACCACTCTCCCAAGATCTTGCTGACAGTTCTATTGTCTTGGTTGGGATGTCTTTGATGGACCAGAGCTCGATGTCGCTTGCTGAAGATCATGAAAGCATTCATGGGACGCCTCACATGGTCTTTGTCTCGACTCTGTGAAGAAAGAGGAGGAAAGTGAAGACTCTAGACAAATGCCTACAGGTAAAAAATATGAATAGCCAATGGATGATTCGCCCACAAACTGTTAAGAATACCCCTAATAAAATGAAAAGCTCCATAATTGCTACTAAGCTCAATACGAAGTGTCATTTGGCTTGAACTGAGTTAAAAAAAAAATCATATCCTCAAGCAGAGCAGCTCTATGATAATAATTCAATTAATAGATGTAACTTCTGAAGGTTTCCATGGCGAAGAAGAATAGCGTAGTAGGTTTCACGTAACATTATGTACCTTTCTTGGGCAAATGTTGGTTCTAAAACGGACCACCCAAACTCAATGTTTCGACAGGTGTGTTCATGTCGTCTTCAGGACAATGAGCAAAGTTAATAGTGCAACAAATTTTCTAAGCACAAAATTTCTGAAGCCCCTCAGGAAGAAGGAAAAAGCTTTGAAAAGTAGGGGCTTGACCGACCTTTCTTGGACTTCTTGGTTCCTTCTCATCCTTGGGTAACGAGCTGAGAGATTGTGATCGTCTCTTACTGGGAGATACGCTATCGGCAGTGGGAGGGAAGGTGAACGCACTGGGTCTGAGGGTAAAAAAGAGATAGATAAGATGAACGATGATAGGCAATAATGATCAGCTTTGTCAGCATGATAGCAACAAAGATCATATCCATATTACGGTTAAAGATAAATGCCAGTTGTGGTAACGATATCCAAATGAGTTCATACAAAATCCAATGAAATGACCACTAAAGTGTCTGCTTTTATTCATAAATATGTGTCAAAGAATTCTGGAAGAAATTGTGTAATTGCTGAGAAATTAGCAAAAAAGCACAAGATTCGGGTCAAGCGTCAGGCCGACATTCATAGCAATAATAATACACTGTCCCACGTGCGCTTATCTGTGTTGGTGATCTTCAGCGTGAACATTTTTCAGCGTAGATTTCAAAATTTCACAAAGTTCAGTTTATGTAACTGTACCAGGTCTAGATCCTCGATGATAAACTGACAATTAAGCCTGGTTTTACAGCCTTTCTCATGAAAACAGTGTTTACTGCAACTACTGGCAATTATTTTTAATAAATTTACTGTAATAACAATTATGATTGTGGTGGTGGTGAAGATGATGCTTTTCATGAAGATGAGAACGAGGAGGTTAGGATGATTATGATGAGGAGAGGGAGGAAGAGAATAATGATGATGATGAAGTGGAGGTGAATGATAGTGACAATGATGATGTAGATTATGATGATGGTGGTGAAAGTGATAGTGATTATAATGACGATGGTGATGGCCATGATGATGATGGTGATGGTGTTGTTGATGCTGAGATTGATAACCATCCAAGAATAATCAATGAATAGCAATCACAACATCAATAATGCCAGATGAAAGACAGTGGATAATTGGTATATATTCTAGAAAGGAAAGAACACAAAAATGGCCATTACAAGATTAGCTTCTTCCTCAAGACTGAGGAGCATTTCATGAATAGTTTTGTCATCACCAAATGTTAAAAGCTACTGAATCCTTCAACCCGATTGGCCGAGAGCAAATTGGTCGGTGAAAATCACTGCAAAACTGTCCATGAAAGGCTCCCCGGCCCGGGGTTCATTGACAGGTTAAGAGAGACAGGTAGAGTGTGAGTGATGTCTTACCCTTCTTCCCTTTTTGGCAGGAGTCCATCGTGTTTTCCCAGGATAGTCGTTCCTTGCACCGTTCTCACTCCAGACAACTTTATCGTATCACCTGAGAGAGGAAAGGGGAGGAAGGGGAAGAGAGGAAGGAAGGAGGTGAGAGAGATGGGGAGAGATGGATGGAGGAGAGAGATACACGGAGAATGAGAAAAAGAGAGAAGAGGTGAAAGGTCGAGAGGAGATGAGAGATGGAGAGGGGGTATAATGAATGAGAGAAAAGAGAGAGGGGTAGAGAGAAGGGGAAGAGAAGGGTTGAGAAGTGAAAGAGACAGAAAGGGAGATGTAGAATAAAATAGGAGAGACAAAGAGAGAGATAGAAAGAAAGAACAAAAAGAGATAACATAGGACAAAAGAGAAGTGTGAGATACAACAGGCAAATGTCACAATTCCTTACAGAGCAGACTCTATATAATGTACAATGCATAACAAAATAACTGTTGAAAGAAAAAAAATCCTTGTAATATATTCCCACAACAAAATATACTGTATCTATAAGTAAATTATAACAATATTGTCCATTATGTGAAATAAGTATCATTCTCAGGCCATTGCATGTAGTTTGTGATCGATGTGATTGCAAGAAAATCAGCATGCAATCAAATTCTTGACTCAATCAAATTTAAAATGCATCAAAAAATAACCCTGCATAAAATAAAATACATATAAAGAAAATGAGAAAAGATACTTATATTCCCATGACAAAATACTTCAAGAGCTCCGAAGTTGTCACATCATTGTCCATTATGTGAAACAAGTATTATCCTCAAACCATTGCATGTAGTTTGTGCTCGAGCAAAATCAACATGAAAGTCTGAAATATGCGCTTCTGATTGCAAGAAAATCAGAATGCATTCAAATTCTTGGGAATGATTTGATTGCATCTCCCTCCCTAAATAGGCACCTGGACCTAGTTTGCATTCAGATGGAATAGATTGCAAACTTAGCCATGTATATGGACATAAGAATTGAATGACCATTAGAAGCAAGGCTGCCACGGTGGTTAGCATGACGGCAATGTTGCCATCAGTGATCAAGTTTAAGCCCCGAGGCTCCACCCCCATTGTTGACATCATCAACTCACCTTGCATCTGACTGGCTGCTCCTTGCTGACTGCCAGGTATAGCCTGGGCTTCGCTGGGTGTCGGAGAGGAAGAAGCAGAAGGATGACTGATGTTGAAGATAGGGACCAGAGAATGCCAGTAAAAGACAGGTACATGGCCAGGTGGGACTACAACTTGGGCTACAGAAAAAAAAAATGAAGATTGCATTCAAATCAGTCTTTTGAATCAGCTCCTGACTTAGCTTTAATGGTTTTGATATAATTCACTTGAGTCTACAAGCAGTTGGTATAGATCTCAGACAGTCTAATACCATTTGGGCAAATACCAATTTTGTTCTCTATCACTTTGGTGTAATTCATGTTGGGTAACACTACACTTGGTCTAGTACCCACTCATAGCCAAATTCTTATAAAGTCTAATTCTCATTTTGTCTAATTTCCATCTCATCCATTTTGTTTTTTACTTTGTCAAATGAAAATTTGGTTCATAAACAGTTCATTTTAATAACCTTATAGACTTGGTAAAAGACCAAGTGAATATTAAACAAAACTGGTATTGCCTGACTATAAATTAGACAACATGGTATCAAGTGGTTTCAATGACAATTGCACTAAATGGTCTGTAGACTGTCTGGTTGTAGATGAACTAGGATTAATCGTAAACCTTTGTGTTACGGAGCTCAGGTGCTTATTTCACACATTTTAGTCAGGAGGGGCACATGTAAATGAAACGCCTTTTCGTAGGGTGCAAGCTCTGGACCTCTAGTGTGAGAGGGTGCTTTAATCAGACTAACAGTTCCACACGTGATCATACTCACCACTCCCATCCTTCTTATCTCCTTTGCTACTGTCCTTTGCGCCCTTTGTCACCAGCGGTACTAGAGCTGATGGAGTCATGGGAGCTTGGCCAACCTGCTGCTCGCCTTGGGGTACGACGCGCCCACCTTGAGGAACCTCTCTCCCCTGGTCACCGCTCTTCTGCCTCCTAGTTTCTTGGACAAATACATCATCTCCAGAATGCCCTTCCTTTGACTGTGTTCCTTTACTGGTCTTATCATTACTGGGACTTGTCTGGGTTTCCTGGACATGGATACTGCCAGACATTGTCTGATTCGGTGGAGCCAAGAGAGCAGCTCGGAGTTTGTTCTCAGATGGAGGTGGAGGGAACTCAAAGTGGCTTTTCTCTCCTTGAGGATGCTGCTGATGTGGCTGTTGCTGCTGCTGCTGCTGAGCCTGTGTCGATACTGCTCTTGGCTGCTGCTTTGTGACGTTGACCGGCGATAGGATATGCTGTCCCGACAGCTGGCTAGGCGTGCCTGACGACGACCCAGAGAGCTGGGCCGAGACGGGCGATTTGGGAGTACTTCCGCTTAGTTCCACTCCAGAGTCCTGGCTATCTGTTCTCCTGGAATACTCCCTTTTGGCATGCTCCATGCGAATCTGGAGCTTGTGAGGGCTGACCGGGGTTGCAAAATTGAGTCCTGTCTGCACCGTCGGTGTAGAGCTGGAGCTGTGACCAGGCTGGAGTCTAGGGGATGTGACCTCAGATGACCTTCCAGAGATTGGTGTACTGCTTCCCCACCGGCTTGGAGTGCCAGAGTGAGAGCCGTGTTGCATCTGAAAACGAATCATATTCAAATGTAAGAATCGGGAACAACAGTTAGTTTTCTCACTGGACCTGGAAAGAAACCTGGGGGGAGTTTCATGAAGATCTAAGTATGACAAAGAGTCACACTTAAATGCTGATGCGTACATGATATGCAACGCACAATCTTATTGATTAATACGCATTAGCCAGGGGCCTCGGAATCGGGGGGGGGGCTTTAGCCCCTCCCCCACTTTTTTCCAAAACCATGTACAAAAACATAACCATATGATTGTGATTTTTTGCGTGGTCAGCCCCCCCCCTCCCCACTTTGAAAACCGTTCCGCGGCCCCCGGTAGTGAGCGTCCTCTTGGCATGATCTCATTATCTGACCAATGCTGTCATGCCTTTATAACGCACGCAACTGGACATTTAAGTGCAACTTAAATCTTTTTGAAACACCCCCCCCCCCCCCCCCGAACATATTAAAGCCTCATACATGGTATATAATACAAAGCCAGAAAAAGCCTGGAAAGGAAACGTGTCAAGGCCTCGAATCAGGCAAAATCTGAAATAAGGCAACTCTGAAGAATGCATTATCAGATATGCTCATCTACAAGCCACCACTCACCAATCTGTTTTACAGTTCCATCGTATTTCAAATACTGGTCAAACAAATTTCCTCTCATCAATGATCAATATGAAGATGAGGTGAGGGTGTCATGAAAAGGTTTGTCAGTGATTTCACTGACCAATTTATTCTGAGCTAATCAGATGCAAGGATTTCGCTAGCTTATAACAGTAGTCAGTGATAATCACTGACTTTTTGTTTCATGAAATGCTCCCCAGATCTATCAATTCAAACCAAAGTGCAAGACAAATGATTTCATTATTTTTTTAAAAACATTCTGGTTGTTTGAGAATAAACATGTTTCAAAAATGCATTAATCTCCGCAGCAGCATATTTACATTGTTTGTTGTTTCATCTGATAAAAAACCATATGACATTCAATATTGAAATCCTGTCTAATTGTAACTACCTAATTTGGGTTACATATTAGCTGATATAATGGTATTTGATATCTGATTAAAGATTTATTAATAAAAACTTTTGAATTTACAAAACCATGATTGATATAATTACTAGTAAGTTGGATAATGATAATAACTCAAATGAATGAAATACTTTTAATGAATACTGTTTATCTACTACATTCAACAATTTCAGTTTCAATTCAACTTTGTGAATGTTAATTTTCATACTTTAGTCTTTGGGTACTCTTGAAATTTGTACAATAAAAACAAACATAACTTTGATATATACATGCATATCAATGATCATTAAATTACCAAAATATAGATTTGCAGTTTCAATTTGTTCAAACAAATTAATGAAATGGAGTGAAATGAGACCAAAAGGTGGGATTTTCTTGAAAACACTGCAGCAGAAAAAGAAAAGTTTGAAACATACCGGGTACCTTTTGAAGTTTGAAAAGCTTTTTCAAGTTTTCAGGATAACAAAATTGTATAAATCGATAATGTGTTCATTCTGCTGTTTCATAAACATTCAAGAAAAGACAGACAAATAAATGTCTTTCCCAATACATCAATTTGGCCATGGTAATGGCAGGAAACCTGATGATTTTTAAGTATCAACATGCACTTCCGATACAGTATGCAATCATTCCCTTCATCAATTTGCGTTATCAATTCCCGATTGATCATTTAATTAGATTAGATTTCATAGTGTTCAACATTCATCAAAGACATCCCACCATGAATATCGATTTTGTATGTCTAACATTCGCAGACTTTATAGGTATTGTTTTGTATTGTCCCTACCGGAAATCTTTGCACCCCCATTGCCATTCCCGTCAACCCCCTCAATGGCATGATTGATGAACCATTGAGCGTTTTCATGACAAAACGTGAAGCATAATCAACAAACACATACATCAAAGCATATAAACAATCACCTCTCAACTATCCCTATAAATACTGGATACCCTTCTTAGGTACATAACACGATGCCTCCGGAGGAACATTAGGAAACTCAAACACGACTACAAAATATTTACCCCCCCCCCAAATAAAAAAAGAGGAGAGAGGATTTAAATGGGGGCAGCAAGGAAAACTGATGTTGTTGGAGATGAGGTCTCGGGGATGTATATTTTGAGGCGAGGTTGGACAGGACAGTCTTGCAAATAACCAATTACTTTAGTTATAGCTGTCTGGTACATGCCGCTTTGGGTGAAACGGGCATATTCATTTCACCGATCCAGGCACATGACCGGCATACAAAGCGGACTACATATGGGAGGTGTTCTCACTAGACCCGAGTAGTGGGTGGGATCGGATGATGCACCCGCCAGGGGAGTTTTTCACAAAGGAAATAAAATATTCCAGTGATTTTCACTGTCGTATGTGTTCTCTGAACCAATCAAATCTATGCGGGGGCATTATGGTCTAATGGTAATGACTCTCATCGTTCAATCCTAATGAAGTGGGTTCGATTCCCAGCCAAGGCGCGTTTTCCTTCAGCAAGAAATTTACCCACATTGTGCTGCACTCAACCCAGGTGAGGTGAATGGGTACCTCGTAGGAATCGATTTCTTGAAACGCAGAGTACGTAACAGCCGTTCTGCTAAAGACAGCGTGTAATTATGCTGCGTTACTGAACATGTAGAGCGCTATTAAAGAGACTTCTGAAAAAATGACTTAAGCGCTACATGTATATCAGCAAGCATAATTATTATCTTCATGCAAGCACTGGTATGCACCTCCACGGATACCACAAGCAGCCGTGTCTTATAAAACTTTGCAATAGATTCAATTCAAATCACACTCAATTTGCGGTTGATCACATCTCCTAACAACATATGTTTTAATAGATCACTTACAAGTCTTTGTAAGATGGGGTCCGGGGGCCCCGTTTCACAAAAAGAGTTACAACTATGGTAACTTTGCCATAATTGTGAGTACCCTGAACCCGGGGGGCCACTTCAATTCACGAGTGGATACCATGCGCGACCAAGGGGTCTCGAAAAGCACCCTAAACACGTAATTTCCATATTCTGAAAATGCACCCCTTAACAAGTATTGGCGTGTGAAACCCTACCCTTAACAAGTATTGGAAACAAAACGATACTCTTGGCAAATATGCCCTGAAATGAACCCCTAAACAAGTACAGGAATGTTTTATTGTTACGGGTCCTTCGGTCGTCGGCTTTACCTTATTTGGTTTAGTACGACCCCACCTTCTACACTTCGCGCAAATAGGACTCTAAACACGTAGTGTTGGGGCAAAAAGGACATCCTTTATAAAACATTCTAATTTTGTTTTATCATCCCCGCAAATTCGACCCTAAACACGTAATTTTCCGAGCGAAATAGATACCCTTTTTTCATTATTTTTGTGTTTTTGACACCCTTATCACGTTACGTACGTAACGTGCCCTATCGTGAAAAGGACATCCTTTTTACGTGTTTTTTTGGTCGCGCATGGTATCCACTCGTCAATGTAAGTGGCCCCCCCCCCCCCCCCCCCGGGACCCTGAAAAGCTTTATCGTGACTGGCCGCTATAAAGCTGTTACGATGGTAGTTACTAAAACCATAGTTTTACCTTCTTTATGAAACAGGCCCCAAATTTCCACCCTTTAAGAGGAATAATGACAACGAACCCATCCAGAACCTAATTTCTCTTTTCAGGTGGCAGCAGAGGTGTATGATTACATGTGGAGAGAATGGACAGGCTCGAGCTTGGCCAAAGTAGATGGCCAAGGATGGCTATCACTAACTCTCAATGGGATCGCAGAAGAGGAATCCTTAAATTTATCCAGTCTTCCTGAATCATACCTTCATGTAAAGTAATGCATTGTCACCAAATCTTGGGTGTTTTACTTAGAAATGACTGATCACATGTTTAAAATATTTGTAATTTAAAGATAAAGAGAATGGACAGAGAAGCTTGGCCAGAGTTGATGGCGGCGCATGGCTTTCACCAACTCTCAAAGGGATCAAAGACAAGGATTTGCAATAAAACATACAGTCTTTCTGAAACAAAAAATAAAGTACCTACCTTTTGACTGACTGACTGACTGACAGACTGACAGACTGACTGACTGAAAGACTGACTGAAAGACTGACTGAAAGACTGACTGAAAGACTGACTGAAAGACTGACTGAAAGACAGACTGAAAGACAGACTGACTGAAAGACTGACTGACTGAAAGACTGACTGACTGACTGACTGACTGACTGACTGACTGAAAGACTGACTGACTGACAGACTGACAGACTGACTGACTGAAAGACTGACTGACTGACTGACTGACTGACTGACTGAAAGACTGACTGAAAGACTGACTGAAAGACAGACTGAAAGACAGACTGACTGAAAGACTGACTGACTGAAAGACTGACTGACTGACTGACTGACTGAAAGACTGACTGACTGACTGACAGACTGAAAGACTGACTGACTGAAAGACTGACTGACTGACTGACTGACCAACCGACTGACTGACTGAAAGACTGACTGACTGACTGAAAGACTGACTGACTGAAAGACTGACTGACTGAAAGACTGACTGACTGATTTATTGATTGATTGATCGATCGATCAATCCGATCGATCCAGGTAAATCGATCCAGGTTCAACAACTCTACCAGCACAATGTGTCATATGTGTCAGAATATTAATCTGTAAAGTTATTTTAATAGTAGGATTTGTTGACCTCTGAAATGAATTATCTAGACCTTCCTTACTATTTCAACTTTTTAAAACTAATTAAAACAAACAGACAGAAAAGATGTTTTTGTTTGCAGCACAGTCTGTTGAATGCCTATAATAATGATGATTTTATACCTGTGAGATGGGCATGAAAGTGGTCTGACTGCGGTGGCCGAAGTGAGCAGGAGACGGTGTCTTGGAAGCGGTACGGGGAGAGTGGGGAGCCGAGTGATGCTGAATCGGTGTGAAAGACGGCGTTCCCGATCGCGAGTTGCCCAACGATATCAGCATGTTGGCAGCCTCGGCCTCGTCCATGTCAAACTTAGACGGGTCAATCTGCGGTCGCGAGTCTGAAAAGAAGGAAGGAAGGAATGAACACACATTAAGGATACTTGACAAATATTGGCTTAAGAGGGATCAATCTGCAATGTCCAGTGACAATTTTCATGTTTACTTGGAATACAATCCAAGACTTTCTTCACCTTTTTTCAATATTACAATAAATCTCTCATGATACCATGGTTGATATCCTCTAATCTCAAATATATGACAATTTGAATTTTTCTATGTTCTCTTTTCTGCTGGACATCAAATACAAATGGCACGCCGCAAAACAGATGACATTACAGAATAAAATCCTTTGAACCTTATAAATTGCTGTATCTTCTTCCAGTTGGGATATATGGCAATATTTGAAATGGCAATATTTGAAGAGTTCCGGTGAAGCATCATGTACTCTTGTCGGAGCAAGTCTTCGCTCTTCACGAGCCAGCCACAAGATTTGCTGTTGAAAGCCGCAAAGCCTTTCAGACAATAAATAGATCAAAATTTGGTTTCCCTAAATCTTAGTTTCTGCCATTTTGGGAAAAGCTGAAAGACGACAACAAAGGATTTTGTCATTACCCATGTTAAGAAGAGGCCAAAGAAGGAAGCAAAACAAATGGTGGGAATTCTAATTTGATACCGATACATTTTTCCTTACAATATACACCTTCATGTTTATCTAAAATACCTATAAATTCATCATTATGGATGGATGGATGGATAGATAGATAAAAAAATAAATAATAAATAAAAATAGTCAAAAGAGAAAATGCCTAATTCAAAGTTTTAGGGGTGCATTTCCAAAGATACCATTACCTACCATAACTGTTTTTATTATGCCATGCATCATTCTTTAATCACTCAATAAGGCTAATATAGCATTAAATTATTCCACCTACTGGATATCCACTCCAAATTTTCCCACTTCTCATTTATTAATATTCAACACATTTCAGATCACATACCCCATCCATATCATAATTTCATTCAAAAGTGGCTAATAAACGAATACAAGCATGCAAATCCTTCATCCACACACAGTAAAAATGCTGTTTAAAATTGTTATACAATGCAGTTTATTTCATAAACCTTACACAGGGTTGTTTAACAGTTTAAATAGCCATGCTTAATTTGAGAAATTATATATTACACTTTCTTTAAGATTTTAAACAATTGTTTAAACCATTTGAACTGCTGTAAGGTTAATATAGTAATCAGCATCTACACTGTACAGTACAAAATTTTAAACAGCATTTTTACTGTTTTAAAAAGTTCATTATATATCCAATTCTCAATAAATTCACAATGGTTATTTTAACTGTTAAACTACAGTAAGGTTGATATAGAAATCAGCTTAAGGTATAAAATTTTGCATTTTTAGTTTTAAAGAGTTTATTACCTCAAAATAATTTTTGTTCAAACAGGCCAAATGGTAATAAAGATCTTCACTGGTTTTATGATTCATGTTCCCTTATTAGTATGTCCTCATAAAAATCTCAAACAGGAAAGTTTAATTTCAAATACCGGTATCCAATTTTCAATAAATTCAGAATGGTTATTTAAACTGTTAATCTACAGTAAGGATGACATAGTAATCAGCATTGTACAACATTTTAAACAGCATTTTTACTGTTTTAAATAGTTCAATACCCCCTCCCTTTTATAACAGGCCAATTGGTAATAAAGATCTTCAGTGGTTTTATGATTAATGTTCCCTTATTAGTATGTCTAAATGAAAAAAATCTCAAACAGGAAAGTTTAATTTCAAATATCCAATTTTCAATCAATTCAGAATGGTAATTTAAACTGGTAAACTACAGAAAGGTTGATAAAGTAATCAGCATAAAGTATAAAATTTTAAACAGTATTTTTACTGTTTTAAAAAGTTCATTACCCCAAAATAATTTTTGTTTAAATAGGCCAAATGGCAATAAAGATCTTCGCTGGTTTTATGATTCATAGTCTGTTATTAGTATTTCCTCATTACAGATTCCATCTCTATCAAATACAGGGCTTTGTTTCAGACCAACCCAACATCTAGGATGTGTTCAAGCGAACAATTTTTGGTCTAGAATCATGGATTCGAAAGAAATTTGTTGCTAAATATTATGTTCACTTATTAAAGTATTGGATCAATAAAAATAAACTATTTATTCTCAAAATTCTGTATGCTTCTGTGTAATTGCCAAATGCAATTGTGAAATTATTGAATATTCAAATGATTATCATAGGCTGTAATGCTCATGATCGCACTATGTTTACTGTAAAACCATGCAGACGTGGATGGATGGATGGACGGACCGACGGACGAACCAACCAATAAACAAACGAACGATTGACTAAACAAACTAACAAAATGAACAAAGAAAGCAAAATTAAATATGTCTCTATGCGCTTCTAAACTAATATTTATATTAAGCTAAGCAGCCAGTTATACAGCACACAAGCCAATAAAAAGCGTTTTATATCATTGGCCTAAACACACCCTTCCTTTCATACTTGCATCAATTATACAGAGATGAGTCAGGTTGGGCTTGTGAGGACAAAGAAATGAATCAACTTTTCAAAAGAAAGATAGTTATGCTACAGTCACACCAGTGAATCAGACTCCAAACAGACCAAAGCCAATGTGTATATTACCAATGACATACCGTTGGTCAATTTGGGGTCGGTTTCGTTAAGTGTGACTGAGGACAGAGATTCACAAACACACACTGTAACTAGTAGTTGTAAAATATAAAATAGAATACAAAGGGGAAAATATAAAAGAGAGAAATTATAAGGAGAAAATACATTCTAAATCCCAAGGATTAAAAATATATCCAGATTGGCTATGGATAGTCTATTAACTTAACCATCTTTTTCATAATCAACGAAATTTTTTTGTGCCTTGCAAGAGTATTGTCTAAAACATACAGTGTATTCTGGATAATTATACATGTTCATGGAAATTGTGATTTTTAATCATCCAAATCACCTGAAATGAAAATGAACAAGGAAAATATATAATACATCCTAGAGCCTGGGAGCAAGGCTTTACATCAAAACCTTTGCAATGTCATCCCGACGACGCACCTCTCTCACAAACCCATGGCTGAGGTACTCTCGACGACGTCATCGTCATATGAGAAATTTCGAGGAGAGAACGAAATAGGGAAATATTTGCTTTTATTTTTGAGCCATTACTGTAATTGGTTGATGAGCATATATGTATACCCCTCGCTTCCCCAGAGCTATTACACGTAGAATATGAGCTACAAAGTCAAGCCAATTATTCTGTCTCATTGCGATATATCGAGAGCATTATTTGTCGTACACTGAACATGTGTTAAACCAAGTTTATTGGGTGAAGTATCGCTCTATTTTTAGGCCAGAGAACCCTTCGCATTCACTCTCATTGTAGAGTAATAACGCACATCGTGTCTGATTAAAATTGGCCAATGCAAGGCAAAAGGCGTTCATGATCTATTTCTGTGTTATTACACAATGTTTTGAGCTCTTGATTGAAGAAGAAACGTGAAAGGGGGCACAGCAGATGAACAACCGACAGAGAGAAGACAAAAACTGGAGAGCAGAGAACAGGTGGGCAACTAGATGAAATTTATTGAAGTATGAAAAAGACATATGAAATATGAGGGAGAGAAATACTCAAATATGAAAGAAAATATTAAGATAATCCATTGAGGTCGAAAAGAAAGAGAAAAATAAAGGAGAATAATAAAGATAGACAAAGAGAAAGAAAAAAAGTCACAAAGACATAAAGACAGGAAACAGAAAGAGAGAGAAGGAAGGGAGAGGAGAAGGAAAGAAAGAAAGAAAGAAAGAGAGAGAGAAAGAAAGAAAGAAAGAAAGAAAGAAAGAAAGAAAAAAACAATAGATAAGTACAACAAAAGCAAATATACAAAACAGTTCAACAAATTTATTGAATGGGTTAAACCGAGACATCAGGAGGGGGGGTAAAAATTCACTCCAAACTTTCCTATGAAATTTGCCCTATATGTCATGATCAAAATGAATTAGAAATAGATGAAAATAGATGATGAATTTTTGATAAAGATTCTTTCAATTATTAATGGATGACTCAACTTCATTGTATAGCAAAATCATGTCCTATATTTTGGTGAGCATCTATCCTAAAGTATGTTTTATTAAAAGTGTATCATTTTGATTTATTTCATGTGCATCTTTTCTTTATTTTTTTTCTTTTGGAGGTTCTTTGTAAGCTATACTTCTCGTATTTTCTTATTCCTTTATCTAGGAGCTTATTTACAACTTTCTTTCAGTGATCATAAATGCATGTTTCTATTAATATACCTGCTTTCATGCGTTTCTATATACCTTCTTAGATATATATGTGTATATATATATATATATATATATATATATATATATATATATACACTGTATACATATATTTCTATAAACCTTCTTTTATATGTTTTATAACCTGCTTCTTTAAACCTTCTTTTATGTTTCTACATACCTTCTTTTATAATCCTGCTTTATGTTTTTACATGTATATAATTACCTTAATGTTTCAATTAGCCTGCTTTTATGATTTTTTACCATGTAATTAAAATACTATTTTCGTAACTCATTTCCATGAACACATTTCCATGCACACATTGTTTTCCTTAACGATGATTTCTACAATTTTTCTTCACAAAAGTGTCAAATGCAGCAACTTTAAGACTGAACAGCTATAAGTGCAAGGACACTGACCAAACGAGCGCATCGAATTTGTATTAAATGACAAGCCTATCTTTCCCATCTTTCAGCCTAAGCACTTAATTCCTACTCCAGAGCCCACCCACTGCCCGTAACACTAAACTTAACTCTAAAATGACTTTACGAAAAAACTAATCAACTTGAAACGAACAAAGATAAAGCAGACTGATTTCATTAATCGTAAAAGGATCTGGTCGAGAAGTAAAAGCAGTTGTCTCACAAAAAAAAAACCCAAGCCCTCCCCATAGTAACAGAATGTACATGCTTCTGAAGTTCGCATTAAAGTTCAGTGCGTTTCACCATCCAAAATTCAACTGCAATATTGCATAATGTCAAAAACATGCCCGGCAATCAGCAAGGAGTGGAGGTCTCATACAGGTTCTATGGTTAAATCGAGCAAAAGAAAACGGAGAGTACATTATGACGTCTGCGAGAACATGACCAAATTCTTGTTCCAATTCCTTGTATTTGCATCTAAACCGCTCCCTCCTCTTCTAATCACTGTTCAAATTTTTATGTATATTTCCCTTTCCTCACAATTTACCTCACTAATTTTGTTTTTACTGCTCATCCAAAATAGGAAAATCTTTTTTGCAAAAAAAAGTCAATCACTCTCTGTTTGTATCGTAATCTGGATTTCAGAATCAAACTGAAATTGAAAATAGATAATATTCCCGAATTTGCTTCATCACTTTTTGTTTCCATCCTATCCATCTCATTTATCAACTTTCCTTCGCATTCGTCTCTCATCCCTTCTATCCTCTGTTGTCTGTCGTTTTTTCTTTCTTTTCTCTCTCACTCAATATGTCACACACATTATTTCTATTTCTCAAAATATACATCATCCAAGTCCTTTTCTCGACACCCATTCACTTTTTCTTAACCCCTATGCCGACAAACCTCACCTCCTCCTGTTAACACATTATTTGCCTTCCATTCCTCTCATCTTCCTCATCATCTTCTTTAGCTCTCCCCTTTTTATTTCTTACTAATTCAATTCCCCCTTGTCTCTCTCTCTCTCCCTTTCTGTCGGTCTTGTCTCTATCTCTAATCCCTTCTTTCCAGGTTCTTACTCATTCTCTCTCTTTCTCTTCCTCTCTCTCCATCTCCCATTCCACTTTTTTTTCTCAATCACAAATGCAAGTCACATTCAAGACGATGATACACTATTGCTGCTACAAGACCTCATTCTCCCTCTTTCTTTCCCTCTTTCTTTCCCTCTTTCTCTCTCTCTCTGTCATCAGGGAAAAAACCAACAGAAGCTAAATTATCATCTCACCCGAGTTTGAACTCCCCCAAATGCAAATGCAGGATGGTTTCGAGATTCACAACACTGCCTACGTACCCGGGGAAAAAAATAAGGGGGAATTGTGTTTGAAGGAAACGGACGGACGAACCTCCTCCGGCGGCAAGTGCTCCGTCTCGATTTTCGTTCGTCTGCTGATATTGATGCCAAGCGTGTTCAGCTCACGGCGAATGATCTTATTCCCCTACAGGGCACGCAGGGCCTTGAGCAAGAGCAAGGGAATAGATTTCAAAGACCTGAAAATCTTCAAACCTTGCCCCCGGTTCCTTGAACATTAACCCAGTCTTACTCATTTACAAGTGTCATCCATTGGCATTCTTTCAATTTTTTAAAACTTCAACACCACCATTAAAAATTTTAGCACTTCAAATGCATCTTTTGTTGGTAATGTGATTTTTTTTCCTTCACCTGTAATACCACAAATTATCATTATTATTTTAATATTTCTAATTGACAAGTGTACGGTACATTCAAATTCTTTAGAACTTCAACAGCACTTCTACCCACCGTTGGGCATCTTTTCTAGATGCTGTGAAAACTTTTCTTCTCACCTGTAACAGAAAATCTTCCACACCTACATAATGATATTAATACATTGAAATAAATGTGTTTCATATGCATTTGTTTTCTGATCCCCTAAAAAAATTGTCTATAACCTTTCCATTTCTCTCTCTCTGTGTCTCTCTCTCCCTTTATCTTGCTCTCTTTCTCTAAGTACCTTCAATCAGATCGCTTGTTTTCCCACACATACAGTACATGAAAGGAAAAGGCTAATAGATTCGCAAAAGGAAGCAGACTAACCGACAGATGAACTTTGACCTTTAGCTAGTTTCCTGCCTGGGTGTTGCTACATAAATAAAATTCCCGGGCAAAACTAGGTCTGGGGTATAGACAGTCAGAGGGCCAACCCACCACGACATCATCCAACGAGCAAGCGTTCGCCTGCTAGGTCACGCCTCCTCGAATACACTACAATCGGTATGTTGACAGACCACATTCAATGATGTAAACTTCTACAGTGACTTCTTCATAGAGCATAAATGTAAACATTGCACGCTATGCTTTCTTTCAACAATTTCGTTTTTCAAACTGTATTTAGCATGCAAACCTTGTCGTCGTCGTTACAACCCTGGTGGGAGAGAGAATTTCTAGGGTTCTGTGATTTCATCGCATTTAACTCTAGCTCGGATTTGTCACATCTCTCACCTGATCTGTGTGCCGTCTAATCAGATGGCTATTGTCAACAAATATTGAAGAATAAACTCATCACCCATCCATGAGATGGATGTGCCGATGCGATGGATTAATGACTTGACCAAACTTTTCCTCTCACCTGTTTATAGGGACACTCCACGCTCCTGGAGCTGGTTTTCATGAACTCGGAAGAATACGAGGGACATTGTTTTTGATGTTTGACTAAAATCCATCATACATGCAGACATTAGACATACATTAATACAGGTCTTATTGTCATTGTTTCACTCGATTTCCTATATATTTTCTATAAGGCCATAATTGATTCATTGCTATCATTTCAGTGTTTTTCATCAGTGAATAAATTATACAATTAGTAGTTTTATAATTGGTAACTGTTCCCTTTTGATAACGTAATTATTTCAGTTTTATTCATATTATAATTTAAGTTAAAATATTGGTTTATTTATGTTACCAAGTATTGTTATCTTTGACTTAAGATATTGACTTTAATTTCATGTAGGATATGAAAAAAAACGGTTTTATGCTGATCTTTTGTACCTGAATACATGTTCTAATAAAATCAAAAATAATAAGAATAGGGTTGTTTTTACTTTTCAAATTCTTGATTTTAAGATAAAAATTGATGGCAATGCTCCTGAGGTTTAAGGCTCCTGATGAAACAAATGCATTCAGATGCAATCAAAGTGCAATCAAAGTGAAAACAGAATGCAATATCAATAAAAAAAACAATCAAAAGCATAACTAATTGATAAAATCAAACTCTGGAATGTCCTCTTCTCATGGACTGTTCAAAGTCAGTTTTAGTTTAAAGCAATGATGTTCATAGTTCACTATGCATGTATACATGCCACTGGTCACAACTTCCATTGTAACTATGCTTAATAGCCAATCAAAACCCTCTAAACAAGGTAAGATTTGTTTGAATACAAAGATGGCAGCAAATGGACTTCATCCAAAGATGTACGATCATGAACTTCAGCTCCATTGCCAACTCTCCCGCACCCATCAATGTTCAACTAATTTTCAGAGTGGACGTCCCCCTTTCACTTTTAGGGCCCTTGGCATCACAGTGACCTAGTCTTCAGGCGCAGACCATGATTGACAGTTTAATCAACAAGTGGGGTCTTGAGACATTGGCAAATTGCCAAGTCTCCACCTTCCCTTTTCTTATGTTATTACATAAAATCATAATTTTTTCATTACTTCAAACTTGTGTGAATAATATTTCTCCCTATTAACGAGAAAGGTTGCAGCAATAAATATCTAATGCGCTAAATCAGTTGTCAATCCAATTTTTCTAGTTCTTGGAGGAAAAAATATGAATAAACCTAATTTCATATAATATAATATAATACAAAAGAACAAGTGGGGATGTGACATCATCAGCCCACCTAATGAATATTCATGACGACTGTTTTTGCAAAACATAACTTTAAAATTCAATAACTTTGTTATTTGTTATCCGATTTTGATGAAATTTTCGGCATTTTGCTCAGTGATTTCTACTCTATTTATCAAGCTATAAATACTTTCAGCCCGGATCAACCCTTTAATCAACAAGAGGGGGCTTGAGACATGAGTAAATTGCCGATTCGTCTACTGACAACTCCTCTACTCATCACATTGCCTAACTTCATTTGGTTAAATGCCATTTTGTCCAATAATCACTTCATCTAAGCACCAGTTCGTCTATGACCACTTCGTCTCATAACAAGTTGGTCTAATATCCATTTCATTTTCAATCATTTTGCCCAACTAACACTTAGTCCAATCAGACCAAATGGTATATGGACTAAATGGCTATTGGACCAATTGGTTATTAGACAAAATGGCGAGTGGACAACATGGATATCTCTTTGATTAGACCAAGATTGTGGATAGCTGAAGAACTGATGAGTGACAGTTAACTAAATAGTAGACGAGTTGGTCATTAATTGGAGGGAGACCAGTTGGAAATAAACTGAGACAAGATGAGTGCAAAAGAGATGGACCATCTCTACAAAAATGCCAGTCTGGGCATTTTTAGAATGCATATTTCCTTTTCCAGACATCTTTCCTTGAGTGAAGAACATCTTGCAAAGCGGTGACCAAGGACCTTCTCTGCGTTGTCCAAAACTACTTTGGGCAAACACCAAAACACTGTAGCCCCCTCAAAACAACGACCATGGGAGTGTTTAATCTGTCAAAGTTATATTGAAGATGCACTTAACGTATAGGTAGAGTCTTGTGACATTAATGTTTTATCATGCTGTAGCACTTTGTCCATGGGTAATTGGCAGGGGAGAGTAAGTGGGGGAAGGGTTCCATTATACCCCTTTCATACTGTGCTTATCCCCTGCGAACATTCAAAGGGGAAAGTGTCCAGTGTGAAAGGTACAGCCGCCGAACTTCTCCACCTCCAGAGGTGGAGAAATTCCCCGGCAAAACGGTTTCCCCGGCAACGTTTGCCGGTGAAATGGCGAGTATGAAAGCTCACCGGAGAACTTCTCCTCTTTAATGATATCAGAAATCAATTTTTTTTCCCCGAAATCCCCTGACATGAGATTCCAAGCACAAGCTAGCTGTTATTTCTGTGGCTAAATGTGGAAGGCCACGATACGAAAATGAAATAAGGGCGATCCAATCAATCCATAGAGTTAAATAACCTCAAACATACAATCTGTTTTTGTTTTTTACTAACAATATTTATTATAAAAGCGTTATTTTTTTTTCGCCGGGGAAGTGAGGATTGCGTGCCGGAGAAGTTCACCGGGGAAAAATGGAGAGGCCAGTTTGAAAGGGGTATAAGATCGTTTACCTTTGAGTAATAACATGCTCCATTGGACTACAGTATTCTTTTAGGTTCACCACCCCCCCCCCCCCTGCACCCCAATAAAAAAATATAGGCAAACATTTGCTCATTTCAACTTCCTAAAAGAGACTCTATGAAAGGATTCAACTATTTTATTACTCTGAAAAACAAGTAACTGAATGCAATAATTTCACTACAATGGTAAACATCAAAGAAATACAAAATTAGTTTTATTTTTAGTGCACAATACAGTAGGAATTTTTTATTTGTTTGTATATACAGGCTCACTGAAGTTATCAATCAGATGTAAATAGAAATTTGACAAATTTAGCTGCAAAACGTAAACAAAAACTCATCAATCTTGGAAATTGCCAAACTTCATAAATGCTTTTGAATAACCATGAGGGAAAGATTTGAGGGGAATCAAAAACTATCTTGGATGGTACCCATATGGTTTTGATCACATCAATTCTGAAAAGAGAGCTGAGAATTTGATTTCCAAAGGAGACCATCTGTCTGTACAAAATGAATGAAGAATTGAAAGTAGCTTTAAATGCAATTAACCAAATAAATAGCATGAAAAACATCAAATTCTTTCAGCGGTAGGCATATACTGTATCTAGATATTAGTTTTTTTGTGGTGAACTTTTAAATTGGATAAATTCTGCAGGAGGGCAGAATATCTGAACGAAAATTGATAGTTGGTGAGTAAAAGATAAATCATTTTTTTTTGAAAGGGGGACTATAAAAATGATTATTTGTACATATGACGAGATATGCAGTTTATTTTCTTTAGGCATGGACCTTACTAACAACCAACCAGTCTTTATATTTTAATGCACTTATTCTTGCTCATGTGAAATTGAACAGAATACACGCACATATAAAACATGTGCATTGGTAAGGAAAGCATTTCAACAAAACTCCCTATTACTAATTTTCATCGCAAATTTGGTACTGGCCAATTAAGCTTATAGGGCTCTTGGTAGCTTATAGTTGTCAGGTAAAAAGATAGGAAAATTTTTTTTGTGTTCACCATTTCCTTGAAGTAGTTTTAATTCTGGATGCAAAATTTGAAAAGTTAACTTAAAGGAAATATTAAAGAAGAAAGAACTGTGAAAGATGACAAGGGAAGTATCACAGATTGAAAATAAATATGAAAGAATAGAACAGGGAGATGTACTGGATAAGACCCATCAAATTCTTTAATATCATTTCCAGTCAAAAATACAATACAAAGATTATAAAAGATTGACATCTCAAAGAAAAGTAGCTTACAAATATAGAATATCTGGGGGAGGGTTTCATCAACATTTTCGTCCAAGTTGTCAGATCTGACATCTTTCCTTAATTTTGATTGGCTGAGAGTCACTGTTTCTATGGAAACTGTCGGATAAAACAGGACTTGTCGGATTAAACGTCCGACAAGTCCTTTCATGAAACGCTCCCCTGTTCTAGCTACTGCTCCAAGAATATCACCTCCTTGGGATGGCCATCCTGTCCCGTTACCATGGTTACTGTCCATAACGAGGTATCCTGGTTAAGAGTGTTCGGTGAAGTTCCTGTGTTTGGCTCACATCAAGGGGTCTTTCACATCTTCATAAGATGGCACGCTTACACAAGTATGAGCCACTCTTGGCCGTGTTTTCATCCGGAATCCTCCTCCGCTGCCATTTTTCAAGGAAGGGTAGGGGCTACTAGTCTGCTTGGCAAACCTTTAACTCGAGTTTAAGTGGTTTGAATGCGTGTGTATGCTTGCTAGTCTTGTGTGAATACCAACTTGTTGATCAAAGTTTCAATCAGGGTCTGAGCCTGCAGACTAAAGGAGTACGGGGGGCAGGAGTGAGGGGACACGTACCAAAGCCAGGATGAAGCCCTAATGATTGGCCTCGATGCCCCATTAAGTGGCCTTTAAGAGTCTTGTGCTTTTTTTATTTGTCCCTATTTGTGCTGTAATATAAGATCAAGACTGTACCCTTATGAAAAGTTGCCAAGCCCTATAAAAGATTTAAATGTTAGGTCAGATTACATACAGTACATATTCCTCCATCGCTCCTATTATAGAATTGAGGTTGATTTTGAGATATCATCAAGATATCCATCGAAAAATTCTCTCTAATACCTCTTTTTGAACTTGGGACAGCAGCCTGCCCCACAGGCCATGACGCTAATGTGAAGGTCTAAGCACCTAAATCATTCACAACGTAATGACCGAGCCAAAACACCTCAGAGCGTCTCCTCGCGATTCCTGGCCCAATGCGAACCTTACAGTGCGAACAGGCTCATCCTGGGGTTTCTTATCTAAATCATTCATACCCAAGAATAATGGGTTGATTGCAAACCTGAAATATTCTGACTCGTAAACTCTATTATCCTCCAATAACCCGACACCGACCTACGAGCACGCATGGAAGAATGACTTCAGAATTCCTTGCTCTCAATGATTCATCGAGTCATGGTGTCAATATTGAGGTCAATCACGGAGCTTTTTAAAAATGGATTTTTCGCAATGCAAGCTGAACCCACTGTCCATTTGATAATGTGAACAGGCTTGGCTAGAATTTCAAAATCTCAATCATTCATGAGGAATAATTGATTGCAGACCCAAAACACCCTACAGTGAAGAAAAAGTGTGACCGTTGCAGTAAAGAGTTGCATAAAGAGGGGGGGTATCATGGTCTAGTGGTTTATGACTCTCGTCTTTCGATCCAAGGGACGTGGGTTCAATTCCCAGCCAGGAAATGTTTTCCTTCAGCAAGAAATTTACCCACACTGTGCTGCACTCCACCCGGGTGAGGTGAATGGGTACCCGGTAGGAAGAAATTGCTTGACTGCTTCAGTGCCTACATGGCAACACAGCTAAAGCCAGAGTAACAACAGCACTTTGTATCCTCTGGCAAAAAGTGTGTAACAGCTAGTATTATTCTCGATACATGCATTTCACTGGTTGAAAGTCAAGTTGCTATTGATCCTTGGAGTTGCGTTCGATCACAACTCTTTTTCCAACAGGCCCATAGCATGATGAGCCACTTGCAAAGAATGCACTTGCACCCACACATGGCCACTCTCTGCTTAGGTGTCTGTAATCAAAGACTAAACTGACAGCATACTGTACAGGCTTCATTTCAGCCAACTGAACAGTCTATCCAGGTTCAGACCCTCGTACTACTTTCATGAACTTCATAATAGAGAGTATTTACAACTTAAGCCAAGTTTCGGCAAAAGAGAATACTCAATCTGTTTGAGTTTTTACAGATATGATATGATTATTTACATGTACATCTTGGACCGATCTTTAACGTTGATATCTGAAAGATGTGACCAGGGCTCAAACCTCGTACCTCTGAATCAACTTGTCAACTTCCCCACACAGCCTGGATTGCAGGCGCAAGCCCTGATCCTAATCCATCTGATTTAGTCTACCATCCAGACCAATTTCAAACTTGTTTTCACAAACTGGGGTCTGTGCATGTAAACTAATGTTGACCCTGAGCCAAAGCCAGCTGGGCATGTTTTATCCAGGGTCCATTCCAACACATCCATTGCCTTGGCTCAAGTCCAAGCTCTATTTATTTGCTTACCATGCAATCTAGTCTACACCTTCTGACACAACACGATACAAAAATAAAATCCCACATAGTATTGAGGAAAGCCTAGCTTGGCAGATCACTCAGTCAGTGGGGAGTAGCTGTAATACAGAGCCAATGAATGTTCAATATTTCATGGAGTGGGTATAGTCTTGTGGATCAGACTTTGTTTGGTGATTGACCAGTGACAAGGGTCTGTGCACGCAGACTAGAGCTGCTGCTGCCCTCGCATCCCAGACCCTCATGCAAACCTCGGGGTGGGTTGGTTCAAGTCTGATATCCAGGGTTTGGACTTCAAGGTGAATAAATGGGTGATGGGTCCGAGCCAAGTTTTTCTGAAATTAAAGCCAGGGTGCATGATTGGTCACGTTCAACTCAGATTCCTGGAAAGTCACAAAGTATTTTTTTTCTTTTTGGCAATGTTAAGAATCATGAATGTCAACATTATTCAAAAGTAATGTTCAGTCCTCATTCAATAACCGTATCTACATGAACTGCATGCAATGTTATATTAATTTATACGATCGGTGTGAATATGGATTAGACAAATTTCCTAATAATAGTGAAAATCCTTTGATTTTGTTTTGATTTTATGAAGTCATGCAAACAAAACCAAATCATTGGATGACAAATCCGACTGTAAGGATGCCTGTCTTCTGTTTCTTATCCTTTTCATTGGTGATTACCCAGACATAAATTCAACTACTTTATTTTATGACTTTCCCCCTTCTTGGTGCATATTTCTCTTTCCCCCGCCCTTGTATGCCTCTCACCCCATTTTCCTTTTCTTTCAGCAAAGTTGACAGAAATCAGAACCTTTTAAATTTCTCATGAATTTCCTTCATTTCCCTTTTTCCTACATGACCCCAACCCCACACTCTTTTATCTATTCTCCTTACCCCATCCCCTTTTCCTTTGCCCCTCCCCATTTCCCTTTTCTTTCAGCAAAGTTGACAGATATCAGAACCCTTAAAGTTCTCATGAATTTCCTTCATTTTCCTTTTTCCTACATGACCCCCCCCCCTCACACACACACACACACACATTCTTCTATTTCTTACCCCACCCCTTCTCCTTTGCCCTTCGCCCATTTTCCTTTCCTTTCAGCAAAGTTAACAGAAAATCAGAATACTTTATAAAGTTATTTCTAAAAAAGCCTTCCTTTAATGAATTCATATGGCTCTTCCCATCATTACATGTATGTCTGTTCTCTACCCCCCCCCCCCCCCCCTTTCTCTTTCAGCAAAGTTAGCCGAAATCAGAGCCCTGACTCAATAACAAACTCATTGAATCAACTCATTCAATTGATGACTAAAATTGTGTACGGTGAATGACAGACAATGAACCGAGTGCAAACATACCATAACTGTTCACATAAAAGGTATGCTCACGAGGGGCCTGGGAGAAGGCAGCACTTGAGGTCTCAAAAACACACTTTCTAGACTTTTTTTTCTTGTTTATCGCCCGATGATTTTTTTTCACTGACTTCTGGTATCACATTACTAAGCCCCACCCCCTCAATGTTATCTCGACTCCGCTCCACGTTTCAAAACGTGTGGTGACATCATCCTCCTTTCATTCGCGCACATGCCCCATTCATACCAAGCAATACTTGAAGGGAAACTAATAACTGGTCCCATAAAAACCATTGATCCAGGCTGCCATTTCTCACAGCGAGAAAATCTAAACAGACACACACAAATTACCAGAATCAATTTGTTTGTTTATTTTTGCGTGTTTTTAATTTCTATGAGTTGTTCTTAAAAAGGCAAAGTTCTGTAGAACTACACTATTGAAATCAAATTAACAGTGTTTTGATGGAGTTTGAACAATTGTCTTTTTATTACAATCCACGTAGTTTGACATGGAGATGATAACTCACGTATAGTGAAAATATCAAAAGCGACTACAAACAGCCTGTTCAGACACACAAACATTATTGAAGAATTTGATATAATGCTCTGTCATGTACATGTCCCTAGAATGGACTGTATAAACAATAACATTCATAGATGCTTATACAGCACATGATATTCCACAGAATCTCTATACGCTTTTTATAGTCTATCCTACATGTATGTACTGTTCAGACACATCGTGACAGATCACAAAAAAGCATGGTATGAATGACTCCTTCTTAATCTGCATGTTGTTTTTGTCGCCACTGGACTTCATTCACACAGAGAGCCACTCAAATTTCCCCCGAGGCCTGCCGAATTATAAATCTATTTTTTTCAATTTAAAATAAGGTTTAAAAAAATCTCTAAAAAGGGAATTTTTACGTTCAGGCACACAAAAAAAGTACTGGTCATCACGTTGATGGAAAATGACCTTACCCTAGATACCTAATAATCAAACAAATCAATTGTATAACAATGCCATTCTAATATAAAATTGCGGTGTCTGTATAAATGAGGTTGTATTTTTCTTTTAGTCAAAACTGCACACTTGCATTTTTTGGTTTTGCTTTAATATTTTTGTTTGTTTTATGTTTGTTAATTGTACTGCAAATTTTTATTTAACAAACTAGAGATAACAATTTAAATATGACTTCTTACCAAAACCTCATATCTCAAAAAAAATTGAAGAAAAAAAAGGAAAGGGCAGCTCGGAGAAAGAACTGTATAGAAGTATGGCAACACTGACGATTTCATATTGTCTTGAAACTCTTTCTTAGTATCTTTGAAATATTAAAAGGCCACCACACAAAAAAATATGACTGGTCTGCGATCCGATTTTGGAATAAAGTGTAGTAAAACTTGATGCGAATATAGAGAAGTGGAACATCTTTCTGTGTAACTAATGCTACCAACATAATTGGAATATTTAAAAGCGAACTGAATATCTTGTCACAAAGACATCATTGCAATCATATAATTGGCTACGATTTACGATCGTGAACCAGTCATAAGGTGTCCACAGCCTTTACCCAATCACAAATGGAAGTTGTCATTTGAATCTGAAAAATAAATAGCATAAACTCAGTCTGAATGACCCTCATGCACTTTATTACAGTATAGAGCCAGTCAAAAAAAAGGTGTGCTAGAAAAAATAACCTATCATTCTCATGCTTCCACTATTTTAAATTGCAAATGAATCAATGTGTTTTGAAATCATTCTCATACAGGCAGATCTGATAACAGAAATTCCCTTGGCTGGCAGCCAGCTGGCTTGGCAGCTATTCATCGCATAACATAGCTACTGACTAATTATATCGGTCAGACATATTGTTTGTTGTCAAATTTGAGATACATACAGTAGTAGCTGTATAATGCTGGCAGACATTGGAAATACAGAACATAAATTGGATAATATTCTGCTTTCCTATACTATGTAGCATTTCATATTTTGGAACACTTCTCTAATGTAAAACACACGTAAACATTTGATTTGATAAAATGTATATACACCATGTATGTATTAACTGTTTAATTTATGTATATTATATTGCTTTTGACTAATTATATGGGTCAGACATATTGATCGTTGTCAAATTTGAGATAGGATGCCTCACCAAAGGCTGGCAGACATTGGAAATACAAAACATATTTGATGATATTCTTTTATGAAGCATTACATATTGGAACACTGTCTCTATAAAATATAAATATTAGCATCTTTATAGATAGACCAAATTTTGAAACTTTTCACATGGTATACTATACACCATGTATGTTAAACTGAATAGTAAAGTTGTTTTTTAAAATTCAGTGAGCATTTTTTTTTGCTTATGACATTAGGTGGTTTCAAACCGCCTCGATCACAAGAATCCCCGTTAAATTACGAGAACTTTTTTAGGCTAAAAAATACCCATGAATTATTCCTGCATTCACACCGCCCCGAAACATACCCTTTGGGATAAATTCCCGAAGTTACGAGCATGCGCAGTATGGTCTGATAAGCAGGCAAGGCACGAGAATCAAAGTCACTAGCCCAGCAGCCACCCACAGCGCCCGCGCCCAACGACGCCCAACGACACGCTCGGCTAAAAGTTCCCGTAAATTGCTTTCACATTGCCAAAATACCTGCGACCTTGGAAAAATCCCAGCGAAAGTTCTTGTAATTTCGCCAAGTACCTACTATTTAGCAAGTATTTTCTTTCGGGGAAATTGCGCGTAGTTTGCTTTCACATTACCAAAATACCTGGTATTTTCTGATCGGGATAAATTTCCCGATCAGAGAATACCTGGAACTGACGAACTTTGAGGCGGTCTGAAACCACCTATTGATGGATTTCCATACAGTTTAGGTTGATCGGATCAATCGTAACCCTATGGAAATCCATCGCTGTCATAATTTGTCCATAGAAAATTAGCACAATGTCCTTTGTAAACAAAGAGAAGCACAGTGAATTTTCAAGAAAACAATGAATGCATGATTATAAATGTACATCATAGTTTGAAATTATTTTGAACAAACATGCATAATACATGTTGATGTTGCTGACTCTTCATAGTTGCGATTGATTGGATCAATCGTAACTCTTCATAAGACGGGGCCCTTACAAAGAGTTATGATTGATCTAACCAATCGTAACTCTATGGAAATCCATCAGAGTCATAATATTTATCTACAGGAAATGTGCAAAATGTCTTTTGTAAACAAAGGAGAACGCACCAAGCTGTCAAGATATACATACATATCTAGAAAAAATTTGAGCAAACATGCATTTTGTATGTTGACCTTGCTGGCTTTCTATAGTTGCGACTGATTTGATCAATCATAACTCTTCGTAAGACGGGGCCCAGATATGGTCTATTGAACATTGAGCATGTTCAATCTTCATTCATGTGCCACATATGCCTAACACTATAGATCTGTAATTTAGTTGATTTTGAAGATATCCTTATTGTTTTTTCTGGACTTACAAATTATAACATAACATAGTGGATTTTTGCAGGCATCCAGGCATTGAAAAGAAATCCAGAAATAGGTTTTTTTTCATGGCAATTATTTGCAATGCTTCACGTTCATCTTATACCAAAATGCTTTGGGGCAAGATATGATTTTTTTTTTCATTGTGACAATGCAAGCAACAATCAAGTGTGGAATTGGTCATTTACCATTTAACGAAACCCCGGGGAAGTACTTTATAGTATAAATATATGTGCCATGGTTGAGACCCCATTTTCAGTCTAAATTTTTGTTCCAGACCATTACCAATTCAGAAAGCCATAGAAATTCATATTTTTCCCCATTCCGCAGACCCTCAAATTTGTGATTTCTTGTTCCAATGCACGCCAATGAAGTACTCAGCGGCGAGCTTGATCAGCACAGAGTTAGAGCCGTATCAAGCTAGCTTGTGCTAGCTCGATATGAATCTAGCAAGACGCGTGCATTTTTACCATAGCCGCTACCACCCCTACAGAAATTTAAGCATGCCGCTTGCTAGTAACTAGCATGCGACTAGCAGGGCGCTCGCTTAATAAGCGAGTGCATGCTAGCGAACAGTCCCTGCTCGCTAAAAGATCGCTTAACTATTACTCTGCACGCATATTACACGCTTATTAAGCTAGCCGCATGCTAGTTACTAGCATGCCGCAAGCTAGTCGCACGCTTCCCGCAAGCTTGGAAATTTCTGTAGGGGCAATTAAGTCTACGATCTAATGAGTTTTGGAGACCCCCTTTTTTTATATGGTCAGTTCCAGAGCATTGCATTTTCAGCGATCTTTGATCCAAGAGCTGTTCCGGAGACCCCCGTTTTAAGACCAAGATTTAGTTCCAGAGCCCCCTATTTGCGTTATCGGTGCGGCACATAGGAATCATGTTATAATTCGAGTACCCCCCCACGCCCCCCTTACAAAACTAGGGGCGCTTATACAACAGAGGCACTGGCGGATCCAGGTGGGGGCACATTTGGCCCAGCCCCCCCCCCCCCCTTTGAGGCAGCAAACATATTTTTTAGGGCAATATATCATGCAAATGCACGTGAGGACTTTTTTTTTGGCTTGCCAAATTTTTCCTGGAAAAAATACCTTGATTTGGTATGAAGATTTGTTTTTCTTTACGCTCGTCAAAATTATCCTGTACAAAATACCCCCCCCCCCTTGGAAAATCCTGGATCCGCCCTGAGCAGAGAGTTCCCCCAAAAAAAAATTTTTAATGAAAAAAATAAGACAGAAGAGAACTATTGGTTGTGTTATATCATAATTATTATCCTGTAATTCAACTGATTGAAAAAAATTGTCCTGCCCCCCTCCCCTCCCCCCCCCCCCCCTTTCTATCACAATACCCTCGTACATCCCCTAAGCCTCAACGAAACAAAACAATATTGAGACATTCCTGGCTATAAAGTTAAAGTACTGTCACTTTTGAACTGGATACAAGTCATTTGTGTACAGAGCGGAGAGGAAGTCGGATATCTGGGAAAACATTTCGAAAACTCACTCCGGTCAGGAGGCCTTGGCTTTATGTGTTGAAATGTGTCTCAGTCAGAAAGATAAATAAAATCTAATGCAAACTTCTTTAGACTTTGGTAGCTTTAGTGTACATACACAGTGCATGCAGGTACTATTTTGTTTTAATCCCTGTCTCAAGGGGAGCGGTAATTATTAATTCACTAGTGATCAACAGATCAAATTTTACTATTGCACTGTGACTGACAAAGCAACATGCCTTAATGCATTTTCATGTACCATTAATTTTGACTCTTTGCTTCTGTGCAGAGGTCATAGAAAATAACTCTGATATATATGCTTTTGATTTTGAAAAGTGAATGTCTATTTTGCCTATCTGTAAAAAAAAAACTTGTTCTTGATTTATAATAAGAGAACTGTTACTGGGCAAGCGGCATCGACATGCACAATGATGACTGAATTGAGCACTACCCCCCCCCCCCTTCTACATGTAATAACTTTTTCTTTAATCTCACTTAATTTTTTACTTTATATCTAATATCTTTAATAAAAGTGACGAAAGCTTATCCCCCCCCCCCCCCCCCCCATTTCTCCACTCCCCCAGAGCTGGCAACCTGAAAAGGAACATTTCAGTATTTTTGAAGCTGAAAATCAGTATTTCGGTGAGGAAATCAGTATTTTCAAAAAATACCATAGGACCACACATACAACTGAAACTTTAGAAATCAGTATTTTACATGAAACTATCAGTATTCTTCTCACTTTTCAGTACTAAATACTGAAAATCAGTAATACTTGGCAGCTCTGTGGACCCCCCTCTCTCTCTCTCTCACGCACTTTTTATCAATTTCTGACTCATAATGATGAATATCAAGAAAAGACACAAGTCATCATTTCACTATCCCTCCTCTAATCATCTCTCTTTTCTTTCCCTTTCTAGAAAACCCTGCCTTTTATATACAATCACTCACACTGATGCACCAATGCTGTAAATTGATAAAATAGAAAGTGGACAAAGAGAATTTGATTGTACTTCAGGCAGGTCGCCTGGACATTCCTCTATCTCTGAACATAAATGTCACTTTATGTTTGGTTTCCAAAGATAACTTTGATTTCATTCTCATTCATTTAGATGACAATCCCCATCAAGGTTCACTCGACCAAACACGCAGGGCTGTTCACCATCAGTCAGAATTAGAGTATAGGAAATAATTTTTAGGGGCAATTTTCCCCCCAACATTGGGGCGATGGCAGAATTGAGGGGCTATTTCTTTCATTAAAAGGGCTACTTTTTAGGGGTAAAAAGTAATTGTGCAGTAAAAGCAAATCACTCTTATGTCACAGTTCGAATATTGACTTTTCTAAATAATCTTTAATAATGTTTAGAACAGATCTTGGTAACTCTAGAAAGAACGGTCGTCCCAAAGCAAGTATTGGGGGAATTTTGGGGTCGATTCTGGCTTTTATGAGGGTGAAATCGCCCATCACCTTCATGCACTTCCTCTGTTGGCCGGAATTTTCTCAAGCGAGGCTGCATTTAATCTGAAAGACAACATTCAAAGACATTTCGTTCAAACAATGCTTGCATTTAATAATGAATATTATGTTCGCCGTCAAAATCAATGTCAATCAAATTTCCAAAATGACAACATTCCCATGAATTCATTTAATGGGGATCTTCATCAGGGTTCCAATGGACCAAATGCAAGAGGTGTGTAACTATATATCAACTACAGTTTGCTCAAGCTAGACTGCATTTAATCAACACTTTCTCTCAAGAAACAAAGTTTTTCAAGAAATCAACAAACATCTGTTGTGTACGATTCCTTTCTCTGCTGGCTGTTATTAATGAATAGCTTTACAACACAAACCCTGCACAATGAAAATAAACAAACATGAAAGGCTGAAAAAGATACGTTTGGAAAGACGATTCTGCAGATCTACTGTATGGACATTTATACAATCATGATTCTACTATGGGACCATGGGCCTTCTTTTGGGGAGTGTTTCACTGACAAATTCGTTCAAAGCCAATCAGATTCAAGAATTTCAGTAGCTTGTAACAATATTTGGTGAAATCATTATCATTTTGTTTCATGAAATGCTTCCCATCTTCGGACATAAACTGAAATGTGCAGAAGCTGCAAGGTTGACCCAGCATTTTGACAACTCGGTCCAATGATGACGGGTCTAGTGTCTCAGAGACCAAGATAAAGTAATAAATGCCCAAGTTCAAGTTTTGGTCAAGTTCTCCA